>NC_060077.1:67800035-68112812 GCF_922984935.1 Meles meles
ATGTATGTTGTTTTTTTCCCCTCAAAATTGCAATTCTTTTAGGTATTTCTAACTTCTTTAATAGTAAACCTTTATCAACACAGTTAAGCTTAAACATAACACCACATGAGTTCCTGAGTGTCAGGTCATTAAATGTGAGCCTGCTTGTGGACATTAATTTTTGAAAGTCATAGATGGAGGTGAAGGCAGTGGGATGGATGTCCAGAGTTGTTCCAGAATCCTTGGTGTAAGACATGGTGCCAGGTCTTGTGAGGGGAGCAGTGCTGAGCAGGTAACCACCTCTGCTCTCAGAGGAACCTGCAATTTATTGACAGACACATTTAAACAATGTGGGCAGAGGGGAGAACGCAAAGGTGGGGGTAAGGAGAAATGGCTTGTGCCCTGTGTAGGAATCAGAGAGTGAGTTGGTGGATTAAACCAAAGGACTTATCTCAGAAAGCAGTGCAGAGATTGAAATGCCGGACTGAGAAGTCAGGTTTTATACTGAGCATAGTGGAGTGTCGCAGATAGAGGGTGAGGAAGGCATAGCGAAAGTGTATTTAGGGAAGGCAAATCTAATAGGAACATAGAGGATCCATCAGACAGGAGAAGTTGGGGACTGGAAAGACCTGCTTCGAAGATACGGTGGTATTCTGAAGAGAGATAATATATGCATAGGAATACCAACAAAAGGCAATTATTATAATTATTGTTTATACTATGGTTACCAATAAGAAGCATTTCCAGAACTTTTCTGAATTGCTTTGAGAAATACTAGTGCCTCTGGATATTAACAGGTATTAAAAAAAATACCCTGCACAAAATGTACAGAATTTATGGGTAAAATGAGTTTTAAAAATTAAAGCAGGACTTACGAGAGACTTTCCTGTGCATAACATACATTTTACATTCTGAAAAGATGATAGAGAGTATGCTACAGTTCCCAAACACCTCCGACTAATTAGGATCCTCCTTTCTTCCCCCAGCAAGCTATCTTCCAATTTTTGTGGAAATGCCTTGAATCAAAGATTATTTTTGACTGGGAGGTGAAAAAACCTAAATTCTCGTTCAGTTGTAGACTAATGGTGTGACCTTGGACATCTGTGAGCCTCAATTTCCTCACTCACCTTGCTATCCTAGTTTGGGGTTTAGGAAGATAAATGGGGACTGCATGGTAAGAGTTGAAACAGTCATTCCTTGAACAAGGACTGTAGCTGAAGGGCATGTCCTCCTGTTGTGGCCGTAACTAATTAGTGGCCGCCATGCCCTGCGCTCCTGATCCAGTTTGCTGTAGTCCTCTGATAGGTCAGAAAACTATCTGCTGGAGACAAGGTCAAGCTTTGGGTTTCTCCCTTAATTTAAAAAACTTACGTATCTCACATGATTATGTCAGCGTGAATGTGTCAGAATGATGTAGAAAAAGGATCCTCAGGGGAGTCAGATGTCTTCCCTCCCATCACTGCACGTCTCCCCTCCTCGAGTACCCGTGGAGGTAATATCTGATGGCCATATCTCATGGCTTCTTAAGCCCAAGGGAAGGATGCTGTGCTTTTATGCTAAGATCTAGAATCAACAAAACAAACATCCAGGAGAAAATGAGTATTTCAGACCCCGAGATCATAGTTAATATCACTCTCTACATATGGCATTATCTCAGCCTGTGTACAGATAAAAAATAGCTTTATTGAAAGGAATAACAATCCAAGGGTGTTAACTCCTTGGAAGACAGCAAAGGGGAACATTATTGTGCACCTACTGTGCGTGAGTTACTGCAGCAGGCATCTTGTATGTGTAACGTGGTAGACCACAGATGGCTTTGCTTTCAGTTAGTCCTTGGTTTGACTTTTAGCTCTGCTCTGTGTGACTAGCCAAATTACCTAAATTCCCTGAGCCTCCTCTTTCTCATCTGTAGTATGATACCTGCTTTATGGGATTACATGGAGTATAAAGTGATAGAAAGCGTAAGAAACAGTGTTCTGCATATAGTAATGCCCAATAACTGTTAGCCTTTATTATTGCTATTAATGTATTACCAACTAAGTTCCCCACATTCCCCAACACAAAGGAAAGACACAAAGACTGAGGCTGATATGACAAAAATCTACTTAGGAAAATTACCAAATGGAATTTTACTTTTGAAGGTAACTGAGAATATTTTCCTTTCTTCCCCTCTGCCTGGGTCATGATTTCTCCTTTCAGATACTATTAATTACAGATCAGAAACACCAGAGAAATCATCTATTTCATTTTTTCCTGTAGAAGGAGCTTCCACATCTTCCATCTGGTTTTAGAGTGCCAAAATTCACCTTTACCACGCGGCCAAGTAGTCCATTTGTAAATAAAACAACCGAAATATTTTCCATGTGCCCAGAGTCCAAGTTGACAACATGCTTCTTGCCTTTCTCCTGCTTTTCAAGCCCACAATCTCAACCAGGAGCTCAGTTCTCATGACATTCTTCTTTAGGCTACAGAAAAGGTAACCAGTCTTAGGCAAAAAAAGGAAAATTGCGCAAAGCCAAAGATGAAGAATAGCATAATTTTCAGGGCGCAGGGCATATATTTAACATTCCCTGTTGCTTCAGATGGTATTTTGTACCTTTGGAAGAAGTTCTGACACTAAAAAAAACAAAACAAAACAAGAACTAGAAATTGTCATTTTGATCCTTTATCTCTGGCTGTAAGTCCACCTTCTTCCTCTTCTCATTGTCTTCTTCTTCTTAACTTTTCTCTCCTCCTCAGTCTCCTTCCCTTCCTCCAACTCTCCCTCCTCTGCTTCCTCTTCTTTTTTCTTCTTATAGTCATCATAACCACCATTGTCAACTTTTATTCATTCTTGACTTTTTAACTACTATTTGCCTAACACTGTGCTAAATGCTCAATATGCAGTACATTTCTTAATCTGTCTCACAGAAACATAATTTATAAAACAACATGCTTTCTGGGTAAGAAAAAAACCATTGAAAGTCTTGTTCCCAAAGGCTATACAAGTCTTCAATGACAATGGACTATAGTGGAGTGGGTTGAGTTAAGGTGTGCTCTAACCACCTCAGTGGAAATAGCTTTTCCTACCACAGAAAGAGGCAGTGTTGATGGAATTAATATTGTCACCTCAATGCTAATTATTTTGTGGCACATAGTGAATGTAGTCCATTATGTATGCATGTGGATTTGATATATCCACTTTAAAATAAGCTTAATATTCTTTTAAGTGACTCATTTTAATTGGCTCACATATTCATTCTTATGTATTTTCCTATGATGGGGTTCTACAGTAATTATCTTGGGGGTAAAAAGGAGGGAAACGGAATGTGGCATTTGTTTTTTAAAAATTTTTATATAGATATATTTGTAATCCAACATAGATCAAACTTTTGCAAATATATTATTGTAATTTTGTGTAATGCACATGTCTGTATTGTTTGTGCAAACATACCACAAGCCATATTCCCTGGAGTTAATTTGCACATTGCAAGAATCTATTGTAAGTCTATGTGATGTGAAGCATGACTGTATTATGGTTTTGAAGACTGCATTAAAGTTTTGAAGCTAAGCAGACGTGGACTTTAATCCAGTCCCTGCAGTTTTTCAGCTGTGTAACCTTGAGCAAGTTCATTAATCTGTATGAAGTTCATGAACTTTCCTCCTTGGCAAATGTGGAGGTAATAATATCCACATTTTACAGCTATTGTCACATTTAAATGAGAAAATACATTGAAAGGCTTGGTGCACAGTTCATGTTCAACAGAAGCTAGTCCTCTTTCTCCAACATGTTTTCCATTTATTGTAATAATACCCCCCAATCTATATCTATACTCATATCAATCCTTATCTATATAACCTAATATTTTTCTTTGTATGTAGGTGTTCATACACACATATTTATATCCACGTATGGAATCGTACTCATAAGAACCTATGCATGTGCCATCCCAGGTATACCTTCAATATAAGATCAAACCTAAGGAGGTATGAAATACCAACACATACTCACCTTAATCCATATGGCATTCCATATAGGGCCTTGCCTACAGAGGTGTGAAAGCGTTCTATCCCTTGGCTCTGCCTTAGCTGCAGTACCCATGGATGCCACAGGTGTATCCTAGCGCCATCTAGTGGGGATTCCTACTTTCTGCCCCACAGTGCCAACCATTGCTCCAACTCACCATTTTGCCCGCTACCCCCATCATCCTGAAAAAAACAACCATCCTAAATGAGCTCCTCTGTATTTTTATTTAGGCTCTTTCCAGTTTTCTTCCTGGGTGTTTCAGGATATGAGAAAATCCCATTGAAATATTTCTACCTCCATCTACAGACAAAGAAAAGACTTGGAACACCTCTGTCCACTGTCAACAAGACTTGAATGACCGTGAGTACCTGAATCGTTTCTAAGGCCATGTCTTCAGGATCTAGAAAGAAAACTCTGTATCTTATAATGAAAGCTTCTTGAATTCACTATATATAGGAATATTTTATACATGTATAATTCTTTCCTTATTTCAATAAGAACTTTGGCTCACAGAAAGATACCTCAGGCCAATTATTTCAAAGAGATGAAATGGTTTTGGTCTTCTTTTGGCTGTGAAGGAAGCCAAGTTGGCTAGAGAAATTGTTACTGCTACACACTGATTAACCCATGGAATTCAATCCTCATATCCCTTAGCTAGTGTATTTAATGCACAAAAGTAATTAATAATAGTGAGGAAAAACCAGGCCAATTTTAGACAATTAATTTTGCAAGTTCTCTAACCCATTCAGATTTTTAAAGGTGACTAAAAAACATGGTAATGGATGAGGTGAGGAGTAAATACATTCATTCAAATCTTGTTGGCTGGTTAATTAGTAAAGAACTAGTAAATGCTATTAAAAATCAGTCAAATCATTATCAATGTTCCATTGAAGTGACCAGTTAAATTATCCTTGTTCCAGTTGTCCATAAAACAATGAAGCATATGCACTCTGGGGGTAGAACATCAATTTCTGCCCCCACCTGCTTTTCCCTTCCTCCCACCTTGCTCCAGATCTCTGCCCGGAGCCCAGGGACATTTGGGTTGTCCTGATTAATCTTCACTGCTGTATCAGTTAGACCAGTGTTGGCACTGAGTATGTTACATATATATATTCAGTAACAAAGTAGAGAGCCTTTTGCCTAAGAGTCCCCCACCATCAGGATAAAGGAAGGTGTAAATAGAAAAAGAATAAACAAAGAGTAACAGAGAAAGGTAAGATGAGATTCACTGCTGGAACAGATTTGGCCCAAACTTTCTGTTCCTAATAAGCCTATTCTTGTGGAAGAAGACAAGAGGTACGTGGATTGATTTGCTCTCCTTGTGTATGTAAATTAGGGTTGTATGAATTTACTCGACCTGACTCATACATAAGAACCTAATTCATTTGAAGGGTTGGGTTTGTTTTGGCAAAGGTTGAATGCCCAAGTTTGCTTTCCTGCTCCTTTTGTTTCAGGGGCAAGTGACACTCATTTGAAGTATCTTGTGAGAAATCAGCCCCTCAGTCCCTGGGCTGGGGAGATAGAGAAGGGAGGAAATGAAAACGCCATGCCTTCTTTATGCTCCAAGTTACTTATTTACAAACTTCTTCATCAAGGACTCTGTCTGATTCTCTATGTATGGTCTCTCAGTTCTGCTGCCTTTGTTGTAATGTTACATTTTGTATCTAATATTTCTTGCTACTATTTAGAAATCACTGTGACTACATTGGTCTTTATCGATAATTTTATGTAGCATAATCCATCACCATGTTGGATGTTGGGCCAGGGAGAAGGGCATTACTTTGTCTTTCACTTGGAGCTCAGACAGCTCTTTTGTATTGATTTCTTGGCTTGCGTGTTCGTTAGATGATGATTTGCACTTTTCTTGTATTGTGTTTATCCAGATTATGTTTCAGATACATCTACAACACATCATCATTAACAACAAACATTTATTGAACTCTTACGGGCTGTAGATCAGGCTCCAGGCTAGGTACTAGGGATAATAAGAGGAATTTAATGTGATCCCTACCCTGGAGGATTTTATTATCTATTGGACCATGTTTGTTTAAGGGGGGGGGGGGAAGGTACCTAACAGCTTATACCCAGTGAGTGCTAAAAGCAATAAATGCTCTTCGAATTCAGAGAAAGAAGTGGTCGGTGGTGGCTAAACTGGTCAGGAAAGGCTTTATGAATGAGATGAAATTTGAGTGTTTTTTTAAAGGATGAGAAGGATATTTTTTATGAGATACTGAATATAGTGAGTTTCTGAATACCACTGTACCAGGTTTAAAAAAAAAGTACGCCTGTATCTTTAAACTACAATTGCCTCTTTAATTATTCATGAGCTTTAGACAGAGAATCAATATTCACCTGCTTTCCACACTGCTTTTTGCAGAGTTCTGTTGTTAATAGCTTTGCACACCTCATGCACACCAAGGAGAAGCCAGCCGGTCTGTTAACTTTCTCATTAAGACTTCCCTAGCCTGGTTGCCAACTTTTAAGACTGTCTTTGCTTTGTCTAAAATTTGTCCTAGTTTCTCTCCTACTGAAAGCTCCAATTAGAAGAATGTATATTCAGGGACTTCTTAAAGCCAAGTGAATTTTAAGGTAGGAGCAAAAGAAAGAAAGAAAGAAAGAAAGAAAGAAAGAAAGAAAGAAAGAAAGAAAGAAAGAAAGAAAGAGAGGAAGGAAGGAAGGAAGGAAGGAAGGAAGGAAGGAAGGAAGGAGAGAGAAAGAAAGAAAGAAAGAAACGCTTCTCAGGAGTGTTGGCTCACTGAATCAGGAGGATGCAAGTTTGACCCTGAAGAAGATATTAGTTCCCCAAGGGAAATATCCATTTATGAGAAGTTTCAGCGTTTTTTCTCTGTAAGAGAGAGAGATGTTCAAATATTTTTGAGGATTGAAAACTTTGCTTATTACTTTTGTGGGACTTTACTGGTCCAGATAGATATTTACCTCAGCTTATTGACAGAAACCTTGGCAGGAAGACTGTCTGTGGCCAGCGGTATTAATATTCCAAGGACTAAACCCCGTGACTTTCCGAATGCCAGTTCTTTTTCCAGAACTCTCTCTCTGTGATTTCTCTTATGTTATTTTTTTTTAATTGCTCTGTTTTATAATTTATCTTGACTTTGGTGGAACGAGAGGCAGGGAAGAAATGAAATCCATATTTTTTTCCTTTCATTTCTTCATACAGTACATTTTAGGGGCACCTATTGGGTATACAGCATAAAGCATTCCACAGATCTCCAGGACAGGGCAGTCTACTTGCTGTGTAAACCATGTGAAAAGGGATTACCATTTACATACTCTAAGTTAAATGGGTCAAAAAATAAAAGAATACATTTCCTTTCTATACCCGTTCTCCTCAGTCCTACCCATTTTGGCAGGGTGGATTTAAATTTTCCCATTAAAAGTGATTCAATCTTTTTCATTTTAAAATAGTTTCTTAGGTGTCATTGGGTCTATTTGGGACAAATATTTAGTGAATTTGAACTATAATTGCTCTATCAGGGATATTTCCCCTTTCAAGAGAAGCACCGCTCTGTCTCTTCCCAAGAGGGAAGGATGCGAGCAGGGAAAGCTGACACACCCTCTGGGAGGGAGGAGGACTTCCCTACACACTGTGTTCCCTGCTGTCCACAGGGTGAGGTCGGTCTGCTCTGGGCCCTGAACACTTCATGCTGGTAGCTTACCACATGGAGAATCTCACCTGCTGTTTTGTGGGTATTGTGCTGTTGCTCTCACCATCAAAAGAGACAGTCATCAATTATATCCGTGTTGGAGAGGCCCCTGAATTTTTTTATCTTTCTCATCTAATCCAGTGTTACAGGGTCTAGGTAACTCTCTGTCTGCTCCTGCCCCCTAGAGAGGTATCTGGGAACTCAAGTTTTGCCCATGAAACGTGAAATCAGAGCTCTCTTTCTCAAACTCTAAGCCATCTTGGGTGCGGAGGGACAGACTAGCAGCCTGGGTGTTCTAGAAGGCCTCGGTCTGTAGAGTCTGATGTTTCGGTGAACTATCTTCCTACCTTTGGTCAAGACCCAAGAAAGTCCAAGCATTTGATTCTCAGAGAATCTGACGATATTCTTACCCTGGGTACATACACAAAAGTATCCTCTTTCTTGCCCACAAATGCTTTCTCCTCATCTTATCTGGCAGAAACTTATATGTTCTCTCCATTCTCTGTACTGTGAGTTAGGGTAAAATTCCACCATGGAGTTTTCCAGGCTTGGCTTCTGACCTGAAAAGGGGAACTTATAAAATTTAGAAAATCCTTTCTCTCCTGACCACATCTGACTTTTAAAACTTCATTACACTATGGACTCAAAACAGCATTTTCTTCTGTTCCCTTTCATTCCTATTTTAACAATTTTAATCATCCCCAAAGCAATGGATGCTTCTAGCCAAATAGGAAGAACATATGAAAATGCATAAAAATATATATCAGCCATGTTGCAATGTCTACGTAAAACCATTGAGAGAAAAGGGCAAGGTTCTGAATGGTTACCAGAGTGCGATCACAGGAAGAGTTCAAAAGTTGGACCACAGTGGGTTAGAACATTGACCGGTGGCTTCTGAGAGGCAGTAGATCTGGATCTGGATCTAGATCTCAGTGCTGGGAGAAGGAGGGTAGGTATGAAGAACAGGAAATGGATCTTCAGTCAGACTCGCTGCCCCCTTTCCTGGTACTCCCAGAGTTCTCTTAGCAGTGTGCCTTGACTCCAGGTTACTCCTGGATGAGTCTTACCGTGAGACTATAAATTACGTGAGAACAAGGATGGAAGACTGAGACTGAGACTGAGAACATTAGAGCCCTGAGCTGAGTGGATTGTTACACACAGACAATGAAATTCTCCTCTGTTTGGGCACAAAGGCACTTAGATTCATAGTCAGAGAACTCATTTGTTGTTTATTTTAAAAATTCTTTAGCTCGGGGCGCCTGGGTGACTCAGTTGTTTAAGCGACTGCCTTCAGCTCAGGTCATGATCCCAGAGTCCTGGGATCGAGTCCCGCATCGGGCTCCCTGCTCCTTGGAGAGTCCGCTTCTCCCTCTGACTTTCTCCCCTCTCATGCTCTCTCTCACTGTCTCTCTCTCAAATAAATAAAATCTTTTAAAAAAAAAATTCTTTAGCTCAACTCAAGAATGTGTCTTGTGTCCACATAAAGAATATTGAAAGATAGATGTGGTAAATAATTTTAATATTTTTTTGTCTGCATGTTTGAGGGAGACCGAGCAATGCTGTTTAAATAAACGTATTTATTTAAATAAATAAATATGTAATGTTTTATTTAAACAAAAGGCTGTTTAAGATCACATGTTTTCTTGTATAGTCTTTCAATAAGTGCAACACAAAATATGTAAAGGCAGTTATTTGTTACAAGCATGTTCACCACAAAGAACTGAGTTTTAACCATGGTTTTCACATGTGGTACATTCTGCTGAGGACAAGAGGAGGTGAAAGGTAGAAGGAGATTATCAGAGCCATGGATGAAATATTAAGGGAGCTACATGAGACTCGTGGGGAAAGATGCGTTTGAAAGAGCAGAGAGAACTTAAAAAAAAAATTCCATTTTCTGTTTTCACACCTGAAAACCTCAAATACCAGTTACTGAAGACTTTTTGTAGCTTAATAAATTTCTCATTGTTTATTTGTAACCTCTGTTTGCTGAATTTTCCTGAGTAAACACCTTTAGTTTACTCTTAAACAAGCAAGGGGTTTATTGACATGTGGGGTGACAGGAAAACATTCAGAAACATTTTTTTTTTTTTTTTTTTTTTGGTGAAAGCATCTCTGCAATGGAATGAAGCGAGCAGGCAGCAAGCAGTACATGAGGACTGTAGCAGGGAAAACAACCAACGAACACCATCAAGTGTAAATAGACCATAAAGCTTTTGAAGGTTTAAGAAGTAGTCCCCAAGGCTGACGCTTGTAGAAGGTTAAGACATTGAATGTAAGCTCAATGATAGATGTTCTGTAGGAACCTAAGCTACTGTGGTCAGGCTATGCTGTTTTATGATGACTAGTAGGCATGCAGTAGATATTTGGTGAATGAATGGTGGCCTAACCTAGAATTCAGGCATTGTTAGATGAAATAAAAGAGTGATGTTGATTTTGACCAAATAAAGTTATTCTTAATAGAGCTAAGAAAAGCCTCTTCCTGGGAGTAAGCAAGTAGCTGATTTAGAAGTTGGAAAAATGCCACAGGGGGGGAAAGAAGTCATCCAATCATGTTTAAAGCAAGCCACCTGATCTTAGTTGAATGTCTACCTTCACTGGCAGGACTAGGGGCTAGGGATTCAGCATATGAATTTGGGAAGAAGTGCATCAGCCTGTAATATGGTTATTTGATCAAATCATCTAACTGGCACGGTGAGAGCTACGTTGGGAACATGAGGGATCAGACATGGCCCAGATTCTCTTCTTCTAAATGTTGTCTTCACTCTTCTTTCTCAGTCTGCTTCATCATTCCAGAATGACTTCTCCAGTAAGAAAGAACCATGGCCTCCAGTCCCTCTGACCTCTCATCTTTAGTCTATTATTTGAGGGGAAAGTAAGTGCCCTCTTAGCAGCTTAAGCTTGAAACATCCTGGAGAGAGCCTCTGCTTGGCTTATTTTGCATCAAGGAGTCTTCTGTAAACCAAGCAGTGTGGCCACAACAGTGATTGGTCCAGGTTCATCTGGTGCCCACCGTCTGGTCAGTCACTGCAGCCAGAGAGGTAGGGTCTTATCAAGATGGCAGCCCACATCTGGAACATATTTTAGCAATGAACAGGAGGGAAGGAGGCGTTCTCCCAAAGAACTAGGGTAGCACTTGGTGGGAATACCCCAGTCTTGGGAGGGCTGGTGAACACTTCACATTGGACTTAAAATTAAGTCCTAAGGAGGGAGAAGTCTAGCCAAGTAGAGTGAGGCTTGGGGAAGATGGGCAAAGCCTTGTGTGGGAGCTTTGTGAGGACAGTAAGTATTTCAGCAGGGTAGAGTGGAATGTAGAAGTTGAGACTAGAGAGTGATGTCTTCAAGATAACAAAGTTTGGAAGACCCACAGTGGATCAAAAGTGAGCATACATTTTTTACTGTGTTTCCAATTAAACAACAAAGGTCAAATCTTCCATTAAGATAAAGGTATAAAAGGGAAAATGGAGAAGGTGGGAGGCATAATTTGGTTTGAGTTCTCTCTTATAAAGCTTAACACTTCCCATAGCCTGAGTAGAGAAATGCTGGCCTGGGCTCTGATATTAACTGTGACTCTGGCCCAGGAACATCTCCTCTTTGTTCTCAGTTTATTTATTTATTTCAAATGAAAGCATTTGTCTTATGGCCCTGCCAGGTCAGTTGGTTGCTACTTATCTTTCTGTCCAACAAGTATGTCGCTTGAAAACTGGTTATCAGCTCCATCTGGCCTCCGTACTGACCTCGGTTTTAGAATGCAGAGGTCTATATTTGGTATGGGCCCTGTCCATGAAGAACTGCAGACTAATCATCAAGGCTTAAATGTGAACAATGGAACATTAGTGCAAGGTCACCATAGTGAAACTGACATGTGAGAGATATAGACAGTTCTGATTTAAGGGCTCGGGAAAGGAGGGGGGCATTTGTACTGCAGTGGTGAGAAAAGCTTGATGGAATGATGGAATTTCACCTGGGATGTAAGGATGTTTATGATTGAAATAGACAAAAGCAAGGAGCAAGGAGGAAGGGCCCGGATATGGGGGTAGGGCACTAGCTAAGGGGGGAGGGGTGAGCAAGAAAGAGGAAGTGGGACTTGATAGATAGAGACACGTAAGCCTGCAGAGTTTACAAGCTTCCCTTCTGATTATCACTGCACATGATCTCTTAAATATTCCAGACCATTTTTATCCTGTTGTTTGACATTTCTTAAGTCACCTGCTAGGGATCATCCTCCCTAGGAGTTGGGCCTGTTCATGGGAAACCACCGTGTATGGGACTCGAACAGCAAGTGTGTGTCCTAGCATTCATTAATGACACTCAGGTTATGTCACCGAAGAGCCTTTACTTCCCTCTCAGTGCCACGCAGGGCCTCAGCCAACTCACCGTGGCTAATACCATTATGAAGTGCATGCTGGGTTGCCATTTCTACCAACACACTCCTCCTCACCAACAATCGTGGCCAATGTGACCATGTGCCAAGTCGTGCTAAGGCTTTAATAGTTAATATTTCCTTTAATCCTTCTAGTAGCCTTGTGAGGTGGGTTCTATATTATTATCTCCATGTTTCCAAATGAGGATGATAATTATCAGAGATGTTCACTGACCAGTCAGTGTTTCGGAGGTGGGAGCTGATGGAGCTGGGACTTGGACCCTGGCCTCTGACTGCAGGGAGCTCACTGGCACCTGTGCATGTGGGATCACAGATGATGGCAGTTCAGGACGGGAAACAGCCCCGCTCTAGGTGGTAGGAATTACTTGTCATTACACAGAATGTATAAACCTTCATTAATCAATGTGGGAGCTCTCCTCTGCCTTCTTTGATAGAGTATTTGCTTGGTGTCTATGCTGAGACATAGTCTGGATCCTAGAAGCTTTTAGAGTAGGGTTGGGTGCAAGGAAAAGACAGAATAGTTTGCTAAATAAATAGGAAGAAGGTATTCCAAGTGTGGTGTTTCCAATGGAACAGGTATGGATTTGGACATTGTGGTGGAAAGATGAGGCAGGGTCATCGGTCGAGGGAGACAGGAGGGGCTGAAGAGGAGCATGGGTTTGGAGCCAGGTAGAGCTGGGCCCCAACCCAGCCCTCCCAGTCCATAGACAAATCCCAAGGTCTCCGAGCCTTCATCTCCCCATCTGTAAGGTGGTGTTATGAGAATGGTTATGGTGAACATTCTTTTAAAAATATATCAAGTTCCGCAGCACTGCTGAACAAAGAGTAAACTTTCAATAAATAGTAGCTCTATTTTTCAAATTGCCTTTGTGGTCGAGGAGTGAAATCCTAGCTAACTCCTCAGGCAGAGTGATAACTCCTACCTGGAAACTTCCACTTACCATCGCATCGACCCAGCCTTGTTCTTCATCAGTTCTCCTGTGCAGTCATTTCACCAAAGGACACTTCCTTAACCCCTGCCAGGCACCAAGTACTGTGGAGACAAAAACACAGAAGACAATCCTTTGATAGATATTTTTTTTTTCAATCTATTTATGCAGAAGTCTTGTCTGTCATGTAGAACACAAGAAAAGAAAAAATCTTTTATTACTTGCCTGCCCGTCCGCAACACTTGGGGAAAACCAAACACAGTAAATAATCCTGGTCTTTGCTAATGGATAGTCAGGAAGGAACCTCGACCTCAGATAGACTCTTATTTCCAGCAGCTTTTTTCTTTTTTTTTTTTTTTTTTTAAAGTTTTTATTTATTTGAGAGAGAGAAAGAGTGCACAAGCAGGGGGTAGGGCAGAGAGAGAGGGAGAAGCAGGCTCTCCACTGAGCAGAGACCCTGAAGCAGGGCTCAGTGCTAGGACCCTAGGATCATGACCTGAGTCGAAAGCAGATGCTTAACTAACTGAGTCACCCAGGCGCCCCTGATTCCCAGCAGTTTTCAATGTGTGTGTGTGTATGTGTGTGTGTGAGTGTGCGACCAGCCATTCCCTGATTAGGCTTTCATGACCTGTCTCCACTAGAAGTCCTTCCATGGGAGGCAGCCACTCTCTTCCCCCTGACCAGTAAGGACACAGACACACTCTCGAAGTTCCCAGAAGGGTTCTGAAACTAAGCCAGCCCTGAGGTCCAGACAGAAGGTCATGCACTGTGGTCAGAGCCTGAGGCTGGGGCTTTGGAGGCTGGCAGACCCCCAAGACTTTGGGCTCTTCTGTGTTGGAGTCGAGCTCCTTGGGGCAACTCTGGGGAAATGGAGCCTTTGTGAAATGCTCCTTTGATGAGAAGCATAATATAAATACAAATTGCTATTATGTCAGCTTCTGAGGAGCCACTTCAATCCATTTGGTCACCTTTGATTTTATTCTCCAATTGCTTTCCTTCTTCAAAAATTTTAATAAGAGCATGTTTTCATCTAGCCTCAAGGGAGTAATTTATTTATTTAAAGTAATAATAAAGTTTCAGCATAATCCCCTGTTCCCAAGAGGGAAAGGAACTCTTTGAATGATTTATTTTTCCCATCCTTGAAGTGCCAGGGAGACCAAGTGGCTGCCGTGGTGGTGTCCCAGAGCCCACTGCCATGGCAACAGCCAGAGCGTCTAGGGCCCCTGGGAAGCAGGGAGATGGAAAATGGTGTCATAACTCTCTTCTTTCCCTCTCTCCACTGTAAGTTCCTCCTTCAAGGAAACTGAAGGATAAAGGAGAATGAGGCCCCAGATCAGTTGTAGGAGCCTAAGAGCAACCATGCGAGCTAATAACATCTGAGTCCTACTTAGGCTCCCAAATGGAGGTCCATCAAAAAGGTCCAGGCAGATGGGGGGGGTGACTCCTCTGGATCCTCTCTTCTTAGGGCAGAGTCAGATATGTGGCTCTGTGAAGGGGAGGGGTGAGCCCAGCTGCAGGACACAGGAAGAGTTCAGAAATCTCAATGTTCAACGGGAGCTGAGTGATGGTAGTAGCACCTCTACTAGGAAAACCAGTGTTATTTGACACTTATCTGACAGTCATGGTTCAAGTATTTTATACGCAGTATCTCACTCAGCATTTATATGAAGTATATACCACTGTGATTCCTATATTATAGATAAGTAAATGAAGCTTCTGGCAATTATGTAATGTGGCCAAGGTCATATGGCTATTCAGTGATAGACCCAGGATTCAAACTAAGGTGATTCCACAGCCCAAGTTTGTACCCACTGTGTACATGGCCTCTCAGGTTGGACTGCTTAGGGAAGGCTGATGAGGATGATTACATCCATTAAGAATACTTTTGATCGCAGGGGCACCTAAGGGGCTCAGTCAGTTAAGTGTCCAACTCTTGATCTAAGCTCAGGTCTTGATATCAGGGTTGTGAGTTCAAGCCCAGAGTTGAACTCCAGCCTACCTACTTTAAAAAAAAAAAAAAAAAAAAAAAAAAAAAAAAAAAAAAAAAAAGTAAAGTCTCTTATCATTTGGGGCGCCAGGGTGGCTCAGTGGGTTAAGCCTCTGCTTTTGGCTCAGATCATGATCTCAGGGTCCTGGGGTCAAGCCCTGCATCAGGGTCTCTGCTCAGCAGGGAGCCTGCTTCCCCCTTGCTTTCTGCCTGCCTCTCTGCCTACTTGTGATCTCTCTCTCTCTGTCTGTCAAATAAATAAAATCTTAAAAAAAAAGAGAATACTTTTGATTGCAAGCAATAGAAAACCTGACTTAGAGTGACTTAAAAAAGCAAGAGTTGATTTTTCTCTTTAATAAGACTCAAGAGGTGGGTGGCAGCTGCTACACGGTCAACAGCTCAGTTGGATGGAGACTGTTCCTTTGCCCTTGCCCTCAGATGCCATCACTTTCTTGTCAAAAGAAGGCCATGTGCCTCCAGACTTCACATCTGTAGTCAAGGCAGAAAGATGGAAAGGAGAAAGGTTGGTGCCAACACTATCTATCTCCTTCCAGCAGGTAGGAAAATGCTTTGTAGGACAACCTCTCCCCAATAAAAGCAACTTCTTATGTCTCATTGATAAGAAAGGGGTCATAAGACCTCCCCTACCTAGAAGGAGGTCTGAGGAAAACCCAAATTTCTCTTTTTGCTTCCCTTATTGGAAGGACAGGAATGGTTTTTTTGCCACTTCCCCATAGCTAAAATCTGGCCTGTGCACTGGATGGTCGGAGAGAAGGGGAAGATTCCAGGGGGGAAGGTGGCATAGCGATGGGAGGCTGGGCTATCTGGACCCTGGTTTGTGTGAAGAACTGGTGGGAGCCAAGTTGGAAAACCAACTGAGGCTCAGACTGCAGTGGGATGTAAGTGCCAGTCCTGAAAGCCAGACTTCATCCTCATGGGCACACATTGTTGTTTTCCAGGCTTCTGTCAGCCACATTCTCTTGCTCCTACTTTAACAAGATGCATGTGTTAACTAATTTGCTAAATTTCAAAAAACTTGCCCCAATGCTTGGGGCCAGAATCCACTATAGGAAAAAAAGGTTCTAGGTTCTTGTATGAATAGATGCTTTGTGTTCCATTTAAAGTAGATTCTATCACTTTAAATAGATGATGGAAGAATTCTTCCTCGTCTACTTCCATTTTCTCGTTGGGAATGTCCCTTCTGTAATACAAGAATCTGTCATTGACTAGAGGCACTAAAATAAAAGGCAATGACAATAGGGGTTATATTGGGTGACAGGATATGGGGTGATTTATTATTATTATTACAACATTTTCTTTAAAGTTGAATTGTATTTTGGTAAAAAGAAAAGGAAAAATATTTAGGGTCATTGAAAAAAGAATCTATTGTCAAGTTACCATGACAGCAGTTTTAGTAGGGATGAGTCTTAATAAATGTAATTGTCAGAAACTTCTCTAGAGGTGGAGCTATTACCAAAATCTGTGGGGATGCATTCTGGGAGACCTGCCTTGACTGTTCCTTTATGTGGGACACCCTCCCTCACCTTCCTACCAGCATGTGAGGCCTGCTGTAGTTTGGGGTTCTTTCAGCCTCTCTAGGACTGTTCTAGATGCTCAATGACATAGAGGTCACATCCAAGTGATTGCCACAAACACAGGACACAGTCCCTTAGTGCCCCTCTTGGAAGGAAGTCTTTTCATGAGAATCTCTGCCCCACCCCACCCAAGTCCTCTCAGTCACGGGTTGGTTGGGAATGGGGAGACATTCTTCTCTACCCTTCAGGGTAACCAAAAGTCTGGAATGTCCCTCACAGGTAATTCCCTAGCATTGGACTGCCTTTGACTGTTATCATAGTTGATATAAAACACCACCCTTCCCTTTCTCTATAAGAAAGCCAATAGCATTCACCACTGTGTCAGTTCAAAGCCTTGACAGATGCTTTGGGAGGCTGCAGAGAGAAGTCCCAGTGCATACAGCCTATCTCCAGCTGTCTCTCCTGGCTGCTGCGTTTCTCAGGCCCCACCCCTTCACTATCCAGCACTCCTGTCACGTGGTGTTCCATGGTCATGCAGCTCCTGAACGTGAGGCCCAGTCCACCTCTCCAGTGGTTTCTACAACTGAAAGCAGGCCTGTTGGGCCAGCTGGCCTTTCCCAGCTCACACATCCCCTCACCACCATCGCCACATCTCCCAGGGCAGAAATCACAGAAACTGCTGAAATCTGGTGTCTGGATACTCTCCAGTTTTTAGCAGGACTGTTTGGTTTGGCATACACATGTTTCCTGAACGTCTGCTCTGTGCATTATTGGCCTATAGTTTTTTTCAGAATGCAGACAAGGCATGTATCTCCAGTAAAAGAAGTTCAGAAATGCATGACTTGACGTGACTGTTCATTCATTTATCAATTTCTTTTCTAGAAACCCCTGTGCTGTTAGGCCCTAGAATAGGTGCTGGAGATACACACAGATAGAAGCCAGTTCCTGCCTTCCAGAGGATCAGAAATCAGAAATTCATAACTAAGGAGTTTAATGTTGAAGAAAAGATTCAGAATTTGAGAGGCAGATAAGTGTAGATCTCCTCAGGGTCAAGCTAGTGATTTTTCCCATAGACAAGGCTTTAAAAAAATAATAATAAATGCCTCTTCTCACTGCCTTCCAATTCTTGCTTTCTTGGTGGATCAGGTAAAAACCTAAAGGAGTTTTGCATGTCACTCCATGTAGAAAACTTCTATACCTTCCTTCTACCTACAAATTAGAACCCAGTGCCCAGCAGGGTCAGAGGTTCATGATTTGTTTTTAACCTACTATTCCAAGCTGTATCTACTAATACACCCTCTGGCACTCAATGATGTCAACTCATTCTTCACTTTCGCCCATGCACAATGGCCTCCCCAAGCCATTCTTCACACTTCTTCCATTAATGATCTCACTAGTCTCTTCACTCAAAACCCTACTCACTGGTTCAAGGTCAAGCAAAATCCTATCTAATCTAGGAGGTTGCTGCTGGGTTCCCAGGTGAGGTATTTCTACCTTGTGGAGTGAACATGGTTTCAGATTCTACATCTGCATGTAATTGCACCATGAACTTGGGCAAGTTAGTTAAGATCCCTTTGCCTCAGCTTCCACATCTTTAAAATGGGGTCCAAGGTAAAATATATCTCAAGCATTACGTGAATGCTATTCAGTGTTATTTAAGCAATATTATGAAAACCATCATTATTATCAATGTTACTGATTTATCTCTCTCTTGAGGAATTAATCCCCATATGTCCTTAGATTGTCATGATTTCTCCTTTTGTTCCTGCTTTATTTCTTCATGAGGTCTGTGTAAGTTTTCTGTTGCTGTCATAAAAAATTAACCACAAACTTAGTGGGTTAAACCGCAGATTTATTACCTTATTCTTCTGCAGGTCTGAAGTCCAACATAGGTCAAAATCAGGGTATTGGCAGAGTTGTGTTCCATTCTGGAGGCTCTGAGAGAGAATCTGTTTTCTTTCTTTTACTAGCTCCTGAAGGCCACTTGATTCCGTGGCTTGTGGACCCCTTTAACCAGCTTCAAAGTTAGCATGATGGTAGCTATCCAACCATTTTTTCTGTAGTCATGCCTCCTTCTGTGACAACCATGAGGAAAGGGGCTCCAATTTAAGGAGTTTTGTAAGCAGATTGTGCCCACCCTGATAGGCTAATCCAGGAAAGTCTCCCCATCTCAGGGCCTTTGACTTAATCACATTTACAAAGTTCCTTTATCCATGTAAAGTAATATATCCATAGGATATGGCGATTAGGATGCAGACATCTCTCGGGGCCATTATTTTGCCTGCAGTAAGATCCTTAAAGACAGATCTTCTCCTTACCCTCAACTATTCCTTATGGGGCCTGGCATGTGAAAGGCTTTTAAGAAATGTTGATCTAAATCCACTCCTCACAGAGAGGCGAGGAAGGAAGACTCAAAAGAGAATTTTAAAGACTCTGTTGTTGTTTTCCAGAAAATATATTCCTAATATCATTGTTGCAAATTATTCAGTGAATTGTTGTATGTTAATACCTCAGACAGGAAAAAAAATTTTTTGAGCCCAGGTTGCAGTTATGTTAAATATTTAACAACAACAAAATTAGCTTATTAGCAGAAGTGCTGAAGCGTGGGATGTTCTACTGTCATTCTACACAGACTTGTAGAAATGTCATAGAGTAGACTGACATTGCTCTCCAAGCTTCACAGAGTAAGGAACCAGTAAATGCAAGGAGAGTACAAGTAATCTGCCCAAGGTCACAGTATACTCCAGAGGCAAAGGCTGAAATATAAATCTTGGTATTCTTATGATCAAGGTAGGCCTTTCTTAGCTCATGACCCTACAAATCCTTTCTTGTCTCCAGCCAGGATACTCTGAACTTTAATTTCTCATCACTCAAACTGTGTCCACATCGTTGTCTTCACACCATATTTGTCATTTCCTTCTAATACGGCCATAATGCAGATTACATAAGCAAATGACATGAGCAATAATAGTGCAGGAGAATGAGGGGCCAGTTTGAAGAGTGGTACGCACCTCAGTTACATCATGCTGTGGGATGTATGTAGTATATGTGGGGGATTAGTAAATAGTTACTGAACATCTGTGAGTGTTGTGGATTACCTGATGAATATCCAGGGTGCAGCCACTGCCCATGAACTGCTCTGGGAAGAAGCAACAGGTGAAACTAGAAGGCCCTCAAGTAACACCTTGAGAACCAGGCGGAAGGATTTCAACTGAGAGCCAATACAATAATAACAACACTCAAAATCACGAGATTTGGACCAGAACTGAACCTTTGGGTGCAGAAAGAGAAGGATCAACTAGGTCATCATATTAACACATCTCAACCTATTGTTTTAATTCTTTGGCATTCCAGTGACTATTTAGAGATGTGAAAGAAATAACCAACTTGGATTCCAGCTTTAAAGATCCACTTGGCAAACCAGGATATACCAAGCTGATATCACAGACAATCTCTTTGGGACCCAATCAGGAGACTGTATTTAAATGTATTCAAGGCTGTCACTTTTAAAAATCTGTTATCTGTTCAGCTTAATTGGTCTAGTCACCAAGGTCTTTAAAGAACAGCCAGCTAGCTCCAGGCCAGATGTCATGGGAGATGCTGTTAAGAGCTTGTATACCCACTTGAGAGGCACACCCATGAAACCACAAAAGGATAAGATAATTAAACACATGATCAAGTGCCAAGCTATATGGAACAGGCTACCAGTGCTGTGTGCGTCTTGGACAAGAGAGGTTGCAGGTTGACTTCCTATGCAATTTTTCTCCAACTTACATGCCTACATGAGATTTTTAATATTCAAAATGCGTCCTTTCTGTTCAGACATTTTCTTCTTCTTCTTGCAGTTGTTTTTGAAACAACAAGAAATATTGGGTCCCCTGGGTTTCATTCTACTTTTATAACAACTCTCTAACACCGTAAGTGGCCCAACAGTAGAATCTGTGAATTGGAGTAGCCGGAAGTTCCTGCCTCGGAAGAGGCTCACAGGGAACCTGAATGACCATCATTCCACAGTGTCGTAGAACAGATTCCTGTATTGTTCAGGAGATTCCACAACCTGACTTCTTCAGATCAGCTTTCTCCTAACCTAAACTCACCTGACTGGCAAAAGCACTTCATTGGGATGATACGTCATTCATGGCAAACTACCTTTCTCCCCAAATTAACCTCTTGCTGTACAGATTATGTGATTCTTTACCCCTGATTCTTTTTCTCTTGGTATGGGTGAAAGTGCAGCACTGCAAGAAACCAAACACAAAATTCCCCTACTTCATAGTTCTTTCTTTAATATCCCTTCTGTGCGTCATGAAAAGGTTTATGGAGAAAGGACAATCTGTGTGACTCTGAAGAGAAACGCAGTTAAGCTGTGATGGGACCATATGTTTGTCGCAACTCTTAAGTTTGGCTTGCTGGGTTGTTTTTTTAAGTGCCTCTTAGCCTTATTGCCTCGGAGGTCATCTTTACAGTTTTGGGCTTATTCCCAAGTGTTCTTCACTTTCCACCCCACCCACTGCCCCACCTAAAAGCATTTCCCAATGGTCACAGTGCCTTTATGCAGAAAAGTGGAATTGTTTCTTTTCTATACACAACTAGCTTTTTTGGGAGCAAGGGGTGACTTTAGAGCTACCTATCAGAAAAGTGAGAAATTAGCTCATTAGGAGAATGCAGGCTTAATATTAGATAAAGAAAGGCTATCTGAACTATTCATTGTCTAGACTGCTTATGGCCTTCCAGGCATTATCAGAGGTAATTTCTTCACATTATACCTCTGGCCAGAGTCAATTATTCTCTCTGTTGGAAAAATTAAGTGCTGATTACTTAGATAAATTCCTTCATCTGCCCAACAGTGCCAGATTACTCAACAAGTGCCATGTAATTGTACATGCAGTCCTGGGCTGAGGATCTGGGCCTTGGTGACCAAGGACCATTGCCCTAGAATATCCCCAAAGACCTCACAGTGGACTTGCTAGGTAGAGCACCATCTCCTTCTCTTTAAAGTATAGACGGAAATTGGAAGACTATCATTTATCTCTTAGTCTTGGAGTGTTCAAATTCTGTACTTCAGTGGATTTATTTATTGGTTATTTATATTTATAAGTCTTTGCTCATGTAAGACATTCTGTGACTTAAAAAAAAAAACCACCTATCTCCCTCGTTTCAAATTTAGGAAACTGAATTCCAGGGTGTTTAAGTGGCTGCAAAAATATACAAAATTTTGGAGGTAAAGCTAAGGGAACAGCAGTTATTTAAGTGGGAGATGGATATTGTAAATTAGTAATATTCATTTGTTTTTCCATTCTTTTGGCTTCCTCTCTGTGTTTATACCACAAATCAAGCATGCTCTGTCCCTGACCTCCTCAGAGAACCAATTTCTATTCTCTACTGCCTGTTGGAAGACCCTATCTACCTAGAAATCAACCCAGAGTTTCTAGAACCAAACTCTATTTCTAATGGAATGAATCATTTATATAGCAATCCCTTGTCTTTCTCATTTAGCTCTTTTTGTGTTTGTTTGTTTGTTTTACTTTTTAAAATGCATGTTTTCACCAAAACTTATTTGATCTTTACAACATCCCAGTGAGACAGAAGAAGGTGTTAGTAAAGCACATTATACATAGAGCAAAATACCTGTAAAGGTAGAATTTATTTTTTTAACAAGAGAATTTATCTGCTATTTCATTTTATAGGTGGGTACGGAAAATCACTTTGGAACCCTTCAAGTTTGTCTCTTCTCTGAACAGACAGGTGGCTCCTCCTAATTTAGCAAATGTAAAATATGAAGAGGATAAGCCTTTGCACCCCTTCAATACCCTGTAATATCCTTAGCTGGAGAAGAGAGAAGTAAGTTTGCACAAGGGCCAAGGGATCCCCTAGAAGGCTCCGATTCTAGACATCCCCTTTTACACCACCTGTGTTAGCTTGGGATAGGTCAAGTGATTTCTCTTGGTAAGAAAGAACTTTAGACATCTGGAAGTATTGCTCTGATCTCAACCCCAGAGCCTGGAAGTCTTAGGGGAGAACCCAGAAATACTGCCGCTGGGCATAGGCATATAACCACTGACAGCCTAGTAGTAGGGGGTCACAAGTGAGGAGACCCCTTGCAACCTATCACAGGATCTGGACTAGAAAAAGCATCATCTCAGCCACAGAAAGAACACAGGGAACCGTGTGGGGTAGGAATCTTTTAACAGCAGTACCTGTGGTAATAATAATAACAAAGGCAGCGCAACTGGAGACCCTTAATGGACAAATCAGCCTCCTAAATTCTCCCAACGTTTGAATGAAAACTGGACCCATTGGCAAATCTTGGATAATTAAAGAAGGAGAAGCCTCAAGAGGAAGACAGTGGACTCCTTGCTAATATGAAAACAGAATCCTCAGGGAGGTGTCTCTGATTACCTACAGATGAAGCATAGATGAGTTGAGGTATAGGTTCCAGGTGACAAGAGTTTAAGGACGTTACCCAAAGTCATGTGGCAGCTCAAAGCCCCTAACCCCTCTGCCCAGCTTACTGGTAAAACTACAGTCGGCACGGTGTGCTCAGTTCACTCCTAATGACTCTGCCTTAACCACGCGCCCCATTTCTCATGCCTGTGAGTGGAAATGTGACCTTGGAGTGGTGGCAAATCATAAATCCTCTCAAGCTTTTCTCCTGCCCATGCGTTGGCTGTTTCCCATCTAATTTTTCATATTGTTAGGGACAGTTCTCGGAAACCATTAGATGCATCATCTAAGGGCCCTTAAGCACAGCCCTGGAATGCTGAGAGCTCCGTGCAGCTTGTGAGAGTCTGGAGGTAAAAGATGATTCTCCTCCAGTCCTTCCCTGAGAGGCTGACAGAGAGACCAGGGGCACCTTAAGGTTTCGGCAGAGGGCAAGGGGCCCCAGGGAACGCATTGTCCTGGCTCCTGCAGACTCCATTGTGGTTATTAGTATGCATGATAATGGCAGTTTAGTTCTTTTCCCTTGAAGATAGCTTTTAAATTTGCTCTGTTGGCCTCTTGATGAAATAGCTTCATGCATATTAATGACATCTTTTATTTACTGAGCAGTGCCATTAAGCACTTTGAAATACCAGATTCCACCCAAGGTCTCCAGGGAGACAAGCCAGTGTCTCTAGACTTACTGAATGAATGGGAAACTGAGGAAACAAAACAAAAAAAAAAAAACTCAGTAACTTCCTGAAAGCAGCACAGTAAGTCCCTTAACTACGTATGCAGTCTGTCTAGCAGGTGGTTAGGGTCTTGACTGGGTAGCATTATACTGAGTTTCGTGCATGTCCATTCATTCTTATAATAGGCTTTTATGGAGTGCTTGCTGTTTGTATAGCACCTTACAAGGCACTGAGTGGGGGAAAGGTGAATATAAGACCCATGGAAGGGTCTCTGTTCCTCTGTTAAAGGAGCAGTTAGGTCCCTGATGACCTGAGAGAGAGAGGTTAGAGTGTAGAAAGCCATGTTGGAAAGGAAAAATGGCACCATAGTGTGCTGAATTTGAGGGCTTGCTATCCAAAGGTGCCCATGCTTCTTGACTGAGTACTCCATTTCTAGGAGTGCAAGCGTCAATAAAAATGAGATAGATTCAGATGATTGGGAAAAGATAGGCATGATAGAACATTAAATAAGAAAAAAATTCTGCCAGCCAAAATTTCATGTTTACATGGATAAGTATAGGATTTATATGCGTACAGTATGCATGTAGACAGATAGATGGGGATTGAAAGATACATAGGAGGGGTGCTTGGGTGACTCAGTCGGTTGAGCAGCTGCCTTTGGCTCGGGTCGTGATCCCAGGGTCCCTGTATCAGGCTCCTTGTTTGGCGGGGAACCTGCTTCTCCCTCTCCCTCTGGAGCTCCCCCTACTTTTGCTCTCTCTCTCATTCTCTCTCTCTCTCTCTCTGTCAGATAAATAAATAATCTTTAAAAAAAGGAAAGAAATATAAGAGATAAGAGAGAGTGGAGAGTAAGAGAAAGGCAATTAGAACAACAAGATGAATTTATATGCAACTAATGGCAATGTGGGGAGAGCGGTGGAAAGGGTCGTGTTCTTGGTCTGTATTTCACATAAATTTTTGAAGTCAGATTAGGAATGATTTTTGTGTTTCTGTGTTTTACTATTTAAAAGTGAAATGTTCAAAAGTAGATACCTGAAAGGTGTATAGTCCCCAACTTCAAGGGCCTTATAAGCCAAAAGAGCAAAGAAGCATTAAGTATATATTATCAGAAAGAATAAAATAAAGACACTGCTAGTTCAAGAGCAGTGTTTTCTTGAACAGGTGTGTATAAGACAAAAAGGCCACATGTTGAAAGAAAATTTCCCACCAGGAATATTGACCAAGGACTTTATTCTTTCATCTGTAGGGTGTTAGCTGCTAATGAATTGCTTCTTGGGGTCCTGGGGTAGCTGCACTCAGCTCCATGCATCTCTGGAGCTAAGTACCAGCCAGCTCCAGATCCTTCCGAGGTGGGAAAGTGTTGGACCCACCTTTCTAGACCCCTGGTTCCAATCCTACTTTACCAGCAGGTCTGTCCAGAAGGAGGCACAGCTTTGTGAGGGCTTTTCTAAGGAAAGATTTTGGTACCTTCCCTGATTTAAATTTTCCTTGGAACTTTGGTCTTTTTCAAAGTCATCTTATGCAGTGGTTCCTATTGCTTATGAAAATCATGCCCTTCTGGGCAGAAACATGTGTGACCTTTGTAAAAATTCTAAGTAAAAAACACATGCAATGGGTAAGGAAGGCAACAGAAGGGTGCCTCATTCTAACACAAAAATCTAGGATGGCTTCACTGAGGAGAAAACATGCTAATTATTAAAAGATTGGGTTTTGATTAGCACAGAAAGTAGAAGGAGTATTCTAGAAGAAGAAATACAGAAGAATCCAACATTCAAATAGCAGCTTACACTTCAGTGGTCCTAACTCTACCAGGTGCTGTTCTAGACTCCTCACATATCTAGAATAAATTAATCCTCATAACAATCCTGTGAGATAGGTATTGCTATTATACCCATTTTGCAGAAGAGAAAACTGAGTTACAGAAAACAAGTAGTTTTCCTAGGGTCCCAGAGGGTTAAGTGGTACAACTGAGATTTCCACCAAGGGAATTTGGCTCTAGGGTTCAGGTCTTGACCTCTCCAAACCTTTTAGTAGATGGAGAAATGATGGAGGACAGGAGAAGGAGTGATGGGAGCATTCAAGGTATAGTGCTGGTGCACAGACTAGTTACTCCCTGGCATGGCTTGAATAGAGGCCATCACCTTGGAAGCCAAGATGGTGCTGCAGTGTGGTTTTCCTGAGACGTTGAAGAAAGGATCTGAAGGAGGGGAAAGCCACTGGACATGTTTTCAGAAGAGAAATGACATGCTCTTGCTGTTGTCATTGAAAAGTATCTCTCGTGAGGACAGGAGAGGTGAGGGGCTGCAGGTTTGGAGCCAGTTAGTCAGGAGATGCCTAGGCTCTGAATTGAAATGGGTCACCTCAGTTAGAGAAGTGGAAGTGAGGATTCTTTGTAGATGGAAAATGACTTTCCATTTGTTTCCACCTCACTGCTGTCCCTGGCAGGAAGTGAATGGTGGAGACTGAGGGGCCAGCTGAGGACAGGTGAGAACCAGCCAGTAGTAGTATCATCTTCAAGCCATTCCCTGGTTTAATTTAAGCCTCAGTTGACTCATTTGATTTTCAAAACAATCCTGCCTCCTTAGCACCCTCTTCAGCTCTTTCGCTTGTTCCACCTTAGAAACTAGTAAGTGGTTCTACATATCTGAGAAAGTCTTTCAGAGCACCTCAAGGTGCAGCAAAGGCAAAAGCAACCAGCACAGTTGTGGCTTCTCCTAGTTCAGGTCTGTAGGGGGGCAGCTTGGACAATTTTCCTGGGGGTTTTGGAAGCAAGTGATGCCAAGCCCAAGCCTGGTTTGCTCTCACTGTAAATTGCAGACATTATAGCCGGGCACTCTCTTTATGGCTTACTTTCATCCTGAAATGTTCCCATGCTACATTTTCATGTAACTTATGCACCTCGAATGTTGTAAAAACTGCCGTAAAAGTCAATATAAATGCAATAATGTCACGTCAGTCAAAGGCAGCAGAGCAGCCCTTTTGAGCAAACAATTGGGAAAACTAGAGGGAAAACTCAATTGCTCCATGTTGCAAATTGATTAAAGATATGAATCAGAAAATTAAAGGGCTTTTGGAGTTTAGGTTATTACTAACTGCTTTACTTTATGGAGCAATTACTTTGATTCTATCTCGAGTCCAGTAAAGTGACTGCCAACATATGGCAAGATGGGGCCCTGTGTCTTTCTTATTAATGTGAATTACTCAAGATCAGACTAAATGAATGCATACGTGCATCTTGGCCATGCGAGTTCATTTCTTAAGCACTGTATTTAAAATTATAAAGGAATAATTTATAGCTAGGGTCACATTCTATTAGACTGAACCTGCATATTTTTTTTTCTCATTAGTCAGGAGGACCAGTCCTGTTTTCAGAGACGGAGATATTGCAACTGTCATTTGCATGTTTAGTTTATATTTTTTAGTTTATATTGGAAGTGCAGGGATGTGTAGGGTATTGTCAATATGGGTTGATTTGTGCTACCTCAAGGTTAAGCCTATTGAGTGCTGAAATGTCATTCTTATCTGATTGTCTCAATATCTGAAAGTCCATAATTAGCCCTTCCATTAGAGCTTAAACCTTTTGATATCAAGCTTCTTGTATAAGTATTATAGAATTGAATAAACTTGGAAACAGGAAAAAAAAACAACTTTAGCAATAATTAATATGACCCTTTGGGCCTTGGCAGCCAGGAAGCAAAAAGCTAAACTCAATATTCAGTTGTAGGTATTATCCTGTGCTGGTTTCCTGGGCTAGCATGCGGCCAGGCTCATTTAGTTGGGTGTTCAGTGAAAAATGGCTGAACGGAGGAATGAGAAATAATGGGTCACAGTCACGTTTACTGTTGCTCACTGTGAGGGTTTGCAGGTGTGCTAAGTGCTTCTAAACGTTACCCTAATTAATCTTAACGATAGTGTTCTTAGGTGTTTTCACGGCCATTTTACAGATGAGAAAGCAGACTTGTAGAGGTTAAATGACTTGCCCATTGTCGCCCAGCTTGGGTCTTTATGACTCAGAGCCAGAACTTTCAGCTGCTACCTGAAGGAATGATCATATAGGAGGACAAAAGAATGGTGCTCATAAGGACCTGAAATTAAGGGAGCTTGGATTGCCCTGAGAGTTTATTTGGAAAGATATCAGAACAGATATTAGCTGTCTCTTTATAAAGAGGAAAGTTTTCCAAAGAGTAGATCTTGATTGTAAATGGATTGAGAATTTCAAGACATCTTTGGGGAAAATGGATCAGGTAGAAGGAGTTCAGCAATAGAAGCATGGACCAAATGCAAATCAGGGAGGCTGCTGTGATTCGTGCCCACCACCAGTGTCTCTGAGACTGGGTGCCATAGCATGGGCTTTGCACATCATAGTTCTATTGGCATAGGATGTTCTCTGTATCTCTGAATTAGTTTTTTTGGTGTTTTGTTTTTGGTTTTGGTTTTTGGGTTTTTTTAGATTTCTCACTAAGTGAGTTCATACAGTTTTATCTTTTTCTTTTTGATTTACTTGACCTTAGTGCCCTTAAGTTCTATTCATATCCAGATAGCAAGATTTCCTTCTTTTATGGTTAAATAATATTCCATTATTATTCATATACATATATGTATGTGTAGTATAATAACCTGTATATCACATTTTTTATCCATTCATCCACCAGTGGACACTTAATTTGCTTCCATGTTTTAGCTATTATAAATAATGCTGCTGTGGACATGGGGTGCAGCTATCTTTTTGAGTTAGTGTTTTTATTTCCTTGGGATAAATAACTAGAAGTGGGATTTCTGGATCCTATGGTAGTTCTATTTGTAATTTTTTGAGAAACCTACATACTGTTTTCCACAGTGGCTACACCAGTGTACATTCCCACCAATGGTGTCCAAAGTTCCCTTTCTCCACATCCATAATAACATTTGCTATTTCTTGTCTTTTTCATAATACCTATTCTAACAGCTGTGAGGCGACATCTCGTTGTGGTTTTGATTTGCATTTCCCTAATGATTTATGATGTTGAGCATCTTTTCATGTACCTGTTGGCCATCTATATGTCTTCTTAAGAAAAATGTTAATGTTAATTTAATTGATTGTTTTTGTTTGAGTTATTTTATATATTTTATTTTATTTTTTAAATTTATTTTTAATTTATTTTTTTTTTTAGATTTTATTTATTTGAGAGAGAGAATGAGAGAGGAAGAGAGAGAGTGTAAGAGGGAGGAGAGTCAGAGGGAGAAGCAGACTCCCTGCTGAGCAGGAAGCCCGATGAAGGACTTGATCCTGGAACTTCAGGATCGTGACCTGAGCAGAATGCAGTTGCTTAGCCAACTGAGCCACCTAGGTGCCCTCTTTATATATTTTAGATATTAAACCCTTATCAGATATATAATTTTCAAATATTTTCTTGCATTCAGTAGGTCACCTTTTCATTTTGTTAATGGTTTTCCTTGCTATGCAGAAGCTTGTTAGTTTGATGTAGTCAGCACTTGTTTATTTTTGCTTTTGTTGCTTTTGCTTTAGGGGTCAAATTAAAAAAAAAAAGAAAAAAACCATCACCAAGACTGATATCAAGGAGCTTCCCCCCATGTTTTCTTCTAGGAGTTTTATGGTTTCAGATCTTGTGTTCAAGTCTTTAACCCATTTTGAGTTGCTTTTTGTGGATGGTGTAAGATGGGGGATCTGTTTCATTCTTTTGTGTATGGCTGTTCAGTTTACCCAACACTATTTGTTGAAGAGAATGTTTTCCCCACTGTAAATGCTTGGCTTCATTGTTTTAAACAATTGACTGTATATGCATCACTTTTTTAAAATTAACATATAATGTATTATTTGCCCCAGGGGTACAGGTCTGTAAATCATCAGGCTTACACATTTCACAGCACTCACCATAGCACATACCCTCCCCAATGTCCATAACACACCCACCCAATCCACCCCCCACCCCTCAGCAACCCTCAGTTTGTTTCATGAGATTAAGAGTCTCTTATGGTTTGTCTCCCTCCCAATCCCATCTTATTTCATTTTTTTCCTTCCCTACCCCCCATGACCCCCCCACCCTGCCTCTCAAATTCCTCATATCAGAGAGATCGTATGATAATTGTCTTTCTCTGATTGACTTATTTCACTTAGCATAATACCCTCTAGTTCCATCCACGTCGTTGCAAATGGCAAGATTTCGGCAGTTTTGATGCCTGCATAGTATTCCATTGTATATACATATACCACATCTTCTTTATCCATTCATCTGGTGGACATCTAGGTTCTTTTCATCCATGGACACATCTAGATTCTTTCCATAGTTTGGCTATTGTGGACATTGCTGCTATAAACATTCAGGTGCACGTGCCCCTTCAGATCACTACATTTGTATCTTTAGGTTAAATACCCAGTAGTATGCATCACTTTTTAAAAAAAGGTTATCACTTTACATGAATTACTACTTTTTAAAAAAAGGTTATTTGAATAAGAAACTTCACTAGGTCATTTAAATTTTTATTCTTTCTTTAGAAAAACTGAATATACATGTACTTTCCAGAAACACATCCATTGTATAAGAAGATATAACTACTAAAACCAAGAAAATGATCCTGAAGAGATACTGATAGGGAGAATAATAGCATGTGGGCTTCTAGATTATGGAAGCTTGGAAACTTGTGGCCTGAGTTCCCAGATCCTAGCCTCAGCTACCTATCTGTACCAAGACTTAAATATGAACAACAGATTTGCATATGAATATTTATAGATTTCTCTGAGAAGTATGTCCCACTTTGTCTCCTCCTTCATACCTACCTTCTTTCTTCCAGAAATACTCCTCTTCTCGTTTTCCCTGAGGAGTCCAAATGGGAGCTGCCATTTTCTAACAGATTTGTCCCCTGAACAGGTGGGACCAACAATAAAACTTTACTCGGTTGTTATTGGTTGCTTATTCTGGTCATGTGCACCTTCTTTACATTAGCCCAATCAAAGCCCTCGCTCAGCATTTTCAAACTTGAGTTCCAAAGAAGGAGAAGCTCTTTGGTGATCTGGTATGAAGCACTGGCGTTGTATAAAGCCATGTGCCCCATTATAAAAGAAGCCACCCTTTGGTGGGAGAGAGTGGAGGTGTCTTAGTCAGAAGCATAGATGAGAGGAAGAGAAAGAGGAAGGTGGCAGAATTATAATCCCTAACTGCAAGTGTTTCTGAGGCCCAGGATACCCACACCCTTCAAGCAGCTAGGTGATCTAGTAAGTTCACTTTGTGCCCAGATCAGCTTAGGTTGGATTTGTCTTGGGAACAGAAGACTTCCTCCTATCAATAAGACTCTTGAAGGAGAGGAAGAAATATACATTAAATACTACCTTGAAAAGAGGGTAGCAGGCTGGTCTGAATTTGTGCAGTAAATAATTAGCTGGCCATAGTCACTGCATGGAAAAGGAAGTGGGGAGGGAGGCAAACAACAAGAAAAGAAACATCCTCTTCCACTTTTGCCAAGGTTAAACTTTGCCTTAAAGAACAAAATACTTCCAACCCAGAAAAAGGTCTTAGTCTTTGTCAAACCTATTTTGTCCTACCATAATGCATACCAGATGCTTTGATTTGATTTTTATTTCTTCTCCTTGAGACTTTCTGAAACCCATGGAAGGCATTGGTCCATACAGAAAGATCCTGATTTCTGGGATCAAGGCATTTAAACTTTATTATCCTCATCCTGGTGCAGAACCAGAAGACTTGGCTGGTTCCCTCCAGAGAGCTCAGCACTTGTAAGAGCCCTGCATCACAGAATGAGGGACTAAAATACTGGTTGAGCTGGTTCAAACGAAGTCTCAATTTCCTGACAAGCAATTGCAACTTGGGGTTACGCGTTGAGGTAGACTTCAGACTCTCTTAATGGCATTCAGAGACATGGGTCTCCAACCAATTGGCATTCAGGAAATGTTTATCAGTTCTGACAGCCACAGTCCCACCCTACCCAATTTTAGCTCCTATGACTGGAAGTGACTTGGATGTTTGAAATTCTGTAAAATACAGGCTAATTTTTAAAGGGAGCCGCAGAACTACAATGGTATTCCAGCTTAGCTCTTAGGCAATTCAGGTCAAAATCCTCTGTCCTCTGAACAAGGGAAGAAAGTTTCCCTGAAAGGGCTGGTGATAAATTTTCAATAAATCTGCTGGGTGGCGGGAAATGAAAGAAGAGTTTTTTAAATGATTTATGAACCTGAGTGAAATGATATTTTCATTGCCGTCCACTTTCCATAATTTTTCTCTTTTAAATTCCCTTCAGTGTCTTTTCAAGGAAATAGAAGAAGGGACCTGGGTTTCTTTGTGGAGTTGCCTCCAAGACAGTCATCTTAGGACTATATACGTATGCATCTGTCTCTACACGTATGTAGGCAACGTTCACTTGGGAGCCCCTGTTAGCTGTTTGTAAGTGTGTTTGGCTCAATATCAACAGAGAAGGATTTTTACATAAGCATATTTTTGACATAATTGTTTCCTTCTTTAAGAACTTTTATAAAAATATTCTTACATATTTTTTAAACTAGAGAGAGGAAGTAACTTTAATTAATTTGTTCACTCATTCACTCTTTTGCTATTATCTTATATCTGGAGTGGCTCCATCTGTGATGCCCTGCTGGGGGCACTAAGGTTAGGGTCAGCACTCCAGCCTATTTCTCATCTGCTGTGCATGTAGATAGAGGAGTAGGATGTTGTTAAGTGTGTATATGTGTGTGCACATGTGCTTAACATTCATTTAGCGCTTCCCTGGGTTTGTGCTATTTATGTTTCAAGCATTCTTTCTTTTAATCTTCTCAAAAATCCTTGAAGCAAATATTTAATGCTCCTTTGAGAGCAGATATAACTGAGCTCAAAGAGGTTGAGTGACTTGCTTGAGTTTTACTAGAAGCAGAACTGTAGTGTTTGGTCTCCTGAAAACCACTTGGCCCCTCTGGTCTTTGTCTCCTCATAGGTCCAGAGAATGGTTTCTTTCCTCCTCCCAGCTGCAACACTCCACAACAATGACTTTCATGACTAGTGTAGGAAATGTCAGATTCATTCCATGAATCAGAGATTTACTATATATCAAACAGGCCTAATAATCACCAGAAGGAAAGAAGGATCCTCACTAAGGCCAGATCCTCAATTTGAAATAGAAGAAATGGAATATAAACCCACCCGTGGAAATTCAAGCAATAGGATTTACCAACATGTCTTGATAACTCCACTGAAATGTGGTCACTTTAAAGAAACAAGTGGCTAAAATCAAGAGTCATTTATATAGGTCCTAATTAGCATCTATATTAATGCTTTCCTGCTCAAAGCATTAGCTCTAGTTTGATCTTTGGGTTGTTGATCAAGGATACCATTGACAAATACCCACGGATGCATGCACACAGTTGAGGGTATATTTTCATTAGTCCTCATTTGATTTTTCATCTTGCTTTTATTCTATGACCACTTTTATAATGTTTTATTATCACATGTATCCTGTTTATTTTCCCTCTTTATTCTTTTTTTTTTCTTTTCTACTCTCCCTTTTCTTTCTTCTCTCCTTCCTTTGCTCTAATTTTTTCATTATTCTTTTCATCTCTCATCTTGAGTTTTCCTTCTTCATTGTCTCTCTGTACTCCTTGCCCCTTCTGCCTATTTTCTAAATGTCCTTTCCATATCACTGGTCCCCAAAGGTAACTGCTGGTGGATAGGGTGAGGTCAGGACTGTCCATGGGAAACCCACTGCACAGTGCTGGTCTGGGATTGAGAAGTGGTTCAGAAGACCAAAAGGCCTGACTCCTCCTGAACTTATCACAGAAATCTGTCCTACAACTAGATCCTCTAGGTAGTTGCTTTTGAGGGTCTGAGACATCTTGGGGAAAAATAAATGTTATCTTTATAGGTCTCTTTCCCTGAACCAAAAGCCAGTTATGAACATTATTGGAAACTTGGAAGATTAGATGCCTGAGGCAAGTTAACTAGGAAAATATGTAGGCCCCATGACAAATCATACTCACAGCTCTTCAAAGAGTTAGTGGAAGGCTACAGAGAGAGGTTTTATAGGGAGGCCCCAGGAGAGTAAGAGAAACAAATTGTCATCTCTTCTGGAGCTGAGGTTCCCATTCTTTTCCTTTCCTGTGTCTCTGTCCCTCTGCCTTGGTCTCTCTTCCCATACATGTGTACTCTCTTCATTTTTGCAGCTGTGAGCCAGCTTTGGAGTCTTGGTGTCATAATCAACACTCTTCCCTTAAACACAGGTAGGCTGCATACCAGAGCTATAATCTAATTCTGGATTCTTCAGGTCAGGCCTTGGGTGAGATGATGTTAAAGAATAAACTTTTCTTGTCTGATGTGTCAAACAAAATGTTCATGCAGAGAAAAGCTATATGCTCTTCTATACAATGAAATCAGAGTAATGTAAGAAAACTTCCTGTTCTTTCCATATCCCCTCCTGAGGTACATGATCTTTTATATTGCAGGTGGGCAATGTTCTCCCATTGTGTTGCTAATCTGAAACCAGTCATTACTAAAATCAGATCATATCCTTTTATTCAATAGTGATTATACTGATTACCTTATAGAGGTCACTTGCTACATGCCAACCACTGTTTCAGGTGCTTTGCTTATATTATGGAAAACTTAAGTGAATAATCGTGCAGGGTACAAGTATGTGTAGAACAATAGGCATTCACAGAAGGAGATCACTATGAATGAGTGATCCTGCAAAAACCAGGCTTATTTTCAAAATGGAGGTCATTGTCCCTGTCCTTACTATCTCCTACAACACATTATCAAGTTTGGTCAATTCAGGACATCATGGAGTCTAATTGTTTGGGCTTTCATTGATGTTGGAGCACCTTCTCTGCATCTTCTCCCACCTGGGATATGAGCATTTCTGCATCTCAGACATCTGTACTCACCACCTAATCCTCAAAGCACATCTCAACACCAGTGACCTACCAGAGAGGCAGCTGACTCACAAGGTTGCATGGCTTGTGTCTATTAGAGATGGATCTGGAGAAATGGAGCTTTCTAGTTTTTCCCCCAGAAAGACAAGTCAGGTAGAAAAGTAGTAGTTATGGATAAGAATGAACAAATAAATATGCAGAAAACCATGGAGTGGGGGGAAGGAGGAGAAGTAAAGGATGGGAAAGGGGAATTTAAGTTACAGAAAGTACTTGCCCTGAAAGTCAGTTGTACTGATAGGTCACGTCAGGCCTCGTCTGTGCTTGGTGGGCCTCCATTTGGGCAGCGCTGTATAAGTCACTCGACCACTCTGAATGTCCACCTCTCTTTTTCCTCTTGATTCTCATGTCATTCACATTTTCCTTTCTCTCTCTCTTTATGTTAAATGTTGGTGTTTAACAATCTGTCTTTATATACCCTTTCTTCTCATCCTTCAAATTCTCCTCCTAACAAACTTTCTGCTATCATCTTTTTGATAAAAACTCATGCCCAGCTACAGACAATGAAATGTGCATGCCCTTTGGCAGTTTGACTATGCCTTTTCAGAATTTTTTTTCCTACTTATTAAAACTTGGGCTGTTGAAATGAACAATCTAGGGTATCTTTATATAAATTACATTGGGAATGGTGATTTCTAGAAACTGGCAATGAAGTGGATCGATTTGTAAAGTGGATGTATGGTATTGGGCAATATTGTCATAATAATTTATTGGAATCACCTAAATATCCATTAGTAGAAAAAGGGTTAATTATATCATGAAATAAAATGCAGACGTAAAAAATGTTATGCTACAACAGTGCAAGTGGCTGACATTACAAAGAATGACCATCTCAAGTGTTGGTGAGGTTATGGAGGACTTGGAACTCTCATAAACTGCTGGAAGGAGTAGCAAATTGTGCATTCAAGGTTCTGCACTTTCTTAAAAAGATAGCCATACATGTACCATATGGTTTTGACACCCCACTTATTTTAACACTCCAGCACATTTGGAATCTAAATATTGAAAAATCTCACCATATACTTCTGTTGCATACTCTTGATTAAAAGACACTGTCCTGGGGTGCCTGGATGGCTCAGTGGGTTAAAGCCTCTGCCTTCAGCTCAGGTCATGATCTCATGGTACTGGGATCGAGCCCCGCATTGGACTCTCTGCTCAGCAGGGAACCTGCTTCCTCCTCTCTCTCTGCCTGCCTCTCTGCCTACTTGTAATCTCTGTCTGTCAAATAAATAAATAAAATCTTAAAAAAAAAAAAGAGAGAGAGACACTGTCCTTAACCTAAAGCCTTTATCATAACACACCTTACATATAGTAATTCAGTAAATGTGTTCAGAAAAAGAATTGAAAGCAGACTGACATGGCAAAGGAAACTAAGATTGGATTAAGACTCTGGACCAATATTTGTCTCTGCTAGTAACTAGCCAATGACACAACACAATTGCTTAACCTTTTAGTGCTGCAGTTTTCTTTCTATAAACAAAGGGTGGGAAAGGCTCGTAGATCAGATGATCTCTGAAATCTCTTCGACTCTGTCATTCTAGGAAGGAGTGTTTGTCATTCAGAATATAAAAGATAAGATCCTATATACAGTGAAAGAAGGCCAAGAAAACCTCATAATTCACTTATATACAGAGAAAACTCTTGCTCAGAGATTTTTCCCACTGTACTCAAAGAACTCAAACTACCTTTCGAGTCAGAAGAGGATTCTTCCCTTGAAAATGCATTCTAATTCACAGGACAGGTAATGTCCTAGTTTCCTAGGGCTACCATAATAAAGTACTACAGACCAGGTGGTTTAAATAACAGAAATTCATTTTCACAACAATTTTGGAAGCTAGAAGTCCAAAATTAAAGTGTCAGCAAGGTTGGTTTCTTCCAAGGCCTCTCTCCTTGGCTTATAGATGGCCATCTTCTCTCTCAGTCTTCATATGACCTTCCCTCTGTATGTGTATGTTCCCTAGTTTCCTTTTCCTGTAAGGAGACCAGTCATATTAGATGAGGGCCCCCTCCAATACATCATTTTAACTTACAGTATCTCTTTAAAGACCCTGTCTCCAAATACAGTCACATTCTGTGGGATTAGAGTTTTAAAATATGAAGTTGGGGAGAACACAGTTCAACCTCTAACATTATTAGAGCATCTATGCAAATGGCAGCCTCCACCTAACTATAATGGCAGAGGATCTCCAGGTCTGGTCTGGAGCTTAAAGAATTAGCTTATAAAACATTAAAATCATGATGAAAGAAACATGTATCTTTTGAGTCCTTTGCTTTAATACATCAACTTGCTTCAGAAGGCTCTGCTACTGATAAAACCCATTTCTGCAATAGAAAGACGTGGTTCCCCACTGTTACCAGCAATGAGAATTATACCAGGGGTGCCTTGAGCCTCATAGCAAACTCTGGATCAGACTTTACCTTCTTAATGTCTATGTCAGAACCACAGACTTTTTTATTTTATTCATGAAAAAAAAAAAAACAAGAATTGATTGCATTAATAAGAGAAATCTAAAGATTTGGAATCTGTTTTCACCTGAGATTGGGTTAGTAGAGAGATGAGTATGAGACCGTAGAAATTTGAAAGCATACAGGGACCTTAGAAATGACTTATGACTGTGTTTCCTAGACTTTTTGCATTTTACTTCCAATAATTTTGGAACAGGAGTGTCTTTTAGGGTTTCTAATTTTTGCTTTGCCCAAATATAGAGATTATTTTTTTTAAAGGGGGACATGTTAACGACAAAAAAATTTGAAGAACATAATCTCAGACCCAAAAGAATCACAGTCGTTTAAATGGACTATCTGGCCTTTTAAAAAAAAAAAAACAAATAAATGCAAAATAACTTGAACATCTCCACTTGAACATCTTGCCTTATTCTGACAAGAACTCAATCACAGATCAGGAACAGTCTGTCGAGTGGTATTTGTGACCCCTGCTGTTCTACATCAGTGTTGTTCAAACTTGAGAATGGTCAGGCTTTCCACAAACCCAAGTTGAAAAACATTAAAATCAAAGCTGATTATTGTCACTTCAGGTTTTACCTAGGTGCCAACATACTCAAAGCAATTTTAACAGGGAATTCTTTTTACAGACAAGAGAACTCAATGGTGGGAGGTCAGAAGGAATTAAGGAAGCATGACTGGGCATATGTTTTCTCCATTTCTGCTGATAGGCTAAATACAGAGAGGCATTCAAAAAGGATGGGAGTTGGGGTGGTCAGGAAGCAAATCTGTGACTGACAAAAATAAAAAAGGTTGAGTTCTGCCACCCTGTAACCTTCTTCTGCTTTAGTTCCTAATTCCTTCCTTTAACCCAAATTCTCAGATTGAGCATCAGAATCTCCTGGGGGACTTGTCAGAATCCACCCAGTTTCTGATTCCAAAGGTCCGAGGTTGGGGGGGGGGCAATAATTTGTGATGATAATGAGTTCCCAGTTGATGGTGCTGCTGCTGGCTGGAAGGGCACACTCTGAGAACTTTTGCCCTAACATGGGTTGATAAGGGGAGCTTCCCATGCCCCAGTATCAAAAGGCAGGAATGACCAAGTATAATGATGAGAAACACAGTGGATGAAAGATTTAAAATGGACCAAGAAACAGTTCAACGCAAGTTGAGAGAGATCCATGGATTTGGAAAAATGAGCAAAGTACTTTTATACAATACTTAAAGTATTTGCTGTTTGCATTTTGTTGGATGCTTTGAAAACAGACATTCATTATAACTTTAAAAGTCAAATGACTGCATAAAAAATCTTAATTTGAAAGCACAGAACTCAGACACTTTAAAATTTGGTGCATACACATGATTTCCCATCAGCAGCTATTAGGAGGATAATTAAGAATTAAGTTTTCATTTAATCATTTTCAGATATGTGTATACTTTTCGTCTCCCTCACCCCAACCCCAAGCCATTTGAAAGATGGAACCAAACCTCTAACTCAAGGTCTTATCATTAGAGAACAAATAGATTTACTTCAATTTTATAAACTCATTAAGTGATTTAAGAAATATTTGACTTAATTCCTATTTCCCAAATTAAATTATCATAGTGAATAGTTATCATAGTTCCCATGTGCCTGAATGGGTGAGGATTTCCTCTATTCCAAGCCTAAAAAGGAAGAGGGCAAATCACATACAATTTGGTTTGTTAAGCTTATTGGAAATTGGTGGAAGTGGGCACTTGGGGGAAGTTGGGAGATTTTGTAGGAGAATCACAGAACTGAAACACAAGTAGGAACCCTAGAGGTCACTCAGTCCCACGGCTTCTTTTTTACAGTTGGGGAGTTCTTGTGCCCAAGGTCACACAACTGGGCCGTGTGTTTCCTGAGACTATAACCCTGGTTGTCTTGTTTAGAAGCCTGGCGCTGTTAGCTGGGCACACTGGCATGTCCTTGCTCTTATGGTTTTGACTCAACATCCTGAGACTCTGGGGAGAGAAACAGGTATCTGGAAGAGCTTGCGAGCAACCTGAAGGCAGGTCCTGGGCGTGTGTCCATCACTCAGCAGTCCCTGCATAGAGCCAAAGGCCGAGCACACTGTAGGTCACACACACAATTTAATCAAATGAGCTGAAATGCTTAAAATTTGGAAAGGGGCCCTGAGGGGAAGAGGAGAGAGAGGTATAAACACTAACCATCCAGCTGTGCAGTTGGGCCAAGATTTTGTTTCCATATGCTGTGAAACACTGGACCTCGATTCTAAGGCTTTGAAGGCCTAAAGGCAGTGACTGAATTTTGCTTTTTCTCTGGGAAAAATCCATACTGCTTTATCTTCACCTCTGAGGAGAGAAATTACCCCGTTCGAATATTCCAGCAGTTTAGGTGAAAATGTGGGCAGGGCCTGAGTGGTCCACATGGGCCTGGGTTTCAGGGCTGCTGAAGCCTAGGGTAGGCCAAGTTCTTGCTGCCCCAGAGAGGCTGATGATTCTGGCAGGCTTGAGCCAGACCTTGCCAAACCAGAGGGCAGGGCTTCCCACTGCTTCCCCAGAGCCGGCCTGGGCAGCCGCCCACATTCACTCCAATTGATTCCAGCTGTGTGGTGCCATGCTGACCAAGTCCTCTGCGTTAGTAATGGTATCTGAAGGGACAAGGGGGTTTCCATGAAAGTCCCTGAAAAAGGGACACCCTGCTTTCCCCCTTTGCCCCCATCTTGGGTATTTTGCTGATTCTCTCCCCATGCTCACTTCCATTTTCTGCTGCTTTCCTTCTCTTTTTCCCCATTCCCTTTCTCCTTTTTCTGTCTTTACCATTCTCCTCACACTATGCCACCCTTTCTCTTTCCCCTTGCATCCTTTTCAACTCTCCCTTTCTGTTCCCCCATCCTTTCTCCCTCCCTTGGCACCCTCTATCACCCTGATGTTTCCTCTTCCCATCCTCGGCTCTCATTCCCTCTAGCATCTCGCCAGAGTTAGGCTACAGACCTTGCTCCTTTAAAATGAAGAGATCTTGGTTTTGCACAGCTGCGAGCAGGATTGAGCAAGACTGTACTTAACAGCATGGGTTTTTTGTGGCCAAAAAAGAAGAGTGTGCTTGTGTGTATTTAGTAGCTTTGTCCGGGCTTTCATTGTCCAGCATTCAAGAGCAGATCCTTAATTTGCTGAAGAATCACAGCCGAATAGTCAATTTGCTCTAAAAGACTCTTGATTTAAGCCTTCTGAGAGCTCTACCTCTGGCCGTGGTTTTGGAAAGTGATTGCCTGTCATCTCAAAACGTTAGAGTAAACAGTGGGTCTGCTCAGCATCATATGTTTATTTTCCACAGTGGCATTTGCTAGGTCACGTGGTGGCCATTTAATTTCCACGACTGACATTCCACAGGTCTGAGATTTCATTCCTTTGGGAGTATTTCAAATACTTGTGGTTTTAACCAACATGAAAAAATATATATATTTAAAAAGAAAACCCATATGCCACCAGCCCCCAAACCCCAGTCACTGGCGTCCCTGGCACAGTCTCATGGGCAGCTCCTCTGCCCTTCACATCTCAGATGGCTGCAGATGCAGAGAGAAGTAGGAAGGCCCAGATATCTGCCTTTCATAGAACTTACAAGACTAAGCCCTTTTTGGGGCGCCTGGGTGGCTCAGTGGGTTAAAGCCTCTGCCTTCGGCTCAGGTCATGATCTCAGGGTTCTGGGATCGAGCCCCGCATCGGGTTCTCTGCTCAGCGGGGAGCCTGTTTCCCTTCCTCTCTCTCTCTGCCTGCCTCTCTGCCTGTTTGTGATCTCTGTCAAATAAATAAATAAAATCTTTAAAAAAAAAAAAAAAAGGACTAAGCCCTTTTAACCTGGGGCATTCATCCTGTTTTTGATTCCTGACACCTGGTTTGGCCTTCCCCATTGAGAAGCTGGGAGTTGGTTCTATCCTGGGCTGCCGTTAGTGCTGGAGGAGCCTGAACACCTGCCCACCAAGACCCTCCAGGGCCCTTGATTTTCCTTGGTGAAGAGGCTGGTAATACCATCTATCTGAAATTCCCTAGATTTCAGAGAGTGGAAGACAAGAGGAGGAAATTCTTATTAAAGGATCTGGATTGTTGATGCCTCACTGGGAGTTAACATAAAACAACAGGAATATTTACATAAACTATGACTGCTGAATAAGCATGAGGTGTCAAAGATAAGGCCAGCCCAAAGCCACATCACACAAAAGAAAAACAGACACATCACCTTCATTTCAATCACCCCTTGGACCTGTTTGAATTCCAGTGGAACTTGGTACCTCTTCATGGTCTTCTAACTGCCTAGAGCGCTCCCTAAAGGTGTGTCCTGCTAGGGTCAAGAATGGCTTCCTGAGTCCTGCCTCTCCTTTTCTGTGACTCTTACAAGTCCATGTTCTCATTCCCTCTTAGCTTGTCCTCTAAGAAACCAATGTACTCCATTGAGTGAAGGCATCTTAACTGATGTTTCTCTGTTGTTCTTTTGGTGCAATAATTTTAAGAAAGGCCAAGTTACCAATTGTGGAACTATCACTAAAACATATATTGGAAAGTTCAAATTCAACAGGAAACTTTCTATCACGAGTTGATGACTAAAATAAGAAACTAACAATAGCTTTTATTGTTCAAAGCTGCTTTTCTTGACTACCTAGAGAAAGAAAGAGAAAAGAATTAAAACACAGGTATAGGGGCACCTGGGTGGCTCAGTGGGTTAAAGCCTCTGCCTTCAGCTCAGGTCATGATCCCAGGGTCTTGGGATTGAGCTCCCCATTGGGCTTTCTGCTCAGCAGGGAGCCTGCTTCCTCCTCCTCTCTCTCTCTGCCTACTTGTGATTTCGGTCTGTCAAATAAATAAAATCTTTAAAAAAATAAAACACAGGTATAACATGAATTAGGGCTTTGGAATGTCAGTGCTAGAAAGGCCTTGAATGGAAGGCCTTCTAAGCATCATGTAGACACACCTAGAGACAGTATCAGAAATCAAATTTTATTAGATCTTCCTACCCTTACTTTCTTTCCTGATACTCCTCCAATGTTCTGCTAAAGGCACATCTTCTGAAAAGGTGGCATGTGGTGAAGGTGGGTCTGTGCAGAGACTGGCAATGATAACACATTGTCAGAGAGGTAGAAGGTGGGCATTAAGGTGGTCACTGCATCCAGACACATCAACTCTAAAACCACCTCACAAAATGGCATTTCAATTTAGGAAATTAATTGTCCCAGGGATGATGGAAGCTGAAGTGTCTTAGATAAATTCTAAATTAGAAAAATTCTTCTTAAGTATCTTTCATTTAAAGGTTTTTTGGGGGGCTCCTGGGTGGCTCAGTGGGTTAAAGCCTCTGCCTTAAGCTCAGGTCATGATCCCGGGATCCTGGGATCGAGCCCCACATGGTGGGGGGGGGGGGGTCTCTGCTCAGCAGGGAGCCTGTTTCTTCCTCTCTCTCTTCCTGCCTCTCTGCCTACATGTGATCTCTGTCAAATAAATAAATAAAATCTTTAAGGTTTTTTTTTTTTTTTCTATGTCTCAGGCTGAGTTAAGCTCTCTTGGGAGTTGTCCCTAACTTGTGTGTTTGCTGGGGGATGAGACACACGTACTCCTCACCACATTCCTTGTGACCCTTTTGTCACTTATTGAGACTGAGAATGACACAGTTTTAAACTCCCTCTCAAATTGCAGGTGAGCCATGGCCAGAGAGAAAAATCAATATTTTAGTCAATTTTAATCAATCAAACAAAAAGGTAATAATTACATGAAAATATGCAAACCATTTATTTGACAACTTTTTAACCAATAACTTACAATAGGAGTTAATATTTCTAATTGATTTCCTTGTTGCTATAGCCCTTAACTAAACTCAAAATATTTATAAATTGGAGATAGCCTCCCTTTCCTTAATTCCCTTGGGGTAAGTTCCCTGACGTGTGCTTTATGGAGGAGGTCTAAGGTCACTGGTGTTATGTAGGAACGAAGGGCCACATGACCAGGTGTGTTTAGACAACCTGGTTGGTCTATGTTAAATATCATTCTTTAAGGATTTGTCATATGTCTCAGTGCTTGTGCACATTTTTATGTGTAAGTGCAGCAATTACCATATATTTCAGCCACAGAACCCACTCTGAGGAATATTTTGCAGGACTAGTGTCTTCTGAACATACTGGGGGAAATACTGTACAGTAATAGTAAGAATAACAGTACCAGTAGCTATAACTCTAAGTGGCTTTTACTAAGTACATGCCATAGGCCAAGTGTTGTTCTTGGTACTTGACATGGGTTTCACCCATCATCCCCACCTTCCTATGCTAGGTACAGTTATGGGGACCCAAGACCTGAAGAGTGCAAATAACTTACCCAGTGTCTCCAGCTGTTACATTTGGGAGGTGTGATTTGAACAAGGCTGATTTACCCTACAGCTCGCACTTGTCAGTCTTACATCATGCTCCCACTGCTCATTTCTTTTTTCTTTTTAAAGATTTTCTTTATCCATTTGAGAGAGTGAGAGAGAGAGAATGAAAGGGGAGAGGGTCAGAGGGAGAAGCAGACTCCCTGCCAAGCGGGGTGGGGATCCAGATGCTGGACTTGATCCTGGGATTCCGGGATCATGACCTGAGCTGAATGCAGTCACTTAACCAACTGAGCCACCCAGGAGCCCCTTCCACTGCTCTTTCCTGTGACAGGAGGTTGAGGATGGTGGAAGAACACGGTAGCCCAGAGCGTGAGAGTCACCGGACTAGGAACATGGATGCCTAGGAGGTACCTGCATCTCACATATCACCCACCGTTGCTGTCTCTTTAAAAATTACCAGGCCTTAGAAGGAGGGGTATATGATCAATATTATTCTTTCCTACTGAGCTATTTAAGTCCCTGAAATCCCAACACTATTGCAGTGTATGCTTATAGCAGAAAATTTAGCTCCAGATTTTCTCTGCTTTCTCATGTTCAGCTGTGTAAGTGCGGCAAGCTGTTTTGTCTTCTCAACTTGACTTTAAGCTTCTGTGGCCAAGGACCTTGTCTAATGCTTCTTGCCCACATAGTGAGCACAAATCATGTTGATCAGTTGATTTGAATGGCCATTAATAACCATACTTTTTTTCATTGCTATAAATTCTGTTTTTGAATAATAGCATCCATCTGGTATTTTGCTGTTTGTAAATACTTGGACAAGTACAGTGTGACAGCCCAGAGAGGGAGATGTGAATTTTCTCTCCCCTTCCTAAAGATGATCACATACATGATTTGATCAAGGTCATGGAAGAGAGTGTGAAGGTGGTGGAACTAAGATTCAGTGTAGGTTCTTCAAATCCAGACCCTGTGCCTCTCTCAGCTTCCCTGGTCTCCATGCCACCCCACATAAGTGGAGTGTCTTACTGAGGAGTAGCCTCTCTCTTTGGAGTATGCGCATGCATAGGCACACTGGCTCATTCATAGGTCTGTGCATCTCAGGCTATGTTGCTTTCTGTCTCCCACACTTAGAATAGAAGCCCATGGTTTTGGCCCACCAGAGCTAGGCAAGGAAAGAAAGACGAAAAGATTTGGAGGACTTCATTGCTAATGTTTTATCATTTCCTCTCCCCATCAGAGGCTTGGGAAGTACCCCTGGCATTCTGGGACAGTTTTTAGGGTCAGGGGAGCAATAAAGTTTCTTGGAGTCTTGAAATATTCCACTAGTGAGTCATAGGGGCAAAATGGGAGGAAATAATATATTGGAGAGAGATGACAACCAGAGTAGGGAAGGAGGGGGAGCATTGTGGGTAATTCTTGAGCAAAATCACTGCCGTCTGAGAAAATGAAAGGAGTTTGCAGTGTGCTCGCATCTACAGGAATTCACTTCATACAAATGGCAGCAAAGGAACCATCATAATGATAGCAACAGAGCAGGATCCCGACTTGGCTGCCTCGTGTTTGGCCAGAAATAATTTAGAAGTATGTAAGTGGAAGAAACACAAAGAGAAGGAAAGGTGAAGAGTAAAGATAAGAGTGATTCATAAATTGAAAGATGATATTTTTTCTCTTATGGAATAATGCATGCAGTAAGGACACAAGTACATCTTCAAGGGCACTGAAGGAGTGCTGCACACTAGATTCTGAAAATGGGAGTACCAAGAAGAATGTGGCCAAAATGCTTAACGAAGAGGGTGATACGTTATTTCTTTAGTAATTGTCAAGCATTGAAGCTCAAGTTGGCTCTGAATACGTATTCTTGGAAACAGGGACAAAAGAACATAAAGAGGTAATCTGGGGAAGTGGATGGCAGGATTTTTTTTGTTCTTCCAGACAAGAGCAAAGAGAAGGGTAGAGTACAGTCAAAGATTGAGTGTCGGGTGTGCTATTTCTGAGTTTGTCTTCTCAGACATGGTGCTGACAGGCGATTTTTGGTGGAGAGGGTTGGGAGGAAGAGATGTCAAAAAGCTAACGACTCCCATAGCAAACTCTGACAGAGTTCAGAAAAGACCAGTTCTAGCACTAGAGAATTTTCTATTTTCTAAGTTTGTTTAAATATACACAGATGACAAGTTGGCCTGAAGCAAAATTGTAAAGTAAGAGAACATTGGCTTTAGGGCTTTATGAATCAATCAATCATCAGATGTTTAGTGAGCTACTCCTCTGCACAAGGCATCATGCTGGGGAGGGCTGAAACACAAGCCGCATCCATCCTGCCCTCAAACAACATACTGTTTAGTGAGGAAGGCCCAAGTTGCCATACCCAGAGGAGTTACATAGTATTCTGAATAATGTCATGAAGCAGGAAGAATGACATTAATGTAATGTGAAGAGCAAACACTATTGCATTTACTATGTTGCAAGATTAAAAGTTTTACATATAGTATTTCCTTTAATCCTTTCAACAACCCTGTGAGGTAGGTTCTTTCATTACCCTCATTTTATAGCTGAGGAAATGACACCACCATAAGCATGTGGTGGCATGATGGGGACCAGGCAATATAAACCCAGAGCCTGGGGTCCTAACCACTATACATGCCAACCCTCATAAAACATTGCTGTGTACAATGAAAAGTAAATGTATTAGACATGCAGTAAATGCAGTGGGAATTCTGAGAAAGGTGATGCCTCTGGCATTGCTTTGGCCCAGACTCTCACTATGGCCTTCGAGCCTATTAGTTGGCTCTGGAAATAAGGGAGGAAAAGTCACTGTTTATGCTCATTTCTGATGGAAATGATTGATAACTTTCACAAGGTCATTTCAGCAAATTTGATGAAGCCAGAATTAGAGTTAAGGTCCTTGCTGCTAGTCAGAGCTTCAGACTCTGGGGGGAGCCATCCCACTTTGCAGTCTAGGCACACGACCCAGTCCCAAGTACTTTCTGCCTTACTGCCATTCTTTCCTTTCCCAGCACTAACTGAGCACATTGCTATGTGATGAACATCAAGGAGAGGATGGAACAAAGGCAAAGCCAGCATGAGTCAGAATGAGTGATCAACCCTTGAAACGTTTGTTTTAAACTTTTTATTTTAAAATAATTTTAGACTTAAGAGAAAAGTTACAAAACTAGTACAAAGGATGCCTATATATGCTTCACCAGTTTCTGCAAATATTACCATCTTGCATAAACATAGCACAAATATCAAAACTAGGAAATTGGCATTACTACAATACTAACTATAGACTGTATTTGGATTTCACCCGTTTTTCCACTAATGCGCTTTTCTTGTTCCAGGATCTGATCCAGTATCCTACATGGTATTTAGCCCTCATCCCCCCTGAATCTCCTCTCACCATAACAGTTCCTCAGTCTTTCTTCATCTCTCATGCCTTGAAACTTTTGAAGAGTGCTGGCTTAATTTTGTAGACTTTCCATCTGGGGTTATCTTATATTTTCTCATAATTAGATTGTGGTTATGCATTTTTGGTAAGGAATCTACCTAGAAAGTGATGTGTTCTCAGTGTATCAGTCAGGTGTCTCATAATGACATATCTATTGGCTGATGATATTAACCTTTATCACTTGGTCAAGTTGGGTGTTTGATAACTTGCTTGAGTTTTCCCTCTGAAATTTATAAATCTTAGGGAGATGAGGTTAGTTTATACAAATATCCTGTTTCTCCTCAAAACTTCCCCAAGTAATTTTAGCATACGGTGGGGGATCTTGCCAGTAACAATTCTAATGTAGAATTTTAGTGATAATTTTCCATTTACCTAATTTTTCTACATTTTAAAGTAAAATTATTTTAGAAGGAAAGCTACTACTTTTCCCACATTTTTAATTCAAATGTCAATATATATTAGTATGGATTTATGCATATTTATTTTTTCCTTTTGTTCCAAATTTTGTCATTTAGAGCCTTTCATGTTGGTCCCTGCACCACTTTGACATATCTACATCCCTTTTAAAGCAGTTCATAACTTTTTGGCACCACAATATTCTCCAGGTTCATCTTATGTTTTCTCTGATGTAGCTTTGGAATCAAAAAGGCATTTCAGAAGAGCCTTGGCTCTTTCTGTTGGAGAGTGGCAGTTAGAAACCAAGATCTGGAGGCAGGTGGGCTCATTGCTACTGCAGTGTCATTGCTCCTAAATCCTGTCAGAGACAGAGCTTGCAAATATATGAATGGATATTAACTCATGCACTCACATGCATCTGTATTTATTTATATATCTTATGTATAAATATATTAAAAAGCCTTGAGTTCATACTCCTATTTTTCATTCTAATCCAACACCACAAGCTCTGTTTTTACCATTTTCTCTTTACTTATTTATAATTTTATTTTCCAATAGTGAAAAAGAAAAGATTTCCTAACAGACTTTTAGGTTTTTCTAATCTGACTTTCATTATCTATAATATACTTATTTGTTCTAAAATAGAATACACATAAAATAGTTTCAGAATTATGAATCCATACCCTTTTAAGAAACAAATTTACTAACTATATCACAGTATTTATATGTAGTTTTTTTGTCTTTTGCCTTACAGTATGGTTTTTGGATTTTGAAAAGCAGAAAGTCACATTTAGCCCTCAGTTGTATTATTTTCTGTATAGCCCACATCTCTCCTGGAGGGTTATGTTGTACGAAATTAACTTTAAGACTGACACCAACAAAGAGGAGAGTATGTAGAAAAGAATGACCAAGGTGGTGAGGAGTCTACAAGCAAGGCATTCATTAACCGGTGAATGGACCATTTCCTTGTATGCATCCATATATTCATTCAACCAGGATGGGTACATCCATCCATTAAAAAAAAAAAAAAAAAAAAAGATTTATTTGGGTATAAAACACATGGCCAATGAGGAAAAATGTGCTGGAATTATTGGAGCTATTTTGGAAGTCAGAATGAGGCCAGAATGATTCTCTTCAGTATTGTGAAGGCCTTTCATGTAGAATAAGAATTAGACCCTTTCTGACTAGTTCCACAGAGCCAAACCAGGACCAATTAGTACAACTTAGAGTGAAGCAAATTTCCATTAAATATAAAAAAGAATTTTTTAGTTCTTAGAATGGCTCGACCATTGAATAGGCCATCTTATAGAGTTATGAATCCTCATAGCTAAGAACTTCTATAAGAGGCCAGAAAGTTGGACAAGAAGGCCTCTAAGATCCTTTTCAAAACTGAATCTCTATGATTCTATAACACATGCTGTAGTACCTAGATATGCATTTGCTCTGTGTCTAACTCCTCTTTCATTTCATCTGGACCCTTGTCAAAAGCACTTGACTTGACAGAACACCATCGGAGATGGAATACCTACCCATGAATGACAGAGATCTTGTCTCTGTCTCATATTAAGAAAGAGATACAATTATAACTTAAACACTTTTTAAAGTACGTAACTTAGCAATAATTTAATATTTGCTGGCTAAGTAAAAAGTGCTCCAGAGATCGGTCTGAGGAGAAGGTAACCCCATTATTTGGGGAAGTTACATAGATAAGGGTAATTTGTGAGCATATCTCAGTGAATTGCATGGTTTTCAATGTTCTTAAAATTCATTTCAGGTCAGCAAATATTACTGAGGACCTAATTTGTGCTGGTTATGGTTTTAGGTGCTAGGGAAATAATAAGGATACAACAGTTACCAAAAGAGACAAAAATCCTTGCTATTGTGAAGTGTACATTCTACCAGGTAGAGGCAAGCATTAAGTACAGTGGCTAATTAAAGTATATAATAGGGGGAAAAAGGGGGATGTATAAAATCACTTTAAAAAAAGTGGAAGAGGAGAGAATCAGGTACACCAGAGACCAGGGTAGGAGATTGTGACATAAAGTGAAGAGATTATGGTGGGTCTGCTTGAGAAGGTGACTTTGATCACAAACTTACAGGAGGGGTGGGAGTCATCACTGCTAGGCTGCTGGCCCCCTTCTGCTTTAGTGAGGCAATGTGACTAGTCCTGGCCAATAAACTAAGAAAGGAAGTGGCCACATCCCATCTGGGCTGGAGGATGTAATGGCATGAAATTTGAAGAATTTGAATGTAAATTTTGACAGGTTCATTTCCCAAGTACACCATATTAGCAGCTGAGTACCTGTACCATGATAATTAGCTACTTTTAGTCATTGGGTTTATTTACATTCCCTTAATCCTTTCATTTGAATACTTGAAACTAGTGTTCAGGCTGAGTGTGAGACCTCTTCATAGCTATTAATCAATGCTTTATTTTCATGGAGAGTTTAACCAAAACTCCCTTAAAAATATACATATATTTTATATATACATATATATCAGACATACTTAAGCAAAAGAATAGTTTTAAGGCCAGGTTTTTTTATACTTTTTCATCCTCTCATGGCCATAATGCTATGAAAAGCTCACTGTAAAGTAGAGGTTTTCAATTGTTATGTGGCTATTCCCTTGGTACCAAACACCTTCATAGACACAATGCCAAATTATACATACAAGCTAAGTGTGCACTAACTTTGTTATAACCAAGGATCTATAATTATATAGCTGTGGCTGTCAGACTGACTGCTAAGCTGAGTGATTCGAGTAATTCTTGTTACAGGTCAGGGTAAGGAATGTGGCATGTAGTCAAACAAATACCAGACAAACATCCTGTGTTTTCTGTAACATGTGGGAACACTGCCTTGTGAGTTAATGAGGGTAGAGTCTGAACAATTACCAGATCTCCTCAAACAGATTTGAAGTGTAACCAGGCAGTGTATATATTTATGTGGGTGCCTTTATGGGCACTGAGAGGTTCTCCTGTTGTACTGGTGATCATCTTGCCCTCATTGACAACTTGTTTAGAAACATTTAGTATTTAGTGTTCTGCCAAAAATTCCAACTATTCAATCCTGTGTTAAAAATCCTGACAACACGTACAGACACAGGCCTGCCCCATTGGATCACTTTTTCAAACATGAGATAGGTGGGTATATAATAAGACATCAGTGAGACTCGGTCTTCTTCGTCTAGCTAGCAATAGACAGAGCTGAGAACCTGACTCTGCCTCCTCTGATCTCTCAATTTCTATACTGTACTACCTCATCTGATAACTGTACAACATTGTGTGAGCTACCATCCCTCTCTTGTTATTTAAAATTGCATTCTTCCTGGCTTCAAAAGCATGAAGATATCATGTGGCTATCATCCCGTTTAGACCCATGACAGCCATTCTTGGGAGAACTAGGTACTTTTAGGAGTGTGAGCTAATCCAGGCACCCAGCACCCACTATTGCCGGCACTAGACACTGAGATACAACCATGAACTCAAAGTGTTTTGATGTCAAAGAACATCCAAGCTGTTGCTTCTAAAGTAGTCTGCATCCTGTGAGTCACACCCTAACAATTTATTTAATACAGAAGACATTCCTGGGTAGGAATGCAATCATCATCATTAGGGAAATATAAAGGAAAGAATCCAGTGATGAAGGATAAGGATGATGAGACACTGGGAACACTGGGCCACCAACCACATCAAGCAGATGGAAGACAGAAGTACTAGGAGATGTAGCTTGAGAAATGATGACAAGGAACTATGAAAGGTAGAAAGAGATGGGGCAATAAGTGTGAGTGCTGGAAAAAACTCTCTGGGATGAAGAACACTTTGATTGCTGGTGTTTTTCAATGACTTTGATGGACACTAGATGCCAAACAGCATTCAAGACTAGATAGAACAACTTGAGATAAATTGTGAGAAGCAATTTGGTATGGATTAAAGGATGCGCCTCTTTGGTGTTCTTTTATTTCAGTTCATGACTGTAAAAAGTTCACTTTCTCAGGAACTTTTGTTTTTTAAAACCCTATAGCAAACATCGCCCATGCTCATAATGTGCCACTTGACCATAAAATATCTTGCATTTGTCTCTATTTGCTTCATATTCATTAATCTTACTCCCTACACACACCCCCACCCCAGCAAACTAACAAACTCTATAATCTTCAGGGGAGAGAGAGTATCATAAAGTTTTCTTCTGCAAATCCCACAGTAACCAGAACAAAGTTGAAGCAAATACCAAGTGCTCAATAAATATGTATTGATAAACTATGGGTTTATTTAATGCAAATACCTGCCTAAGCCCTCTGCTAGGAGCTGGCTAATGTAAATACGTCTTTTCCTCAAAATACGAGAGAAATGGGGAAAAAGCCACAAGTTAATTTCCATATAAAAGCTAAACAGAAAGGCTGAGCACTAATATATAGTAATAATATATAATACACAAGAAATCAAAAGCAGTTTCTGATCCATGCTAAATAAATGGTAGGATATCGTATGTACAACTGCTATGACTTCATTGTTTCATAAACAATTAGATTCAAAATGACAAAAGATTTTGCCTTATCTAAAGAGAAGAGTGATGCTCTTGTTTATTTTTCCCTTCTTTGTCCTGTTGTCTTTTTGGAAGAGCAACATGATTTTGTAAAATCTCAATACGTGGCATTGACTGATTTGGAAGCACTATATGCAGTTGTCCAGCCTTGGAGCAGCAAGCAGGTAGTCACAGGTCCAGACTCCCAGCATTTCTTCTGGTTGGACGAGCATGGGTCTGGACCTGGTAAACACTGTGGGTCAGGCTGGCTAAAGATGGAGCTCCACATGGTGGATGAGGCTGGATGGTCAAACCACATCATGAGAGTAATTGAAAAAATTCAGAGTTCAGCAGAGTAGAACAGCAAAAGTAGTGGGGAATAAAAATGGAGTCACCGGTGGAAGTTCCAACCTGGGAGGAGAAGCTCTTCATTATCACTTTGCCTTACTTCAGTGTGTATGTGTACTAAATGGGATGAGTGGATATTGAGGTTGCTAATAATGATCACTGACAGAAAGAGGTAAGACCCTAAGGTTGCGTCTTGCTACCAGAGAGACTTGAATGGGCCAAGTTTTCAGTGCCAAATCGAGATAAAACTTTGAGAATGACCTGAACTTGATTCCCAAGGTTCTGCCCTTTCATTTCCATTACTAGGGCCCTCCTTACTCAAAAGCAAAATGGATGGGTAGGATTTCAGTGTGCTGAGAAGTTTCTTCTCATTCACTTTTGGCTGATGCCTACATGTCTTTACCTTGAAGCAAAACTTTGCTTTAAAACAGATATTCCTTATAGGTGAATGCGGTAAGATTTTAGCTGCTTTTATACATCAGTGAGGCTATTCTTCAAAAGGAGAATTTTAGCCCTTTAGCAGGGCTAAAAGTAGGGAGCAGGCATTGGTAGATGAGTAGTATAGCTAATGGAACTGATGCCCACATCCCCTTTGTACAGTGGGGGCACCACTTCCAGGTAAAGAAGGCTAGTAAGACCTGTTTAAATTGTAAAATCTCAATACATGGCATTGACTGATTTGGAAGCACTATATGCATTTTCAGGACTTTAAAGCTGCATTTTCAGGACTTAACCAAATCATAAGAGCAAAGGGAAAAAAAGTAGTTCTTGTAAGATCAAGTCAGCATTTCCCCAAAGGAAATGTCCTCTGTTGTGTAGCTATCTTAGTATTTGGGCCAGTTTAGTTTTAGTTCTCTCTAGCAATGTTTTGGTTTTTTTATTTTTTGTTTTTCTTTTCCTTAAGAGGTGATTCTGTAGTCTAAAAGACCATGCTAGCCTAAATCCTAGAAAAACCATGAAGTAACAGCTTGAATGTAAATATAGGCTAATAGTTTAACTGTTCACAGTGTTATGAAAATCATGCAGCAATTGAAAAGTGACTTCAAAAGTATCAGCAAAACATACAATGATAAAAAGATACCTAAACCAGCAACCAAATCCCTTCTAGGTGAGCCTAGACATTAAACTCTACACTGAAGAGTCTGTCAGGAATCTTGCAATTGTAGGTGTCAGGATAATGGACCCAAATGGCTTAAATAAAGGGGTGATTTTTTGGTTCATGTGATAGAAATATCTAAGGGTTTCAAGCTCAGATGAATCGAGTTCTAACAATATCATTAGAAGGGGTTTTTCTCCATCCTTCCACACTGCTTTGCTATGTATTGATTTCATTTTCAATGACTCCATACATTGCTGAAGTAAAATGATCATCCAGCAGTTCCAGGCTTATGTCCTAGTAACTGCAAGTTTAGCAAGAAGGAGAAAATGCCTCTATTATGGTACTCCTGACAGAATGCCTCTATTATGGTACTGCCTTTTTTGGGTCTGATTGGGTCATATTCTCATCCCTGAACCAATCTCTGTGGCCAGGATGATTGGATGTTGTGATTGGTCAGGTCTGAGTCACATTCCTCTCTCTGAACCTGGAGGTAAAATCAAGATGCTACTCACACCATTGAGACTGAAGTGAGTAGGAGAATATTTTTCAGGGGGAAGTTTCCCCTACCAAATCAATAGGGAATGGATGGTATATGATAAAACCATCAAATACCACTATGCTCTAGAGTCAGTTTTTTTTTTTTTCTCTGATAATGTGTGTTTGTTGTATGTTTGTGGTAGGAGGTGGCAAAGAGGAAGAGAGGAAACACAAACAGATGGGAAGAGTAACAAGGTCTCCATAGAAAAGTCTGGTTGATAGTCTATAAAGAAAGCATTAATAAGGAGCTGGGAGGTAAGATGTAGGACAAGTAGAAAAGCAAACCAGATTCACTATGTTAGCACAGATTGTTCTTTGAGTTAAACAAAATCTTCTTTTTTAGAAATTAAAACTTAACTGTGGCTACCATAAGTCACTTTTCTTCTCTGGACTCAAGGTAATCATCTGTGGAACGACATGGAAGGGTGAAGAGGATTTAAGTCAACTGAACATTAAGGTTCCAAATTTATGTCAAATTTAATGTCAAGTGAATTTTATTTAATTTGACTTATAATTTTAAGACAGGACTAATGAGGATTACCTAATACAAGAAATGCCTAATTTAAGAAAATGTAATATACTTTACCACTACTTCCTTATATTTTTGGATTCCATTTATATGACATTGGGATTGTGGGGAGTCCCTTGTATGAGTGATAATACAACCTAACTGACCAACAGTGGTATCCCAGACTCAGAGACCTTCTGTACAGTGCTTGGGGCAGAAGCCGAAGTAAATTGATCAGCTGTAATTTGGCTAGATAGTTTCACCCATGTTGACCTTCCTCAGTCAATTCAGTCAGGCAAGATGTGCATTGTTCTCATTAGCAAGATTAAACATCTGTCTTAAAGAGAAAATTTTAGTATGCTACTTTCTTAAATAGCAAAGACAATTTATTGAATGTACAGTCCCTTTTTTCCCTATATTATTGGGAATCTTTGGGGTTAAATGATGCCCTAACCATTGTTTTCCAAGGCTAAGACCCAGCCATAGATCATTTATTACCTTTCCTCATAGATACTGTCCAAGTTTTTATGAGATCCAGGTTTTCCAAATGTCTTATTTTTCCACAATTGTGAATGAAACATTTTATTAAGGCTGCTTTGTTCTATAAGTCATCCATAGAGTAGGAAATCCATGTTCTAGCAAATTTATATTTTTTTCAGGGCAGGATATTACCAGTCAACAGATGTCGAAGGTGGGAACCACCATAGCCCAAAAGAATCAGGGCAGTGTCCTCAGATCCAAATTTATAACCACTTCTGTAGTAGTATTTTAGGCAATGCCCAAGGGAGTCTGACTCATAATTCCATGTGACCTCCCCGATAACTCTCTTGTCCTCTTGAACATCATTTACTCATCATTGAACACACCCCAGGCTCCCTTGAGAATGTTATTCTTGGTGTGAGTTCCTCAAGCACAGCTCTTCCAAGAACAGTTTTTCCAGACATGATTCTCTGCCTGATGAATGAATTTGAAGGTATTTTCCAGGGAGAACTGTGGAGGTGCATTAACAGAATTCTCTTTTTAACGTTCCTGCCTGGGGTACACTCTTTCCTTTTACTCAGGTTAAGATTGTGTTTTCCTGTAATACTTTATTCAAACCAAAACATTACAGAAGTTAGAGCCTAGAAAGAGGTAGTAGTGGGAGGAGACAAGTGAAGTACTACTTTTCATGTCTCACAGAATATGTGGTAGCTGTTCCACATTTTTAGTGACTTCAATGTTGGGTGAAAATAATAATGAAAGAGTAGTTTTAAATAATAGGAAGAAGAAACAAATACTGTATGTACCCCTGGGAATACAAACATATAGGATAAACTTGAGTAGTGAATAAATTGTTGAATAAAGGTAATGGGGTAGGTAGATTTATAACAATGAGATAGTGTAAAGATAGCAGGGTATAAAAGAGAGTGCATGGGATTTGGAAGAATCACAGCCGTTTCCTCTTTTAAATTGGGTTTGATGGTACCTATGTGCTAGTGCTGTTATGAGCGACAATTAAGATAATATATGTAAAGAACTAAACTGGTGTGTTGCTGTATTTGGTACTCCAAAAAATTGATTTACTCTAGAGGCACTATGCCCAAAGTTCTGCTTTTTACCATGAGGTGGAAGTAGTCTCATTAAAGATAGTAATCGACTCATTCACTTATTTATTACTGAGTGATTACTTGTTTATTATTTGCAAATAAAAAGCCTCGTCTTCCTAACCTTACATTTCAGTGGGGAAGATCAACAAATTAAAAACAAAATGAATCATACAAATATGTAGGTTGTTGATAAATGCTAAGAAGAAAAATAAAACCGGTAAGAGCAGAGAATGAAGAATAGAGGTACTCATTTTGACAGTGTAGTCATAGAAGACTTTGTGCAGATGGCATTTCAACAGAGACCCAAATCAAGAAAGGGAATGAGCCACGGCACATATCTGAGAGGAGAGTGCTCTGGACAGTTGTAAAAGCAAATGTGAAGGCCCTGAGGTCTGGTGTTTGGGGACAGCAAGAAGACATTTGTGTTAGGATGGAACTGTATGAGGTGGAGTGTGTTGGGAAATGGGGTGTGGGAGGCAGCTGGGGCAGATCCTTCGAGCCCTCTAGACCATGGTAAGGAGTTTATTTCACAGCATGCACACCTCACTCATCCCTTTAACAAGTTCACTATCGTGTGTAAATCAGGGCTGTGCTGAAGAGTCCAAAAGGATAAGGTGATTCACAAGGACCAGACAGAAATGCACTCTAAAATATTTAATGGAGCTTCATGGTCACTGAAACAGAAATATACACAAAGTGCAGAGGGAGCATAGAGGAGACTTTGAAGTCTGAGGAAATCAAGACAAGCTCTCAGGAGATCAGCTTTGACAAATGAAAGATGAGTGGATTTTTCTACGCAAAGACAAGGGGAGTGATGAGGTAGAATAAATATGCCAAGTAACAGCAGTATGATATGAGTGAGCGTGACAACTTCAGGAACACAAATGGTGTGTGATAGAGAAAGCCCACAGTCTAGCCCATGACTTTTTCTTGAAACATTGTTGCATTCAACAAGTATACATATTGGACATTACCTATCTGTGTTATCACTGTGTTAGAATACCATTTGGAACAAGTTCAAAATAAATTCTGTTCTTAGGCATAGATTGGTGCCATCTGAATAGCTGAATTATCCACAAGCACTCCTAAGTTAAACTATATTTTATTGGTCTGCAACCTCCCATGCAAGTCTGAATCACTGTACCCGTGTCCAGGAAAACCAGTGGCATAACAGTTGATGGTGAGATGTGACCTCCCACTCCAGTCCTGACTACTTCTATCAGCAATTCAGTGTTTTATTTTATTACTTTATTATATATGGAGTTTATAATATATTTTATTGTATATGTAAATATATATCTCATATATTTTTAATTGCTTGTCTTCTTTTAGATCCAGTCTCTCATTATTGATGTTAATAATAATCCTTGGCCTTTACTTTTTTGTTCTGTCCAAGCAGTTTAATATTTTATTTGTTTATTTAAGAGAGAGAGGCAGAGCTAAAGAGAGATAACATGAGTGGGGAGGAGAGAGAGAAGCAGGCTCCCCACTGAGCAGGGAGCCCAATGTGGGGCTCAATCCCAGGATCCTGGGATCATGACATGAGCTGAAGGTAGACGCTTGACCAACTGAGCCACTCAGGACCCCTGTCCTCCTAGTTTAAAACTTCCCTAAAAACACAGAGTAACAAATACACCACCTTCCTTAATCTCTCACTGTAGTATCACTCATCTCAGGAAAAAACACTCCAGCTGATTTTATGAGAAGCCTGCTATGCACCACTTGAATTTCCTTGCTAGATTAGAAATGAATCACACCTAGTACCTTACAGTTGCCAGCTCTGCCATGTATTAGCTGTATGATCTTGGATAAGTGACCACATTTTACGAATCTAAGAAGCCAGGGAACGCAAGATGCATCCCTACTTCAGATATATTAAAATGTGAAAAAAAGAAAAGAGGGGAGATAAAGCCAACATTGATTCTAAGATGGCGTCAATGTAAAGATGCATTCCATTCCAGAATGTTAAAATGTGAAAAATATTTTTGTTTTAAGATCTATGAAATACACCCTTAGTTTTTCTAAGCCTCAGTTCCTACCTATAAGGTTGTTGTGAGGATAAATGAGATAACACACTTAACACAGGATCTGTTTGATATATTATAGGCACGCAAAAGTAAGCACAGGATCCAAAAGGTCCCCATCCTCTTAGCCTGTTTTTTAAAGGGGCTTCCATTTCCTGACCTTCTGAACATATTCAATATGTATATTAATAGCTTGATAGTATGGATTTCCCCCAATAATTACAACCTGATCTTGTACCACCTCTCTCTCCATGCCAGAACTGGCTCCCTGTGATTGTCCACACATGGGAGGACTTTATTTATGAGGCCAAATTGAGATGGTTAGGGTGTTCCCCAAACATCCCCAAATTCTTTAATAACCACTGTGACTCTGTGGTTTAGTGAATATGTGGTACTTTACAAAGGTTCTTCTCTAGGGTCTTCCCACATAGCCCATGAGATGAATCAGTGTTTTCCTTTTAGAATGTAGGTTTTTCTAATATTAATTGTCTCATTTATATGTTCGGTGGGAAGAACATGAGATTTGCTGTGAATTCAGGGTTTCTCAGCCTTGACACTGGTGACATTTGGGGTCAGATAATTATTTGTTGTGGGGGCTGTCCTCTGCATCATCTGATGTTAGCAGCACCCCTGGCCTCTGCTCACTAGATGCCAGTAACATCCCCCAGTTGTCTCCAAACATTGTCAAATGTCTCCTGGGGTTAGGAGAAACTTCCCTGTTAAGAACCACTGTCATAGAGCTTTGGAGGCAGGAATTCTGACTTTGGCTAGATACCTGGGGGGCAGGAAATAGTTAACATTGGCTCACCTAACTTACAAGGCCACTCTGATGGACAACAAGGGTAAAGCTCGTGAGGTGTTATAAAATGTCATGTAAAAAAATATTATCATTCTTCTCTTCCTAAAAACTATGGTGTGATCATTGCTTGTTTTGCTTTTCTAAACAACATGTTTGCTGAGAGATACTTACTAGTGCCCATTCACTGTATTTGAGGTGTGATACAAAACACATGGTATATATTATCTCACAGTAGCCCCCAAAGATAGGCAACATACAGACCCATCTCATAGATGGGAAACAGAAATACAGAGATGATAAGCAACTTGAATGACACCACGTGCATGTGAGTAGTGGGGCTGCTATTTTCAGCAGGCATTCTGGCCCTGTAGCCTGGCCCTGATCTGTTCTATAGGTCATGGGGAAGGTTTACATCTTTCTCAGCAAATATCCACTGACCATCCAGTGGGCCAGTTCCTGCTCCAGGCAGCCAGGGATAAAAGAAAACATGACATGATAGCAATAGCAGATTGTCTGAGATGTTTTAGGATAATTATGAAGGAGCAATAGAAAGACTTTGAAATTTACCTATTGTATTTTCGAGCAAAAAGAGGTCACTGGAAACATTTCTGATGAATTTATGTGCAAAGGTGACATTCCCTCACACTGGCCAGGCCCCGCTCATATGTCATTTTGATGGCTTGCAGTAAAAGAGGGATGAATTTAGTCAAACAGCCTTTCTTTTGTTGTCAACCTGCTGGAAAGTTGTGACTTGACTGTATTTTTCTCTTTTGAGAACAACATATACCCAGAATGACCTGGATGTCTTTTTAGCGTGATCTACCGAGACCGGATTTGGGGGAGGCAAAAAGCTTAGTATATGGCTTTACTTCCATCGTAAGCCATGAACAGATGAACCCAGCTCTACAACTCAGATTACTTTTATCCAGAAGTTGATGCCTGGTGACACTTTTTGCTGTGCAAGGCTCTGAATGAGAAACAAAGATGTGTTAGACACAGCCTCTGCCTGCCCTCAAGAAGCTTACGATCTTCCAATTGCACATATGCGTTATGTAGCCAGTGGAAGCTGTCATTGATAAAAGACCCATGAAACGCCGAGAGACATTTTATAAGTAACCACAGCACTATTGACATTTGGGGCTGGAAAAATCTCTGTTGTGGAGAGCTGTCCTATGCATTTAGGGTGGTTAGCAACATCCCTGGCCTCCACTGACTAGACACTCAGTGGGGGAAATATTAGGATTAACCCCCCTCGTGCACTTGTGACTACCCGCATGACATACGTTGTCAACGTGGCCCTTGGTTGAGAACCACTGATTTCAGTGCAGCAAGCCTGCTTTCCTGCTGCAGAGTTTTGCTCTGCAAACCAGGAAACTGAGGCTCCAAGAGAGTAACTAACTTGTCCAGGAGCATGGTGCTAATGAGGGAAAGACTTAAGTGGAGTCTTCCTGATTTGAAATGATGATGTAACCACACCACCACACTGCCTGCTGGATGCTAAGGGCTCAGCACGTGTAGTAGGAGAAAACAGAACAAGGACACTGCATCTACCAGATGAGGCTGGGCATGTAAGAGAAGGGACCTCAGTGCAGACAGGTGGGATGGATCAGAGAGGAGGGCAGGACAGCCCAGGTTCAGAGGCATACAAGAATTGTGAGGGGCTGTGGGCTGGTTGGGAGGGGCAAGGGGATAACTGGTCTAAGCGAGTTGAAGTGCCACCTTTAGAGAGTAATATTTACCCCACTGAGTGTTTAAGTCTATGCTGGGGTCTGCTGCCTCATAGGCCTCAGTTTATAGTGCTTTTATGTCCCTTCAGTCTCTAGTTTTCCTTCTGGATAACATTTCTATGGTCCTGGAAGAGGAACACACTCTGTGTGGTTGCCTCTGACCCTCCATCCTCATGGGAGGCATTTGTCATTGGGGTTTCTCTCCCTGGAGCACTAAGCAGGACTGCCAGCTCCACAAACTGCAAGGAGAAATAAAGCACTGGGCAGTGATGCTTATCCCCCCTGCAGTCTGGCTTTTGGCCCCTGCCTTTACCTCCTTAATAATCCCCAAAGAGGCAGATGTGGTAAATGCAGGTCTGCCCTTCTCACCTCACCCTACCACTAGTATCTCAGTCTTGCTCTGCCTTTATCTTCATAGCTCCTCTCTCCCTGCCTTCTGCTTTGAGAAGAATTCCTGCAGGCTTGTCAATCTGTCACAGAGGTCTCCAAACCGCCCCCCCCCGCCCCGCCCGACACACACACACACCCCCCGCTGCCATGTCCCTCCACCCAGCACCTCCTTGGCTCTGTCCTGAACATCAGTCTGTGTCTGTCAAAACACTGCCAGTGCTTCTCCCTGCTCAGAGAGCATCAGATCCCATCTGTACCACAAACAGCCTTCCAGGTTTATTTTGCCTATCACTTCTGAACACTTGCTATTTAAATTCCAAATCATTTTTCTGGGGGTTAAGAGTGTCCCTGCTATTCTTAGAGTTTACTCACTACATCTCCAACTCAGCCACCTTATTTGTGTGCTTCTAGACCTATATATATATATATATATATATATATATATATATATATATACACACACACACACACACACACACATACACACACACACAAATGTACACTTGTACATATGCACGTGCAGACACGTGAATGTCTTGCCCATGCCATCCCTGCCATAAGCATCAGGCTGGGTTATTGTCAGTCTGTATGTTACATGAACAACAGAATGTCTGAGATCATTCCTACTTTCAAAGACCTCTTGAATTATTGGGAAGAAAAAGAAATATGGGATAGTTTAGATATTTTTTGTTTGTTTTTTCAAGCCCTTTCCAGTCAAAATTTTAAATACATGACTCTGTCAGTTGAAATATGTTGAGAATGCTTGTCATCATTCTCTCTTGCCTTTCTTAGATGGTGGGGAGAATTTAGAAGTATTTCTTGGTAAATAAAGCACGACCATCACTTTCTCTACTTATTAGTAGAAATAAGATTACTCCACAGCAAGAAGAGCAAAGTAATCCTGCCTCTTTCCAGTGAAGGACTCCTGTGCCAGATATGATACATTTCTGTTAATATTAAAACTTTCCAGGTCCAGTGATACTGACAGCAACCAAGAATATAGAATAGAGAAGGGGCAGACAGTCTCAGCTCTAGGATCTGAGGTGAATCTTGCTCACCAAAGCCCCAGTAAGTGGCTCAGCCTCTGACCTGCTTAAGCCCTGCTTGCTGCCTGTTCCTTGCCCATGTAGCTTCTTTCCTACTTGAGTTAATTCTTACTTCCTTCTTGAATCTGTCCCTGTCCTGGCCAGGTTGCATGCTGATACAACTCACTACCCTGTGGCAGTGAGGGCCTTTGGGTGAGGGAGGTGGTACTACTACCAGGCTAATGCAAATTGAATGAGATGCTGAGCCATTGCATCCCTGGCCTGATTTCAGAGAGGAGATTTGAGACAGCTGGTGCCAACTTCAGAAGAGAAGTCCACCCTGCCTTTTAGTAAGATCAGGCTTGGAATGGCATGTGGGTAGTCTGCTGTGAGTGAGAGATGACCCAGTGTCTGGGGTACTTCCATTAGGAGTCTTGAGATACTCAAGCTACTTGGATCCCAACTTAACTCCATAGCTTGTCATCTTCAAGTCTGGCATTGTACTAGAAGTCAGGGAAAGGTCCATGATCTGTTATGGGCTCAGCTGTCATTAGAACCCAAGTTGTATCCTTCCACCACACCAATACAATTCCAGGTTTGGCAAATCATGTGCCTTTCCATTTTTCTCATAAAAGCCAACCAAAGGGTCTGACGTCAAAGAATCATCTCATAAAGGACACTGGATTGTCAAAAGAATGGTCTTCTGCTAGAGGGAAATGCCAAGGCCCAGCCTCATCTACTCTGGAGTATCCCCATGTATAGGAGACACCTGCCCTAGGTGTACGAGCTAGACAGTAGGCAAAACCACAAAAAAAGAATTTCAAAATACAACAAGGCATCTCTCTGGACAGGGTCAGTTTATACCAGATGGACATTCTGCCTTCCTTCAGTTTTCCTTATTTGTTATCTCCTTCTTTCTGCCCCCCTCCAATTCCTTCCTTCCTTTTATTTCCCTTTTATCTTCCTCATTTACGTTGTATGCATTTGCGTGCCACTTGTGATTTTATTAAATATCAAAAGAATGGAAACATTTATAAAATGCATGCGGGCTGTGAAAACTAGCAACATAGTCAACACTTGTGCACCATTGCTGAGTAGAAAACACAGGACGTGGTCACCACTTGAAACTCATTTTCTTCCCTCTCCCATGAGAACTAATCACTCCTCCTCCATTGTGTGCCTCTGATTTGTGATCCCCATGGCCTGTTGAGATTTTCACAATCCCAAACTTTCCAGACACTGAGTCATTGTGTCCTGTAAAGAGACATTTCCCTCCAACTTGGAGACGCTGACAGGAGGGACGTTTCTGAATACTTCCAGTCTTTCTGATTAACAAAAGTAGAAGATATTAAAAACTAATGTATCATCATCGAGCATCATCCAAGAGAAACACAGCCCACGATTCCAAAACTACTTAATATGATGTGTGAAAGAGTTTTAAATGTTACTAAATCTGGCATATATAGCACTGCCTTTCCCAGATTTCTAAGATCTATTATATTCAACAGGTTCCTATTGTATTTTCTTCTTCCTTTGCAGTTCTGAGTTCAATAAGAATTTTTTGGAGCAGTCACTAATGTGAGGTTTCTTTTAGATACAGAGATATTCTGCCCAGTGGATTCTTGTCCTATACTCTCTCAATACATGGAAACCATATGAAATCACTCAAAACTCCAGGAGTCAGTCACTAGCCATGTGTAACTATTGAGCACTGGAAATGTCCAAATTGAGATGTGCTGCAAGTGTAAGATGCACAGTGAATTTCAAAGACTTACTATGGCAAAAAAGGTGAATTACCTCATTAAACCTGGTAATATTGATTGCATGTTAAAATGATAATATTTTGGGTATTTGGGGCAAAGTAATATGTATTATTAAAATTAGTTGCACATATTTTTTAGTGTTTTAAATATGACTACTAGAAAATTTTAAGTAGCCCACATGGTCTGGATTTCATGGCTTACATTCCATTTCTATTGGACACCCTGTCTTAGAGTATCAGATAAAACAAGATATGATCAAACATCGCATTCTGTTATGCAAGCTATAGGTATAGTGTAAATCCTTCACCTTTTGCCCACAAACTCTTTCCTTACCCTGTTCCCACTTTGCTCTGTACCCTGGCAGGGGGCTGTAGCTTGCAAGATTCTGTTTCTTAAGTTCCCACCGCATTTAGCTTTTGCCTGGATTCAGCCAATGGGAGGCACTACTGGGAGGATGGAGGGCAGAGTTCTCCCCTCTCTGCTTCTGCTATGGCAGTGTTTTGGCAGATGCTGTGTCACCTCTGTGCTTCAGGTCTCTACTAGATAGACCATCCCAGGGCTCTAGTCCCCCCCAGGTAGAGGGTTACCTGGACCCTGGGCTTTGGTAAAGCTACCTTCTCCATTCTTTCAGCCCAGGGAGTAGCTTCCTGTTGTTTGACCACAGCTTCCCCCTTCCACACTTGGCTTTTCATCTTTTGTACCCCCCAGGTCACAATTCCCTATTTCTCTTGTCCTGGTTGGACACTGACTGATCCAGAAACTAAATGGAGAGATTGGCCAGAGCTGGAGGAGATAATGGAACACAAGGTGGGGCTCTGAGGGCTGGAAGAGTCTCAAAAGTGACCAAGTGCAGAGTACCTGGGTAGCTAGTTGGGTGGGCGACTGCCTTCGGCTCAGGTCCCAGGGTGCTGGAATTAAGTCCTGCATCGGGCTCCCTGCTCCTCAGGGAGCCTGCTTCTCCCTCCATCTCTGCCTGCTGCTCTCCCTGCTTGTGCGTGCTCTCTCTCTCTGTCAAATAAATAAGTAAAATCTTGAAAAAAAAAAGTGACCAAGTGCATCTTTAGGACTATACGTGAGGAACTTAAATGGGGATGTAGGGAAGGGGAGAGGGAAAGAAAGAGAAAAATTAGGGGGAGGGAGCTAGCCCCAGGAAAGGCTCAGACATGGGTACGTGTACCTTGGAAGGACTCATGTTCTCACCTGGACACTTCCCATTTGGCTTTAGCACTGTTAACATGCAACTGAGTTTCTCCTCTTCACTTGGGTCCATTATTTATTTCCATCTTTATCTATATGATCCACATGGCCTTGATTGGATGCTCAGAGCTGTTTGGATTCAGAAACACATCAATGTTTTGAATATTGTCTTTGCCACCTCCAGCCTCTTCATCCAGTGTAGTTATCATGTCCCTCAGCCACACATGTCCAAGACTCCCACCACATTGTGGCCTCTCTTTTCTCCTTTGTTAAAACTTGACTTGTGGTTTCTCACTTAGCAAGTTCCAAATCTTAAAATCCAAAAAAAAATTTTTTTAAAGATTTTATTCATTTGACAGACAGAGATCACAAATCGGCAGAGAGGCAGGCAGAGAGAGGGGGGGAGGCAGGCAACCTGCTGAGTCGAGAGCCCGATGCGAGGCTCGGTCTCTGGACTCTGGGATCATGACCAGAGGCTTTAACCCACTGAGCCACCCAGGAACCCCAGAATCCAAAAATTTTAATGATGGCAAAAACCAAGAGACTATATTTGCCCTCATTCTATAGAAGTCTGGGAAAGGGTGCTCCAATTTTTTGTTGAGTGTTGCCTTGAATCTCATACCACATCTCCTCCCTCTCAGAAGCTAAAGGGACTGAGATGATCTCTAGTGTTCACAGATCCTCTTTCTTTTTACTGGCATTCGCTGTTCTAAGGTGTGCATGACTCTGTGTGTGTGTGTGTGTGTGTGTGTGTGTGTGTGCGCATGCATGTGCATGATAATGGAAGATATGTCACATGCACATGTGTGCACAAATATTAGGGTCCATAATACACAATACCTGTAAATGCTCATAGATGTTATGGAAATGATGGAAGGGCTGTGCCAGTCTTGCAGACACAGAGCATGTATTATTCTAAGACTTTGGCTTTCCAAATGGGAATGTGTAAAAACAGCTGATAGATTTATGTTCATATATTAAACAGGCCACCCAGCCACAGTGTAAAATCAGGGTGACAACTGAATACATCACTGTTCCCAGCAGCTACCTGGGTGCACTCATTACCCAGTGGAAAATGGGCCAGGCTTGTTCATTAGAACTCCCTTCTCCTAAGGAGAGCCATTTACACGCTGTCTCATTTAAAACAAACAAACTAACCCCACAGAGATTTAAAAGAAAGCAGAAAGACCTTTCTCTTTATAGCCTCTGGAAGGTGGTGCCTGTTCCTCCTGTTTGCCTGTGTCTAAGCTGTCGTGGATGAAGGATAACAGCACACCTGCTCAGAAGAGGGAATTGTTTCCTTGTGGGAGGAGGGATTACCTGTCGGCATTAATTAGAAAGAGGTAAAAGCTGGTAAATATTTGGGGGAAGAATTACTGCAACTTGCATGAACAGCATACTGATTGTCACTCATGTCACCTCAGAGGAACAAAGGGACTGATTGGAATTGGGGTATAGTCCTGTAAAGGTCACACACAGGTCAAGGCCCTGCAGGTGAATTCCCACATGGACACCTGGAGAGCAACAACTCAAGGTCCATGGTGAGAGAGCTCATTGTTAGTCCATGGGGGAGTTCATGGGGACAGGGGAAAAAAAGGGTTCTCTCCTGGACTTCTCTGCTTGCAGCTTTACTCTCTCAAATTCTGACACTGTGAAATTTTAGGTAGGAAGTGGAGGCTACATGGTGGCCATGAGAATCACGTGATCCCCCTTCACTCTGTCCTTTGTCCTCCTGCACCCCCTCCTCACCAGCTTTTCCATACTCTTACCGTTTCTCTCTAACTCTTTAGCTGTTTGTCTGGGCTCCCTTCCTCCCACTGGGGCACTCTGCACTCTGATAGGCCCTTTGGGCAGTGTCTCCTACTTTGACCTTCTTCCAGGCACAACAAAGTTCTCTCCCTTTGGCCTGACACCAGCAACAGGGAGTAACCCACTCCCGAGGACCCCCACTGGCACTTGGCCGACCTCAAGCCTGGGGGACTGGACAGACCCAGTATGCTACCCTTCTGCTGCTGAATCCTGCTAGGAGCAGAACTACTGCCCTTCAGCCCTACCTCCCTTTGTTTCTTTTTTTTTTTTTTTTTTTTTAATATTTTATTTATTTATTTGACAGAGAGAGAGAGGTCACAACTAGGCAGAGAGGCAGGCAGAGAGAGAGGAGGAAGCAGGCTCCCCACGGAGCAGAGAGCCCGATGTGGGGCTCGATCCCAGGACCCTGAGACCATGACCTGAGCTGAAGGCAGAGGCCTAAACCACTGAGCCACCCAGGTGCCCCCCTCCCTTTGTTTCTTGCCCAGAAGCTTTGAGCAAGTTGCTTTAGTTCTGTGTGCTTCCATTTCTCCTCTCCAAATAGGGACACTGTGGGGGCTGCCCCCAGTTCTTATAGAATATTTAGTTCACAGGGTTGCTGGGGGATAAAAAATTAGAGCAAGACAGAGAATGAATCTTGTAGGCACAAAACTCTTCACAGGGGCAAATGGTGGCACCTGTTGCTTTTGACCCTTCTTCTTCTCAGTCATGTTTTCTTGGGTCTCTGGTGGGCTTAGGAGTAGGGTCCATTGCTAAAAAACTAAACCAAACTCTTGGATCCTCCTAATGATTTAACCTGTGTGTTGGGATCGATTCTACATGTTAATAAGTGAGCAGCCTTGCCCCTACTCGTGAACAAATAGATGTCATGCCAGGCTCCCTGCTCCATCCCCAGTGGGCTGGAGGGTGGGTAGCAAGAACACCAGCAGGTGCTGGGATGTGCAGCTTACTAGCCCTGGGCCAGCACCCCGCCTCTCCAGACCCTTCTGTCTTAGCCCATGTAGCTTTGGAGAGAGGTGGGCAGGCACGACACCCTCACCCACCACCTCTAGCTTCTCTCTGTGGCATAAGTTAACAGATACGTAGCATATGCCCAACCCCCTGAACAGATCACATATTTGAGGAGAATGAAACCCATGTCTATTAGGGAACTGCAAAAATGGGGAGAATAATACAGTTCCTTCCTTGTAACAATTTTAAGTGCCAGTTGAGATCATCCATAAGTAGATGACACAGTGTTGTTCTGCAAGTGCAGAGAGTGTGAACTTTCCCTCTGCTCCACTTTGGATCTTGTCATTCCTAGTCCTCACCCTGCCCCCCACCCCACACACCTCTCACCCCCAGTAGGGTATGTGGACTCTGAGGACGAGGGACGTCTCTAATCCTACTTGTAGTTCCTGTGGGATGAACCCGCCTACATGCAGTAAGAGTGTAGTCCACCAACTTATGCTAAACGTGGGTAAAAGCCTTCTGGGGCTGGCTGAACCATAATCTCCCTGGTCTGTGCCAGTCTTGAGGCCATCAAGGTATTCCTGAGCTCTGAGCAAGCAGGGCCCAGGGTACCTGCTGGCCATTCAGCTACTTCAACAAGGGCACCTATCTTCCTGCCAAGGGGAGGAATTGGCAGGGACCTGGTTCACTGCTTATCATTTGCTTTCATCACTGCATCCATCTCTCTGTCACTACATTCTCTTGCTTCATTTCCTATCACATTTTAAAAAATCTTTTTTTTTTTTAATATTTTGTTTATTTGACAGAGAGAAATCACAACCGGGCAGAGAGGCAGGCAGAGAGAGAGGAGGAAGCAGGCTCCCTGCGGAGCAGAGAGCCCGATGCAGGGCTCGATCCCAGGACCCTGGGATCATGACCCGAGCCGAAGGCAGAGGCTTTAACCCACTGAGCCACGTTTTTTTAACTTGGTAGATGAGCCCCACCAGTCCAAGGGAAGAGGCAGCAAGGATGCTACTAGAAGCAAGAAGGTTTAAGCAAAGAGAACTGACACCTACCTACCTCCAACTCTGGTCACCTCCAGAGTGGCCCATTGAGCCCTCTGGGAACCACGATTTAATTTAAAAAGCCCTAATTAAATACCCTGGGGATTCCAGTGACACAAAACTCTTCCCATCAATATAAGAGGGTGACAGTCCTATTTGTCCAAACCCCCACAAAGCTGATAAACTCCACTGAACTACAGACCAATGTCCTTAACTTTCACTCTTTCCCTTGACCAAGACACCCAGGAGTCATACTGTCAGTTCCGTTTGGCTAAGTTTCTGGAATATAATCTTTATCCTCAAGTGAAAAGCTCCTGTGGCATCATCTAGATCCCCTGTGGCACACCTGTTTCCCCAAAAGTATCCTTCCTCCGGGGCTGAAGCTGAACAGAGGGGAGGTAGTTTCTAATCTCCAGGTGGCTGTTAACTCCCAAAGAGACTTTCTCTGTTAAGAGGTGCCAGGGTGCCCTGCAGGGTAGGGATTGTGTTCTCTTCTAACATCATTTAAATGGTCACTGTCAAGTTGAGGCAAGACTAGAAGAACCTGAGAGAATCAGGTTCTGATTTTTATGCTGAAAGAGAGAAGTATGGCACATAGGGTGAGGCATTCTTTGCTAACAAATGGACAGGTTCATTGGATTCTTAATAATAACTTTGACGAGGTCCAACTGCCAAGCTCCCATGGTGTCTGATCGTCCCTCCTCCTACCAACCTTTGAGCATTATTTTAAACCCAGTTGTTAAAAGCAAGGCAAGCTCAATTTCTCTTGAGTTCTCTTAGTTCCATGTGGCTGTGAGCTTCTCAGACATGTTTGTTGGAGTTTGGCTCACAAGATGAAGCCAGGAGACCCTGCAGGGAGTAGGGAGAAGGGGAATCAGCTCTGCCCTGTGACGTGGAAGGAATATTGGCTGGGGGATCAGGAGGTGCGGGTTCTACTGCTGTACTACTACTACCTGACAAGTGGGAACTTTGAACCGTTCTGTCCAACACAATGGCCACCAGCCCCACACGTCCACTGAGTACTTTCAATGTGGCCAGTCAGATTTGAGATCTGCTGTAAGGGTAAAAACACACTGGGTTTCAAAGACTTAGCACACACCCAAAAATAACTCATTGATCATTTTTGTGATATTGAAATGACACTATTTGAATTTATCAGGTTAAACAAAATATCAGTTTCATCTGTATAATTTTACTTTTTAATATGGCCACTAGAAGTTTAAAATTTCATGCCCCACTTACATTGTATTTCTCTGGGTCAGTGCTGCTCTAGGCAAATCTGTACAGCTTCCCTAATTGGTAAAATGAAGTACATCAGAGACCATCTCTGAAAAATCAGTATTTTCTTTGCATATGTTATATCCTCCAAGGTTCAATGACTTCTTTGATATTTTACAAATGATTCCCCAACATTGTCAGGGAATGTTAAAGAATTACCAAATACAAAACATGCTGTGTGGGACACATGTTGGCATCCAGGCATTATAAAGGTATAAAAACCACAAGCCCTGCCCTCAAGCAGCCAATGCTTGGGATGGAGTTATAAGACAGGGAAACACAAAACAATCACGAATGGTACAAAGCCAGATGTAATTAACGGCCAAATTAGTTCTTCACATAATAGAGGATGTGTAAGTTTTTTATAATAAGTTCAGAGGACTCACATGAGGAGACCACTTCTGGTGGGGATCAACAGGGAGAACAAAACAAAGACGAAACTATTATTTCTCATTCTCCCATAAATAGTTGCATGATAATAAAGTGGAACGGTGAGTGAGCATGGGTAAGTTAACTGTTATCCATAACAGAAAATGTCTGCTGAGCCATGATGGTCCCCTCTAGACTATTTCCCCTGCCTTTTTCCCATCAAGACTGGGAAACCTAGATGGTGCTACCCATTGCCCTAGGTTGCTTAGAGCCTCAGTCCTTTTCCCCAGCCTCCAACTGTGGGAAGTTAGGGATAACATGAGCTTCCAGGAGGCAGCAGGGAGCTATGTTAGAGAATTCTGGCAACAAAGGCAGTAAAGGTGCGAGGCATCTTTTTCTCTTCCAGGAGAGGGAAAAGGTGGTGTTGTAGTATCACTGTAAGCCACCAAGTGGCTTACAGTCTGCCTTGTGACTTCTCTTCCCCTCTCCGCCTGAAGACAAGTGCCCTCTCAGCAAATGTGACTGTAGCATTTCAGAAAGCTTACATAGGTGTTGTGGGGATGAATCAATTGAACTGTCATGCTAGTCCAGGTTCCTGTACCGTGTGGGGGGCAAGGGGGACCTTTGGAGAAAACCATGAACTAGCCAATGTCCTCTCTCTCCTTCAGGCTTTTCCTCCCAGCTAATCCAGGAAATAATATCGCAGAGGTTCCCATCTTGGTGTGTGTGGTGTTTTTAAATCCCTTCTAAATGGCTAAGAAGGCAATTCTTTTCAGTCATTTGCTTTGTGCAGCCCTCCCCTTTCCTGGCAGAGACAGTGTATGCACTCTATTAGAGCATTTTTTTTCTACATATAATGGCACCAATTAAATTACCTTGCAGCCCGACCTTAATCTGGCAGGAATGATTATTCCATGAAACAGTTAGGGCTCTAATTGACATGAAGTGCCTGCAAAATATGTCTTTTGCGGCAACCCCTGTCAAAGTCACATTGATATGCTAATCCCTATAGCTGGCAGAATCACTTCATAAAGAGAGACATTGAAAATTGAATTATTTCAATTTCAGTACCTAGGAATCTAGTGATCTGTCTGTATATGTAACTAAGTAGGTGCAATACTTTATATGGGTAAACAGCTGTACTAGGGCGTTGCCATGGAAACTGCCTGACTCATGGCAGTTGTGTTAGTGATGAAGTCATTAGCAGTGTGAAATGTACTTTGAGGTTGTCAAGTGTAACACTCCAGGAATATTTCAGCAGTATTAGTGGAGCCTTTTCATTTACATAATTTAGGCTTTCACACGTGATCTCATTATGGTGCAAGGAAGGAGCGGGTTGTGGGGGCAATTGCACCCAGACCAGATGAATCTCCACTGTAACACTCAATTATTATTCTTTCTCCTGAAAAAGGGTCCCCCAGATAAGTCTTATGGGAAATTGATACCTCCCTGGGAACAATGACTTTGAGAAGTCCTGGTGGTGGTGGGACAGGCTGGATGAGCCTCAGGTTGCATGAGCACTTAGAAACTATTGGAGATATTGGCCCAGTTTATGTTCAGATGCATCTGTTACTTTTGTTCTGATGTTTCATTAACCCTAAAAGTTAGGAAATAAAACTCTAAACTCACAAGATTCATTTTTTAATCAGTATCAAAATAAGTGTTACCCCATTTCATGGACATCTCCAATAGCTCCTTAATAATTGCAGTGATGATGTGATGTATGTTATTAGTGGATTTGCAGTTTGGAAATTGTCCTCCAAGTCAAATTATGAGCTCTATTGCTTGGGACCCCCCCCATTCCCCTGCCCTTCTCCCCCGTTCCCCCACCCTACCTCCCTGCCAAGATGACTCAACTTCCTTCAAGTTCTTCAGAGTCCGTTCTGAATGATTTCTGGCTATTTCACAAAATCAGGTCACCCTGAATCAGGTTCTGAGCACTCTTCCAAAAGGAGAATTCTAAATATATTTGAAGCAGAGATTACTTTATTAGTGAAAACAGGCAGCTTCCCATGGGGAACTGTTTTGATATGCAAAGCACTCAGATGTGTGAATTTAGGTATATGAGTTTATAGCTACATCTCAATTTTTAGTTTGGTATTCTGATTTTTTTCAGCCACCATTCATTTCATTCATGTATTCATTCATCAAATATTTATTGAGTATCTTTACACCAGGACGTGTTCTAGATGGTGGGGATTAAGTGTTAAACATAATAGACACAGCCCTTTTCTTCATGAAGCTTAATCTAATGGGGAAGGTGTATTTTTAAACATAAATATACAGTAGTAAAAAGCAGATATGATGAGAGGGATCAAAAGGAGGTGCCTGATTTAGGTTGGAGGGATCAAGCAAGGCCCTCAGGAGAAGTGCCATTTAAGTTGAGATTGGATAGAGAAGGGGAATCTCGAGGGGGAGGGTAAGAGGAAGCATATTTTACACAGAAGGAGAGAGCCTATGTGAAACACTGAGGGCAGAGGAGTTTGTTGAGATGAAGGAATTTAAAGAAAGTAGGAAGGGGTTCACTCTAGGCCTCATATTTGGAGGGAAACAGATGTTGCCTGAAAAGGGTCATTGCATTTACCATTCTCATATGAGTGATGATTTTCAAAGAATGCCATCCATATAGGATGAGAATCTTCACATTTTCCTGAAGTTTAAATATCTGTCAAAATCTCAAATAGCCAGACATTTTTATTCCTGCTTTCCCTTTGTATATAGTGAGTCATCAAGCAAGTATTAGGTATTTACTCAAGGAAGTAACTTCTAGGTTATGCCATAGGGTCTGCTCTTATTTATTTTTTCTATTTGACTTCTAAACAGACTTTCTAATCAAATTTCCTTGCACTTTATATATCTTTTGACTATTTAAGCTGTAAATTTATAGTACTATTAATATTAGCATATCTGTTGCTGTTCTTATTAAATTGTAAGATGTTTAGAGACAGGAAAAAGCTGTTATTTATTTTGCTTCCCCCTCAATTATCTTTTAGAACTATACCCCATAGATATTGTAGAAGTTACTAGAAGGAATGTATGAAAAGTAAGTACAACACAGACAATTTTTTTTAAGATTTATTTATTTATTTATTAGAGAGAGAGAGAGCGCGCGAGCATGCTTGCTCACAAGCTGGGTGGTGGGGAGAGGATGGGCCAGTGGGAGAGAGAGAATCTCAAGTCCACTCCCTGTTGGGCACAGGGTGGATCCCATGATCTTGAAATTGGGACATGAGCCTAAATGGAGTCAGACACTTAAGTGACTGAGCCACTCAGGCACCCTAGCCCTATAAAATTCTTAAGTGCTTACTAAGCTATACTATTTCTGCAGAGGAATTTTACACGTTAACAGGAATAACTGGAACATTATTTCAGTGGTCAGATACATTTGGCTACACAATATAACACCTTTGTGAAGATATACAGTGCATACTGGCATCTTACAAGCTTGGAATTCTGCTTTAAAGGTGATATTTGACTTTGCTTAACCCTGAATTTCCAAGCTTATTTGATCATGGACCTCCCTCTGTCCCCAACTCCATTTTCGGCCAGACATTTCTCTGCATCTGTGAAATGCAGTTTAGGGAACCCAGCTTGTGTTAAGGCTTTTTCAAAATGTTTAAAATATACATATTTGTTTTTGTAGTTTTTAAAAGTATACGGCAATCTTTAGTTAAAGTGAATCCTTAATGAACCATAAAACTTACCCTTTTGTTCCATTACCCATTGATCAAACATAACATTGATTACCTCCGGTGGACTGGTAGTGGGCTAGAACTCACAGTTCAAGTGAAGCAGCTAATAAGAAACCCCACTCTTGCAGCGATGTGGTAAGTGCCGATAGAGCTTTATCAGCGCCAGTCCTGGCAGGGAGGTGCAAGCCCTCCCATTCTACTTTGGACCAGTGGGAGATTGTGGTTCATGCCAATGATGGACCATTTTTCAGCTTGGTTCCATATGGTCCATATACTGTGCATCTTCTTTTTTTTTTTTTTTTTTTTTTTTAATTTGACAGAGAGAAATCACAACTAGGCAGAGAGACAGGCAGAGAGAGAGGAGGAAGCAGGCTCCCTGCAGAGCAGAGAGCCCGATGTGGGGCTCGATCCCAGGACCCTGGGATCATGACCTGAGCCGAAGGCAGAGGCTTTAACCCACTGAGCCACCCAGGTGCCCCCTGTGCATCTTCTTTAAATGTTCCTTAAGATACATTTTTTAAAGTCTACTTTTTGCGAGTAGGGGAGCACCCATGAAAAGTGCAGCTGCTCCCAGTCCTCTAAGCCCCTCGACGTGTGGCTTGCAGCAGCAGAGGCGATTGTGACCAGGATAGGTATTACTATGGGTTGTCATAGGGCTGCCCAGGGTCATCGTCAAGGAGCTGTCCATCCTCTTCACAGACTGTAACTTCCTACCACTGAAAAGGAGAAGTCGGGAAGAACCCATTACAAACATGTTTCCTTAGAAAAGGTCAGGGCGTAGTCACTGCTGGATAAGAATCAGCACATTTCTCGGAAGCAATACCAATCCTTTCCATCAGTCCTCCCAGTGAGGCATGTCATGTTCTGTCCATTTTTACAGGCCTTATCTCTCTGCAGCCTGCCTTCTCGCCTTGATAACTGATTTCTGCACCATCAATCCCATTGGCTATGGGAGCTATCGGGAGGACTGCAGAAGTGGGTGGAATGCCAGATTTATCTCACATTTCCTCTCTGGTGTCTTATCATAGAAGCACTTTGTTAGATCCTTACTTGCTGTATAACCATGGGCTACTGAGTTGGGCTCCAGGTTTGCCCATCTACAGGATGGGAATAACAACTAATGCTGACCTCAAGGGGCCATTGTGAGCAAAAAGAGAACAGAGGGAAGATACTTAGGGGGTGCACCGCATAGTAAATCCTCAAAGAATGTTTGCTTTTTTTTTTTTTACTCTTCTTATTTCTTAGTACTTTTTATCAGAGGTAGGTTTGGAATAAATTTTTGAAATCTCACCTTCTAGTTGAATTAAACAATTCTTCAGTGAGCACCAGACATGTAATTCAGCAAATATTTATTAACTACCCATGATGTACATGAGGAAATAAAGGGGCTCTGAGGAGATAAAGGTAACTAGAATAAGAATCTTGCCTTCAATGGGAAGTACCATGCAATAAAGGACTTCTTAGAGTTTGCTCTGTGTTTGGCCTTGTGTGAGATCCCGGGGTGGAATGGGATAGGTACAAATGTAAGAAAAGACAGTTCTAGTCTTCCAAAGGTCCTACGACTGAGGCTGTGCAGAGACAGCAGCTTTTTATGCAGGTAGTAAGTTAGGTCGGGATATAATTAGGCACCCAACTGACAGAAGCATTTCTGTGGCATTAAGGAGAGAAGCCAGATGTGGACCTAACCTGGCTACATTTGTCACCCAAGGGTTCATTCGGTATCTCAGGATTAGCTAAACCAGCATCTTGGTCCTTTCACCAAATGATCAGGGAGTCAACCCTCTGTCTGGAATTTCGCAGGTGGGTGCATCAGTTAAGAGAAACTGTATTCCTGTGCCAGTTGCCTCCAACCAGCTCTCTAGGCCCGTCCGTAGAAGTAGATGTTTCTGTATTCAGGGGTGGTGAAGGGGGCATTCTTTCTGAGGAGCGGTGGTCTCTACTTCCTCAGCTTAGGGAGAAATGTAAGACAACTGCTTTTCTGAATGTATTTTTCCCGGGGTAACCATCATAAAAGTGTCCGTCTCTGTTGGCTGAGATATTTTTCTCCTTTTCAAATATCCTATTGTTCTTTTCATGTTTATTGTTTCCTTTATGCCTCTCTGATAGCTTCTTTTGAGGCCTTGTAAGATATTTTGATACTGAGTAAGGAAGGCAGATGTGAGACCCTCTATTATTCTGCCTCTTATTTTGATTTAAAGTTACGTGTTCCCCTATGGAAGAAAACAATAAAACTGCAGCGCTGGAGGAAGGAAAGAATACGGGAAGATGAATAGGAACCTGTTTCACTGGAGAATGAAAGAAGAAGGATATTGGGCATAACAATCAATGCAAGAGATCATGAGTGACACTCAGATAGTCTATTAACCTGATAATAACTGCCTTGTTAGATTTATTTCTTGAGGTACAGCAACTACTGAAAGACAGTCTAAAAGTGTGGTTTCTCCTGATATGTTGTCTAATTCAGTGTAATCACCATCTTTTATGTATTAATTATAGCTTAGCCTTGCAATTGGGATGAACGGAAGAGCTGACATCAAATCAGGCCAGATTTGATTAGCATTCTTTGACAGGATTCTTCTCCGGGATGGCATTTTGCATCTCGCATCCTCCGAGGATGAATGGGGATGAGAGCATTTCATCAGCAATCGTGAGCAGAGTCGCACATCAGGCCAGGACGCTCCATGTGGAAGTTACCTGCAGTGGAAGGGACGGCAGGCTTTCAGACAGGCTTTGTCGGAATTGCTGCTCCATTACCTGCTGGCTGTGGGTTGGGGACAGGTCACTGAACTCGCCTGAATCTCAGTTGCTTCATCTACAAGGCGGGACACTCTGTTGACTCAGCAGGATTGTTTGGAGGATCCAGTGGGATAATGTACGTAAGGGTGCCTTCTGCCAACTTTAAACAATTTAACATGTGTTAGTGTCAGTCCCTGAGTGAGCAAAGACACCAGTCCCTGCTGGATGAATAGCTCTACCTTGGCTGGTCTTCTTCAGGGTCTACGTTAGTGTTTCTGAACACAGCAGGCTCTTACCCCACCGGACTGACCAAACAGCCCTGACCACCTGGCATGGGCATCACCTTGAAGGAGAGTTTACAATCCCATTTAGGACACAGATAAAATGTGACAAGCCACTCATTCAAAAGGTCAAAATAAGTTCACTTTAAAGACGAAGAGGCATTTTATACTCTACACTTGTGTCTCCATTTTCAAAGTAAGTGGAAAAATCCTTCAAAGATGAATTTACTTAATCAAGCCACAGTTGGAGCCATGAAAAACCTATAATCATAACATAGTATCTTCTGAATATTTATTACTTTTAACTGGACATACGCATCATTTCTTTTATTCCTCACATCATTTTCTATGAAGTAGCACGAGAGATAATTTAAGATTTAGGAAAATGTGTTCTAGAACCATTTGTCGGAGGTGACATTCCTGTAATTGGTAGAGAAAGCAGGTCATCCAGGCAAAGCTTGTTGCTGTTACTTAGAGAAAAGGCTAATGAAATACCCATTTATTTAAAGCGACTTGTTTGTTTTGTTTTCCCCTTGATGCAAATATGACGGTGCAGCGTGCAAAAATCTACCCGGAGCCCAGGCTACACCTATCCAGGGGCAATATCTAGAGCAAGTATGGTGTTTACTCTCTCCTGATCAAATCATTTCAAAATAGGATTTCCTCTTCCTGAGGCCCCTTTCGCCACCTTTTATTCCTCAGTCCTCGCCCCCTGTAGCTTCATTTTTCTTCCTCTTGTTTAGATAGCAAACCTGATCAAAGACCATCTGTCTGCAGGCTTTCAGTGGAGGTTAGCATGCGCCAGAATGTGATTAATGTTTGACTGTATATTAACATCATCTTAATTATGAAAAACTGAAATTTAAATAAAAATATCCAATTTAAATCTCTCCCAGAGTCAACCTCCTGTGTGGCTCTCTGGGAGAGTAGAAAGGGAGAATTTTTTTTTACTTAATTCACTGGGAAGAGTAGGAGATCGGATACCCCCAAAGGCTGGGTTTCTTTCTTGCCTTTTAATATGACAATGACATCTTTCTCATTCTCCACTAAGGAACAATTCACCAAGTTTTTGTGTTTTTAATGACAGAGTCTGGAGCTGAGCTCCTTGACCCATTGGTTGAAGAGCCATTGTTCAGTGGTGAAAAAACGCAGAGTAACTGATAAAGCCCATCACAAGCCCTCTGGCTAAAAGGTAGTTTTGTTTTGCAAATTAGATTCTTTGACACATTAGAAATTCCGTAAAAGAGATAAGGCATTCAGCCTGGGTTCTGAATAGACAGTATTCCTGGGAGATAGCTCAGCTCCTAATGCATAAACAGTGGGGTACTCTGGAGCTCTACTGGTGTTGCCCATGACATCAAGCTGCCAGCAGGAAATGCAAAGCCCTTCAGAGCCTTTACAGCATTCTGTGCAAGTGTCTGTTCTGCGTAAAGACAGGGAATTAGGGAGAGACTCTTTGTATGCCAGGTTAACTATTATCTTCTTCAGGCCTTTGCTATGGTGGTGATGTGGATTGGATCCCAGGAAAAGCAAGGGACACACACACACACACCCTACTCCAAAATACAGCTGGGAAAATATAGCAGCACAGAAGTCCCCCTCCGGCTCCTTTCCTGACTCAAGTCCTGGCCTACGAGTCAGTTTCCAGTAGTTGTATCTTTAGCCTGTCCTCCAAGGCTGTCTCAAATGGTGCTAAAGCTTGAGGGTGCGTGCAGATGCCCATGGGGTGGCTTCCTGGTGTTTCTTTCCTTTTAGTTACTTGGCTGGTAATTAGATTTGTGGTTTTGCCTTATGCATTTTTCTGCGGAAGACAAGTATCTAGTCTGTCTTAATTGGTGTCTCTTGGAGGCTAGGCTCTGAGGGCAGGTCCAGGTTTGGCCTGAGCACAGTTCAGAAGAGAGGCTGTGGCTTCATGAAGGGAAAGAGTGAGACCGCTTGTATGGCTTTGCTGTTCTTCTCTCTTGTCCTTGTGTCAGCATCTGGAGGCCCTTTCTGAGGACCTGTAGCCTCCAGTGTGTTGTAGGTTTCCCTTTACCTTCCATTTTCAGTGGAAGTAGTGAGTTAGGGGCTGTCGCATCTTTATTTTATAGTTGAGGGCACTAAAGAGTGGAGAAGTTAAGTAACTTGCTCAGGTTTGCACAGCTAGTTAAGTGGTTCGAGCCTGCTATGTCTGTGTCCGGAGTCCTTGTTACTAACTAATGTGTGGTTCTACTGAACCCTCCCACATTGAAGTCGTTAGAAACTGCATCATTTCCTTCCCATTTAATCTGAAACTGATGGTAATACTATATTGTAATCATTCATTCACGTGATCAAAAAAAAAGTTTATTTATCACTGTCTTAGTCCATTTAGGCTGCCGTAACAAGATACCAGATACTGGCTAGCTTATAAATAATAGAAATTTATTGCTTGTGATTCTGGAGACTGGGAAGTCCAAGACCAAGCCGCCATTGTGGTTGGCTGAGGACCCTCTTCCTGGGTCAGCCCCTAACTCACTACCTCTGTTGAAAATGGAAGGTAAAGGGAAACCTACAAGGAAGTGTAGGGGATGAAACATAATTTCCCTTGACCCTTTTGAGTTCTTGGCTAAGACCTCTGTAATAATAGACTAACAAGGAGAAACAAACAGAAATTTATTAACATATGTACCATATAAACATAAGGGAGATACTCAGAAAAAGAATGAGTAACGTTAGAGGTGGCTGAGAATTCAAGTTTAAATGCTATCTCAATAGAGAAAAGGTTGGGGAGACACAGGCCTCTCAAGAAAGAACAAATGATTATTAGGGAAGATAAATGGACCCTTAGAAGAACAGATAGAGGGGGTGCCTGGGTGGCTCAGTGGGTTAAAGCCTCTGCCTTCGGCTCGGGTCATGATCCCAGGGTCCTGGGATCGAGCCCCGCATCGGGCTCTCTGCTTAGCATGGAGCCTGCTTCCTCCTCTCTCTCTGCCTGCCTCTCTGCCTACTTGTGATCTCTCTCTCTCTGTCAAATAGGTAAATAAAATCTTCAAAAAAAAAAAAAAGAAAAAAAAGAAGAACAGATAGAGGTTTGATAGTTAGTGACAAAGTTTGTCTGGGTGCGGTGTTGACTTCTAGTCTCTTCTCTTGTGGTAAGACTCAATCTTACCTGGTTGATGAAACTCCTGGGGAGGGGATTTCTGACACCTGTTGGTCAGAACACCTCTTGGTGTTCCTATTGGAGGATCTGTCTTTAGGCAGATAAAGGCGGTTCAGAGAAAGCCTCTCCCTGCATTTTCTTTCTTTAAGATTTTATTTATTTATTTATTTGAAAGGAGAGGGGGGTGGGGGTGGGAGGTGGAGGTGGAGAGGAGCAAAGAGGGGGGAGAAGCTGACTCCCTGCTGAACAAGGAGCCTGACATGGGGCTCTATCCTAGGATCCCAGGATCATGACCTGAGCCAAAGGCAGAGGCTTAACTGACTGAGGCACCAAGGCGCCCCTCTCCCTGCGTTTTCTGTGTTGGAAAGTGGAGGACCAATTAGAAAATACCCTCCAAACTAGGAAAGAACTTTGATACCAAGAAATGAAGCAGGCAACTCTATGTAATTTACACAGAATTTTATTCATTATAACTTTCAGGAAGGATCCGGTGGACCACGAACCAGACAAGCTGTGCAGCACTATTCTCTGCCAAGTCCAGACCTTAGTCTATGGATTTTATAGAGGAGGGAATGTGCAGGAGGGCACCATGGTGAGGCCACACTTAACAGAACTTGTGGCACTGTCTACACATCAGGAGGGGTTGGGGAACTACATTGTCTCTACTTGTTATCTAAACAAATTTAGGAAAACCAGAGCAAGCCTCCCCACATTCTGACCATGGCATGTATTAACCTCCAAGGGGCCTGGAAGTCGTCACCCCCTGGGAGGTCATCCAGTGGACATGGAGCAGGTGGCAGGCCAAAGATGGAATCCCTGTTGTCAGTACTCCTACATGCTGTTTTTCAGGTGCCTTAAAAGCCCAAAATGATCACTATGCGAAAGTGGCATATTTTAGCCAGTGCCTTCTCACTGTGTCTTCACATGGTCAAAGAGGCTAGGGATCTCTCTGGAACCTCGTTTTATGAAGGCATCAGTCCCATTCCTTAAGAGTCCCACCTTCATGACCTGAGCACCTCGCAAAGGCCCCACGTACTAGTATCATCATTAGGATTTCAACATAGGAATTATGGTGGGAGGGCCACCAACATTCAGTCCATAGTAATTGCCTCTTATGTGCCAGTCACCAGACTAGATGATAAGGAGAGATGGAAATTAAAACAAAACTTTCTCTCGTAAGTAAAAATAGTTATTGACTAATATTGATTACTTTCGTACTACGGACCAGGCACTGTTTTAAGCATTTTATACTTGAGTATGATGAATCCTCAGAGCACCTCTGAAGTAAGTAGTATTATTATCCCCATTTTATAGTTGAAGAAATGGAGGCATTCATGACTACTTGCCCTAGATCACACTGCTAGTGGGAGGCAAACCTTGATTTGAACCTGACCTAACTCACAGCCTATAATTTTCACCCCAGGAGCAGCCTCATAAAGGAGGCTGGCAGCCAGATAAAGGAGGAAGATGTGTGTCAAATATCTCTGCTATCAAAAACAGAATACCTCATGACCAATAGGAAAAGGATATGATATTGATGTGGGAGGGCTGTTGCCTGGATCTTGAAAGTTGAATTCATAAGGTGGGGTCAGTGACAGGTATATTAGCAATTCATCTGCCTGGTGGCTGGCTCAGGGATAACCACTATTCCTAATACAATTTATGATTTATAAAACATTTCCACAATTTTGCAAGGTGGGCAGAGTAATATTACCCCATTTTAGAGACTGGGAAACTGAGGTTCAGTGAGGTCACATACTGCAGTAAGTAGTTGAGTCAGGACTAGAATCCTGATACTGAGTCTGTGTTTCTCAGCTTAGCTATTTTGGCCTCACTGAGCTGCTATGCTGGGTGGGGAAGAAGCCAGTGAATGAAGACAACTTGGGGTCCCCAGACAGAGCAGAAAGAATAGCTGGGACCCTGCCTGAGTTGGCCAGAGGCTCTACCATTCATGGATCTATGGCAGGTCCATCCAGAAGCCTCTTCTCCTTTACCCTTAAAGAGGCCTGACCACTTACTTACCAAGAGGAAGTTGCTGAGAAAAGCTAAGAACTGGTTATTGGCATCACAGACATCCACATTTGCCCACATTCATAGATACCCTGCACTTGGCTCAGAGAATCTGTGACTGATTTCAGAAATTTTGTTTCTGTTCCATTCAATCAAACTGGTTTGTTTGTGTGGCTGAAGCAACAGCTTCGAAAAAAGAAAATGCAATCTATCAAGCAGGTTGTTTCTTCTCCTGATGCCACATGGTCAATCGGAATGATTTTTGTAGCCTGTATAGTCTCCTGGCCCTTCTCTTTGGAAACCTTTGTTCCAGCCAGCTTGGTCTTTTCATTAGTTCCTGAGTGTGCTGCAAACATTCTCAGTGTTTACTCTGTGAATACTGTGAATTCTCACTCTTATTTAAAATGCTCCTCCTCCGCCCCCCCTCCCCAAATCCATCCTCCTCTTTTTCAGGTCGGGACCTCCCCAATATTCCACCCAAAGGACACCTGTCTCTGAAGCATTTTTCTCAGTGCCAGCCCTTAGGTCTCATTACCTCTGTTGGGTTCTTCCAGGTCTTACAACGGCCACTGCATTGGTGCTTCCCCTCTCTGACCTGCGAAGCTTATCATCTGTGTTTATGACTCCTCTCCCTTCATCTACACAGGAAACCCTGCAGAGGAAGAGACCCAAGTCTGTGCTTGGTACCTCTCTAAAAAAGATCACATAATCCAGTCCTGGATGAGGCCAGTGTGTGGAATCAACTCAAGATATGTTGGTTGATATCTAGCAGGTTTATTTTTACATGAAGATGTCTCTGGCTGCTGGGGTTTAGAATACGTAGATAGTTGGTCTATACTTGCTTGTAGATAGTTGGGAGCCATTGAGTTATCAGATGTCTATGCTAGTGGGAACCTTGCAGAACAGCTTTCCCAGTGACTTTATTCACTAGCGGAGGACATTGAAGTTCAGAGAGGGACAGTGACTTTGTCCAAATTCCCTTAGGAAGTTATGGACTGAGGCCCCTCCCTGTCTGCTTGTCTGGGCTCCTTGACTCTTTTTCCATCACAATACCGATCTTTCCAAGATGTCTGGCTCCCTACATTTTCTAGGGACAAGGCCCTTTATTTCTTCTTTAGTTATCCATTCTTTGGGTTTTTTGTTTTGTTTCATTGTTTGGTTTTATCAAGTGCTGGGTTAGGGCCTTCTTTCTCTAGCCATCAGAAACTCAGCTTCTATTACAGAAAGAAAAATAATATTCTTGTATATTCATATGCTCATCCTGGTACAAGCTACTGCAAGAAACCTCAGATATTTCAGATTCAGTCTTTACTCATAAAATACATGTGGTTTAAGCAAGAAGATGGGACATGTGCATGGAAACTGTTAGCAGAAATCTAAAGCACTGATCAGTGTTCAAACTGCCTTCCCCATCCAAACAAACTACTGAAACAATTCCTCAGAAAGACCCTTCTTGTAGAAATCAACATTGGGTAACTGTGGATAAAAGCAAATCTCTGTGTCAGATGTGAAAGCTGGGGTCCAAGGTCACTGTGGATCAAGGAACTTTCATGAAAGTGTCCAGGGATGGGGAGCGTGGGAGAGACAGGGCTTCTGTGATGGACATTTCTGGGCACAGCCAGCCATACTGGCTGTTCTCATCCCTCTGATGTGTATACAGTCTTGGTTGTGATGTGCCAGATGAGAAGACACCTCTGCCCTCTCCCATGATTTCTTGTGATCTTTGTATTGATGGGCCTGGAATGTCACAATAACATTCATTGCGGAACCACCTTGGCAAGTCAGTTTTTAGGCTAGTTGAATAGTTGAAACACACCATGCTACTTTAAAAGTGGGTCTGTTCTCTGTATGTTATTACTCTTTCTTTTTTCTTCCTTTTGGCCAAAAGATCAAGATTAAAGCTTTATACCAAGATGATAGTCTCTATAACATTACTGTTGGAGCAAGTTTCACTGTCCACATTTGCCAATGATGCATCCATCCCCAAGCATTTATGATGTGACCCAGACAGGTTAAATATGCATTGTCCTGACAGCCTTCCACATAACTTGTAGCAGCAGACACATTGGAACTATCTAGTAAAAGATGCTAATAATATACCAGTTGGACTTCTAACTTAGTACAATTATAATTTAAAATGTGCATTCTTTAAATAGTTTATGAAAACTAGATGTTGAAGAAACCCGACTCTTCAGGACTTGGGATGCTTTTCCCTTTTCTCCCATTTTTTTCAGTATGTATAAGATATGTTGATCATGTTAGAATACAGTTCTTTCCAGAGTCTCCAAGAAGTCAATCTTTGCTGTTTCAGCTCAATGAGCATAGCTTTACCTGGTCTCCATTATCCTACTTCCTGTGGTCTCTTGACCCCCTCCATAGAACCCTTTGGTTTATGTTTGCATGTGTGTATCTGGGTTCTCAACTAGACTCCAAGCCCACTGAGAGCAGGACCTGTGTCTTACACTTGTCATATTCTCCCTGCTCTTCCAAGCTTATATCATACTATCTACAAAATGCAGAAACTTTAAGAAGATGTGATGATTAGGGGTGCCTGGGTGGCTCAGTGGGTTAAGCCTCTGCTTTCAGCACAGGTCATGATCTCAGGGTCCAGGGATCGAGCCCTGCATTAGGCTCTCTGCTCACTGAGGAGCCTGCTTCCCCCTTTCTCTCTGTGTCTGCCTCTCTGCCTGCTTGTGATCGCTCTGTCAAACAAATAAATAAAATCTTTAATAAAAAAAGAAGATGTGATGATTAATTAATACCTGAAATGTCTTTCTAATTACTTGGCATCCTGACTTACGGAAAAGATGACCCTGAGATCATATTATTTAGGGTTTTCTTTTTCTATAAATAGTTTCTATACATAGAAACTTAATGATGTAGAATACTTTTCCAACCTGTGGGCCACTGACCACAAGGAAGACAAAAGATTTCAATCGCACGTATACATAAGTATTTTCTTCATGAACATATAACAAAAGTACAAATATTATAGTTTGGGCCCTTCCAAACACTCTACCACTTCTATAGCTTTTAGCTTAAGACTTTGAAATTTTTGTTAAAATGGAAACCCTAGGTTGTAGGTGATCTGTGTGTTGGGAGAGAGTGATCCTTCTTTTTTGGGGGGGTGATCATTCTTTAAGGAATGAATGGAAGATCTATAGCTGGTATTGGGAGCAAGAGGGAGACAAGATTCTGAGTGCTAAAGAGGAAAAAGTAAGCTCACTGCACAGCACTACCTCGGGACCCCCTGAGAGGTAGACAACATTCAGGATATGCTCCCAGTTTATCTGCTAGAGAGGAGGACTCAGAGGCCCACAGTGTTCAAGAACCACCTCAGCGTGAAGGCTTCTGCTCCCTATTTCATTTAGGAACATAGGTTAACTCTTCATTAGCACATTGATCGTGTCTAACGTAGATCAAATGAAGCCTCATTAGAGAATACATATGTGTTTTCCTTGCCCTCAGGGAGTCAGTAAGAAACTGTCGGAGAGGCAGAAACCACCTCTGGGAATCATTCCACAAACAGGGTTCGTGCTCAGATGCATAGTGAGCAATTCCAGCCTGACCTGTGAGGCTGGGAGCAGGGCTGATGGGCTTGAGCTAGCAGTGGTCCTGAGGAGAGATGGGACTTGTTCCAGATACAGAAAGGTAATGGTGATGTGGTGGGGGAGGCCAGAGCATTGCAGGAACAGCAGTGCTGTGGTTAGGGACATAGGATACAGCCCTCAGTGAACACGAGTGTTAAGGAGGGAGTCTAGGGTCCCACCCTCCTCTGATGCACCCAAGGGTAAACTAAGCCAACAAACTGTTCAATGTTATTGCCACTTCCTAGCCGAATGTATCTTTCCAAGATCAAAGGATTTCAAAATCTTAACCTTGAAGGGCATGGGGATGCCATCTAGTCTGACTTCCACCAGTAATGGGAATCTCCCCCTAGGTTTCTAAATAGGCTCTACTTGAATTCTTCCAGTGACCAAGAGCTCACTGCTTCCTGGGGCTCTGGATTCTTTCTGGTTGGGTTGTATTATTAGGACATTCTCCTCCTGCTTCTCTGATGCTCTGTCCTTTTGTGGTCTCCCCCTACCTTCTCTTAGAACCCTCTCCCTCCAAGCCACACAGTGCATTGATGGAGACCCAACTGACCCCACCACTTATCACACTTCCACCCACTACTTGAAATTTAGAACTCTAAATTAGACCTGCTTCTCTGCCTTAGTCACCAGCTTAGGGCTTCTTATTATATTAATTGCTGTGTATAGCAGAGATGGTTTTTTTTTTTTTTCCTGCCAGATTTCTTTTCAGCCTTATTATTGTTCGGAAATCATAAAACTGAAAACTGCATTTTTATGACTTCAAATGACCTTCAGAATTCCAGACACGGCTGACTCTTGCTTGGCTATAATATTTTGGCTCATTAATTTCAGAGAAGATATTCCGATTTATAATTTTATTAAGTTTCTGAGGATTTTTAATACTGTGTTTCTAAATATGATGAACTTCTCTCCACCAAATTTTAATTAGGGAGAATATTAAATCCTCAATTAATGCTTGCAGTAATGCATATTTAATATCTAATAACATTTGATCAGGATCCTCTCAGCAAGGAAGGAACTGGGGTATTCAGGGTCCTTGGTTCTCACTGACCGGTAGGAAAGCCATATCTTCCTTTCAGCCTTTCCTCGCCCTGGAGAGTAGAGCCCATTAGGAGGTATTTGGTCAGGAACACAACTGAAACTCTCATTATTAACTTCCCCCTGAAGTGAGCAGAACGTATGCTGCCACTGAGTGTGCAAGAGGCACACAGTAGATTTTCTGAATAAGCCAGTCCAAAGCACATGAAGGAACTTTAAAAACTATGTGCCTTAAAGGTATTTTATTTCTTCCTTTCATCTCTAATTTATTTCCCAAAGCACAGAGTAACATGCATTAGTGCAGGTGTCTGCAAACTTTTTCTGTAAAGGGCCATTTTTTTCTCTAAAGGTATTGTGGGTCATATGGTCTCTGTCCCAGACACTTGATTTTGCCCTTATAGCAAAAAAGTAGCCATAGACAGTACATAGATGGATGGGTGTGGCTGTTTTCCAATAAAACTTTATCTATGGACAATGAAATTTGAATTTCATATCATTTTCACATGTCACAAAATACTGTTCTTGATTTTTTTTTTCAACGATGTAAGCATATAGAAACCATTCTTAGCTTGTGATTTGGCCAGTGGCTAGTTTTCCAACCCTTGCTTGAGTGAAGAGTCCATAACCTAGGTCAGAAGACCTGGAATCTCCGTCTAGCTCTGCCATTAGGTCACCTAGGGACACTGCGGAAAGTCACTGCACTCTTGAGAACCAGTTTCTTTAGTGGGAAAATGAAGATGTGGACTGGATGACAGATAAGTTCTTGGTCTAAGGATGAGTGATCACTTCCACAGCAGTAACTTGCTCAGACGCTCTTTCTAGAGGCCATAAAAACCATCAGTTCTCATTTTCCTCTTCTTAAAGCAGTCCCTTTCCTTTAGCCTCAGAACGCTGATTGTAAGGAGAACAAAAGTAGCCAGAGGCCCGTTCCTGAGTGCCCGAGGCTCATGATCTGCACTTTGGGATACAGGAGCTTCCTTTTGGCCTTGGTTGCAATAGGAATGATTTCTCTCTCTGGTTCTTTACAACCTTTATTCTCTTGAGAGCTTCAGAATCTTCATCCAGAAAATCCATCTAGGAAGTCCTGACCACTGGGGAAGCCCATAGAATTCAGAGGCAGACAACATGACTGTGAAACAGAGAACATGTTTCTCCTTCCAAGGGCTGTCCCTCAGCTGTATTCATGCCACCCAAGGAGGCAGAATTCCCTCCAGTCTTCTACTTTGGCGCTCATCCTTTCAATAGTCATGTCTACCCTTTCACACTCTCCTCCTTCCTGTAAAATCCCACTGTCAGGATACAGGGGCATAATTTAGCCATTCGTGTTGAGATAAGGACAGTTGTTGGAAACTTGTAACACTGGAGAAACCTGGAAGAATTTGGGCTTCGATAATTATGAGAACCAACACTTAATGGGTCCTTACACCTACTAAGTTCTGTGTGTATCTGTGCATATATATATATGCGTGTGTTTATGTGTGTGTTTCTACCTAAAATCCCCACTTTGCAGATAAGGAAAAAAAGTCAAGATTTAAAGAATCTTAGTAACTTGTCCAAGGTCATTACCTAGTAAGCAGTGGGATTTCAGCCCAAGCACTCTGACTCTAGAGCTGCCAGTCTTACAGTATACCATCTCCAGCATGTTAATACGTGGAGACTTAGTAAGTGGAAGAAGAGAAGTATTAGGAGAGCTTGCCTGAGCTGCCATCTTCCGCATACTGTGTCACTGCCACACATTGTCTCCAGTGAGGTTGCCTCTCCTGTCACATGCTTTCCTTCCCTCATTCACAGTTTGCCAAGAAGGAGGATGCTTGTGTACTGGAATCTGGGAGCTGATTGTCCCAGGAGCGGTTGTTTCTGCCTCCCTCTCTTCCTCTCAGGTTGCCTTGCCATCCCTTGAAGTATGATTTCATCCAGATGGCCAAATAATAACTTCATTATAAAAATAATTGCTTAAGTAACACTAATATTTATAATTTATACGCAGAATTTTCTTTCCCCCTGTTCTGAACATAGCAAAAACATAACACTTTAAAATGCCACCGAGGCCATCTGTTGTTTCCTATCAGTTCTTGACGTCAGAGTGGCTCAGTTATTTTAGGGTTTCCATAACTGTGATCACACAAGGAGGCATTTCAGAGAGTGTTAGGACCACTGAACAAGGGACTCAGACTTGCAAGGGACCCAGGGGTCATCTATATCTCCCTTCCATGTTCTCCTGAACATGGAACTTAAGTAGAATTCGAGTGGTTGAGAGATTTATTAGGAAGATCTCCCTCTCTCTAAATTCCAAAGTATTTCTCCTCCCTGAAGAATTTGCTCACATGTCTAGGTTCTGACCTCTGGACCTACATAGAGTAAGATTTCTGACATGAGTAGACGTTCAAAAATTTTTAAAGCTGTGATCACGTCTTTCTGGAAGCTTCCTTATTCTATAGTGAGCTTTCTCAATTCCTTCAAATGGCTCTCATGTGATTTGGTGTTGATCATGCTCACTTTCCTAATCTTTTTCTTCCCATTAGACTCCAGGAATCCTCTTAACATGGGTGACCTCTGACCTCTCAGAAGCACTGTAAGAGTTATTTCATGTAATCTTCACAACCACTCTTCAAATAGAAAGGACAGTGGGGTTCCCACCGTACAGATGAGGAGATTGATTGCAAGGTCAACAAAATGATGTATTCACCAGCAATCCCTGACTTCTCTATAGTCTCGTGAAGAGTCACAACCTGTCCACTCTCTTTTCTCTATAGCCCAGTGATTCCTCATGGTAGAGTACCTTGTAATAGATGTGCTCAGAGTACTTTTTTCTTTTTTTTTTCTCACTTTAAATAAAATACCTCAGAAATACCAAAAGAGGATAATTAATATCTTAATGAACACCCTTGTAGCCACTACCTAACTTAGGAAATAAAACATTATAGATAATAACTTATATACCCTTCTATAATGACCCCCATCTCATATCCCTACTTTTAAACCCAGATGAAACCATTATTCTAAATGTCATGTGTATCATTCTCCATTTTTATATATATCCTTACACAATACATAGTATAATTTCATGTTTTATTAAACTTCATATTTATGCTATTCATAATGTACATACCCCAATTTTTTCTTTCATTTAACAGTTTGGTTTTGAGACTCATTCATATTGACATATGTGACTAGATCTCATGTTTTCCTTTGTCCTATAATAATATTCCTTTTAATATGTATGCTATTTGTTTACTCTTTCTACTTTTGATGAGCATTTTAGGTTCTTTCCCGTCTTGCCATTGCAACAGTGCTTCAACAAACATGCTACTTGGCTCCCTGAGCCCAAGTTTCTCTAGAAATGGAAATACTAGGTCATAGAACGCATGCATGTAAAATATGTGCAGCTTTACCAGTTGTTACCACACTGCCCCCCAAAGTGGCATCTTATGCTCACTAGCAGTGTACAAAGGACCCCATGGCGCTACCTCTTTAATCAACACTTACTAGTATCATACTTTGTCAGCCTGATAGGTATGAGTATCATTGTTTTGAGAAAAATAGATATTATTTTTTTTAAAGATTTTATTTATTTATTTGACAGACAGAGATCACAAGTAGGCAGAGAGGCAGACAGAGAGAGAGGAGGAAACAGGCTCCACGCTGAGCAGGGAGCCTGACGTGGGGCTCGATCCCAAGACCCTGGGATCATGACCTGAGCCGAAGGCAGAGGCTTTAACCCACTGAGCCACCCAGGCGCCCCCAAAAAATAGATATTATTGTTTCTAATTTATATTAGAGTGCAAAACACTAAATTTTATTTGCCATAACTGGCCTGACCAAGCCACACAGTCTGAACTAGAATGCAAGCTCCTTAGCAGGAGTAGAATTTGCTCTGCTGTTGTTAGCCATTAGTCAATATTGCCTAGGCACTAGTGTATAAAAAAAAAAAAAGGAAAAAAAAAAAAGCTATCCTAGGTGCCATGAGACTTCCATAGGAAATACATTTGCATTTGCATTTGTTAATGCTGATGGAGGCAATGTACAGGTAAATGGGTTTGTAATTTGGACTCATGCTACTTTTGGGTATATAATTGAAGTGTGCACTATGCCAGTCTATATAAGCAAGTCGTATGATCATTTGGTTCTGTGGAAGTGGACACACTCTATACTCTCAGGTAACCTGCCATTAAATGGTGGAGCTAATGAAGGCCACAGGCAGTGGCCCAGATGGAAGGCAAAGAGTATTGCTGGGACTAAATTCATAGAAATAGAAAATCAACACTACTTTGCAAATGTGCTCTGAGAGATGTGCCCTGCTTACTTTGAGGTGACAAGAAGGCACAAACAACCTGGGACATGAAGATCTGGTTGCCAGGGAAGATCAGGCAGATAGTGAAAGCCTGGCATCTGGCGGGGGAATGCCAGTGAGCCTACTAGAGCAATTCCACTGAAGGAGCTTCTAGGCACGTAGCACAGAGAAGGTAGTGATGCTTCCCTTGGCATTGCACATTGGGCTAGGGAAGACCAGGGCAGTGGGTACTGACTAGTTCCAGAAGATAAAGCCCACAAGCCCACAGATGAAGCCTGTACAGATTTTTGCTCTGTACCTGCCAGCTTCAGGCCCTTGGGGAGGTACTGAGATAAGAGGTGTAAGACTTGACCCTTGCCTCAGATTTGGTGTATCATCAGAGAGATGAGACAAGGAAAGCAAAAAGGCATTCTAGGCTTTTTACATACATATATTAAAAAATAGAAGTAAACATATGGTAAGGGGTCAATGGTGGAGAATAGTAATACCAAAAGCTAAAGTGAAGAGTCAAACCACTGATGGGGAGCCTTGAATGCCAAGCAAAGGAACTGAATTATCCTCCAGTAATACTATCAGCATACTTGCATGGCACCTGTTATATTCTAGGCATTCTAGGCCTTATACACTCTACCTACTTTATCTCATTTAATTCTCTCAATTATCCCATAGGTAGGTATATTTTTATCTCTGTTTTAGAGATGAGGGAACAGGGCACAGAGATGTTTGGAGACTTGTCCCCAAACTTCCAGCTACCAAGTGGTAGAGGCAGGCTTTGGACCTATGCAGTGTGGCTGGCTGCTGTAATCCTATAATCCCATTATAGGATCTGGGGGTTTCTAAGTAAAGGTTGGTTAAAGCCTATAGATTTTGAGAAACCCAAAATGCTGGCCACATCACTGGAAATTCAGATTCCATGCATGTGAAATATTGAACAACTGCCAGGATAATTCAGATGCACGTGCACACTTGGCTGACAGTCACTGCTGTCAGCCTGTGGGAGCCGCTTGGGTTTCTGATAAGCCCAGCGACATTCCCAAAGTTCAGCACTTGAGAAAGGGAGTGTCACAAGCAAAACAGCGTTTGCGCAGAACTGATCTGGCAGTTGTGCTTGGCAGGAACTAGGAAGGTCCAGAGAATCAAGGTTGAGAGAGCATGGCAGACTGTTGAGAAGCTAAGTCAGAGGAGAGGAGGAGCTGGGCCAGAAGGAAGAAACAAAAGCTAACTGAACCATTGATGCTAGAGACCAGCTAGGACCATGTAAAAGGGGGTGTGGATGCCTTCAAGTGGGGAACTTGAATAGGGAATGACAACAGGGAGTAACAATCCTCATGCTGCTGAGTCCACCCTAGTGGTTAACGTTTGGGCTCAGGTCCCAGTCCCTGCTCCATCAGTTACAAGCTGTGTAGCTGTGGACAGGCAGGCTCCATAGCCTTTCCATGCCTCACTTGGTTCATGTATGAAGTGGAAATAATGACAGCACCTCTCATTGGGTTATACTGTATAAACAATGCTTAGAACAGTGGTTTGCTCACAACGTGTGTACAGCAAATGTTAGGTCTTATTGTTTTTAATGGTAGGAGATGGAAATTGGGCAGTGTGAGAGACCATAAACTAAGATTTAGAAATCTTGGTCTTTGATTCGGCAAGATCTCTGATCCTACTACAGGCTACCTTCAGACTGGGGAGAAGGAAAAAAAAAAACAAAAAAAAACCCTGCTTTTTCCGAAATGACAGCAGCTTCATTTTCAATGAAAATGATGCTAATTACTGGGTATTGACCCAAGATGAATTTCTCTTTGATGAACTACATACTGCTCTTCAGAAAACCTAGCCAAATCATCTCAAATACCAGGAAGTGTGGGGTAATGCAGCAAATTGGGGGAAAATGTGTATCAGAAAAAATTATTGCTACAAAAATATTTTCAGTAAGTTTGTTCCCTTCATAAATAGTGTGAATGGAATGCCTCAGCAATCAGCTGAAAGCCCGATCTTCGCTGTGGGCTAATTGCTCGTCTGGTTAGTGCAGAATTTAATTTGTGCTATTGTGCAGGCAAGGCTGAGAGCGTGAAATAAACAATGTGTGTTAATTTCACGTTTTCCAGTCTACTTAGCCAAAGAGAAAGCTTGGGCTCCTTCTCAGGCCTCACTCCACCCCCCTCCCCAGCTTCTCATCCTGGAATTTGCAGACCATGGAGGGGTGGGATATTTGCTGACTGCAGGTGTGGGGCTCTTGCTCTGAGACTAAAGTTGCAGGAAAGCCAGTTGACCTGGGCAGTGATGCTAACCAAGGATATGCACAATACTCACCCCACTTCTACCCCATGCCCAGGGCTGGTCCCCAGATCTTTCTTCCATGAAACACATGGTGACCTGCTGGTGCCAGGCAACTGCATTTATACTCTCAGGCTTGGTGATGCCCCTGGCCTCCTCCGGAGCTGTTTTCATCAGGGCGAAGAGAGAACTATCTAACTGGATGTATCCGCACTGAACGGATTAATTTGATGAGCTAAGGGGACTTTTCTCTGTTTAGGGCAGCAGAAGTAGCTTTATGAGGAAGTAGAGGAGATGCCCACATTCATTTTGGGGATTGAAGGAGGCTGAGTTGACTTTTCCCTTGCCTGCCTTCCTCCATGTTCCACTCCAGGAATCAGAGAAATCAGCACTCCTCCCTCCTTTCACTATAGCTGAAGGCCCAGAAGCCCAAAAGAAGTGCCCGACTTAGGGTCTGAGGGGCATCAGTAGCTTGACAAGACCCAGAACTCAAGGACACCATCCACTCTTGTAGTACTCTCTGCTACACCATTTCTCATCAGGTCTATAAAGTGAACCCAGTTACCTTCTTTACAGCTAACTTATGATCAGGGGCCCAGAGTCAGGCCGCCTGAGTTCAGATCCTTGTTCTGGCCAGATAACATTGCATGAGCTACTCACTCCTTTCCTTGCCTCAGTGTTAAAATGCACATAACAATAGCACACTCTTCAGAGGTTATTATGAGTATCCAGGTAGTTAATTCATGTAAAGTGCTTGTACCAGTGCCTGGAAAAGTCAGCATTCAGTAAACATTAACTATCAGTGTTATTATTTGGAATATTCTAAATTTCTGATGTATTTTTATTTTAAGATTGTGTGTATGCCTGTGTGTGAGGGAGAGAGAGAGAGAGAACTCAGATAGTCCTATCCTTTCAGAATGGGGGACTGTTATTCCCTTGCCTTCATTTACCATCTGTCCTGCTTTCATTATTAAAAATCTAAGAGGGGAATTGCCGTATCTGGAAATGTCTTAGGTCCCCTTTTAATTGAGAGAAGAGCTAAAGAACTGAAGTCACTGATGCAAACCCTTGTTTGTCTCTGTCTTCCCAGTGACCGTACACAGTACACAGTACACACAGATGTACACAGTACATCTTGAATGTGTGCTGAGCCACCAACAGTCCAATGGGAGAGGCAAAATGTGGCTACATCTTTCAAGCCTACAGAGGACAAAAACAAAGTGGGGGGGAAAAATCTCTTCCCTTCAGGCCTTCCTTGATCATGGAGATGACTGGTATTTCTTTCCAGGAAAAAGCAAGATCAGTCTTATTTTAACCCATTAAAGCATAGGTTAGAGCCACCTTACCCTGGTCTCAGAGGTGTAGGCTTTTGGAGGGGCCTCCATAGGTATTATATCAAGGCCCTGTCTTGAACTGACTACTATGCCAAATACTGAAAATGCACAGTCCGGGTAAGTAGGGATCTTAACTCTATAATGCAACTTGACATTGACGCAGCACCTTGCTATTTGTAAAGCACTGTGCTAACCATCCCTATACAGCAGGTAAGGACAGTCGGACAATGAGGGATTAAAGGACTTACTCAAGGTCACAGAGATTAAATGTGACTTCAGGTCTCTGGACTTGAGATCCTCTCCTCTCTCCCCTACATGCGTCGACTCCTTCATGGCATACGGCTGATTGGCCTGACAGCCTTGTCTGCTGACTGTTGGCGATGGCAAAGGAAAAGCACATGTGATAGTGTCAGATGGGGCTGTGTAACCTGAAGATAAAAGAACAAGCATGTTTTCCACAATGCTACAATTATGAACTGGGGATCTAGGGAAAATGAATATTCTCAGTAAAGCGGCCATAGTTACGGGGCACCTACTGCATGCAAGACACTGGGCTGGAATGATGATAGGAGAGAGTGGAGGGTTGACACAGAGACGAGCAAAAAGGCTGTCCCTGTTCTCTGGTGCATCACAAACTCCAGAGAAGATAAAAGGAGCATCCCCAGAAGGAAACTTGATTTTAGCTTGTGGAAGCTATAACCCAGTTGTATAGACTGAATGGGCTTAGAATTTGAGAGAAGGTGAGAGCCTATAAATGCTGGGCTGTATTTAAGTTGCAAAAAGAGACTGAGGTAAGAGATGACCCTAAGAAGTGCATCACTGGCGGCCTGACAGTGAGGGGAACAGTGTCTTGCTTGCTGCAGGGTGGAGTAATCAGGGAAAGCTTCCAGAAGCAGGGGAACCTACAGGATCCTCAGGGAGGAAGAATTTGAATATTGGAGGAGTGGGACAAGGGATCCAGACAGGAGGAGTGTCAAGATCAAAAGCACCAGAAAAGGTAGGAGAGCATCACATCTGTCCCCAGTCATAGTTTAATTGGAAAGATCATTTGGCTTTGATGACAGAGTCTTTGACAGAGATGAAGAAGGTGATTGTTGAGTGCTTCATGCAGCAGAAGGAGTGGGGAGAAGGGAAGGAGAGTTTAAGATGAATACACAGCCAGGTGACTTTTTCCCATGATTCCCCTTGTCTAGCCAAAATTCACAGGCTAGACAGTGAACCACAGGTCGAACCTTATTGGACAGGTAGAACAAGAGACTGGAAATGTCCCTGGATTGACAGGAACTGAGAAGTCCTCTCCCTAATCGTATTTTCTTAGCTCGGAACCATCCAGGGCCCATACATGGTTGCTCCCAGCTTGGGGCTCAAAGGCTCTCTAAAAGCTGGCATGTTGGCAGTAAGAAGGCAAGAGTTAATGAGGTAAAATCTGTTGTAACCCATAAGCCCTTCACAGTCTTCAGGAAGGAATGGTTTGAGGATTTCTCCTCTTTAGCGTTCCCTTGAAGTTCATTTGCAACTGATTTCATCTAGGTACAAATATGTAGAGGAAGAAGGTAAGAGATGGAAATGGGACAGGGTAGCACCCAGTGTTTTCAGGGACCCTATTCCATCATCCTTGTGAAGGATCAGTTGCTCTGTGAGAATGCAGCCTTTCCCAGTGGAGGACCAGCATTCACTGCCACCCACCCCTCCTATGGTTTAGACTGTACACCTTTCCTTGGTGCCTGCTTTCTGGGAGTAGGCTCCTCTGGGAGAAGTAGGGGGTCTACCTTCAGAGACCCTTCGAGGAACCGGAGCCCCCTCCCCACCTCACACCATTTCTACCTCTGCCCTGGCTTGGGAGCTGTAGTGGCACAAAATGAGAACCAGAGAAGGGTGCTGACGCAGAGGACATGAGGGAACTCCAGGCAGTTGTTCCGACCTCACGATTTTCAGCAGGCTGATGCGGGCTCTGTCTCCTGATTTCCGTCCTGAGAAGCCCAAGGAAGAGCTGCCTAATGTGTCAGCCCCAAAAGGCCCTTTGGCATAGAGTAAATGACAACCCCCGGGAGGCTGCCTGCTGCCACAGTCCCACAGTGGACAGGCAGAAGGAAGGGAAGGTCAGAGGAAAAGGGATGCCAATGGCAAATAATCCAGCAGGGAAGGGAAGGGCTGGCCCAAGCTGCACAGCTAGTCATTTCACCGAACGCGTCAGCCAGCCTGGTATTTGAAATCTTCTAACATGTGGAAGTGGGTCGGTGGTGGTGTTGCAAAGAATGTGGTGGCTTGAGTGCGTCACAGGACCCTGTGCAAAGTCTTTTTTCTCTTCGGGGTTTCTAGAGCTGAGAAAGCCTGAATTCCAAATCCTTCATGAGGCTTGGACCTCCCTGAACCTTTGAAAACCTCCAAGTATGAGAATTCTAGGGCGAGGAGCCAAGAAGAATACAGCAGTACTCTGGGTGCTCTGCCCCGTGATGTCACCCGTTGACACGCATGACCTGAATGACTCAGTCCTGTGCTGTGCTCCCAAGGACAGAGGTGCCTTCACCTTTGACTCACAAACCTTTCCCGTCCTTCCAGAACCAATTCAAGGTTCTGCTCCATGCAGGTAGCACCAAATTGGTGTTTCCAACACCAATCTATGTGTTTTCCCAAAGGCTAGCTAGTGAAAGCTCCGATGTGAAGAAAGCCCACTCTGTAGGCCCTGTGTTAGTCATGGCTTCCTCGTTTATGTTCACAGCAAACCTATGAAGTGAAGCACTTTGTTTCCTGGTGGGAGAACAGAGACTCAGAGGAGCTAAGGATTCTCAGCCTGGGTCCAGCCAATTCCAAAGCTGGGACTCTGAACCACTGTGTTCTAGGTGCTTGCCCAGCCCTGCCAATGTGCTCTATTGTTTTGGTGTTAAAGCCATTATGGTTCAAACTGAACTTGCTAGGCTCTGTGGGAATGTAAAATACTATGAACTACACATTCCCTCCTGCTCTGAGAACTTGAACTCTGGGTACACAGATGAAGTATGTAAATAGATGGTTGACACAGAGAACATTACATCATGTCAACCCGTGCTTAGTGGGCATCTAGTGTGCACCACTGGGCATAGTGCTGAGCTCCTGAAGATCTCAAGAGAGAACCGTCTCTGCGCCATTGATGCTTACAGTCCACTGTGGAAGCAAACAAGTTTGCAAATGGCCGTATAATTTACGGTGTAAAATGTTAGGGAGAGAAAGATCTGTAAGCTATGAGAGATAAGAGCCAGGGGAACTTTTTTAGATGCCAAGGCCAGAGAAAGCCTACCTCCTGAAGTGTTATTTTAGCTGAGATTTGGAAGATGAGCAAGAGCTGGAAAAATGCAAGGATCTGGGAAGGGGTCATTTCTGGCCATAGCCCGAGGCAGAAAGAAACATGGAGCTTTAAAGAAACACATCTAACCAAGGCAGACAGCTGTGTGCCTCCAGCTTTCGCCATCCTTTTTGGTTTGCTTGAGCCCTCAGGCCCTACACTCTGAGCTTAGCAGATGCCTCCCTTTCTGTCAGTACCTCCAGCCTATTATTATGACATTATCCACAGCTTCATTCTGAGCTTGGCCTCTTGCTTTGTCCTTTTTCTCCTTTTGACCATGGCAGGAGCTTCTGGACCACTTGGAAAGTAGGGCTCATGGCTCATCTCCCTAAACAGGGGGCCACTGGGCTATCAAAGCCCAACCTGGAGAGCTCTGCTTTCTTTTTTATCTCCCCCTCCCCAGCCTCCGTGGGAGCTAGGACCTGGGAAGACTGTAAATTGTATACATTATTTCCTTTTTGATTAGGTGAATAAATAACTTGATTGAGACGCGCCTCTTTGGAGGGCGATGCTGGCAGGCTTCCAGGAGTGGGAGGCAGCTGGCTCTGAGCACAGAGGAGGTAGCAACAAAGACTGGAGGGATAGACACATCGTGGGCAGGCTTGGGATCCTGCCTGGTCCTGGAGAGAACTGGCCAGAAATGTTTAAGGAAAGCAGTTTGCACCCTCTCTTCCTGAGAGGGAAGGTTCGGGTTTGGGATGCCTTCACAAACACTGGGCCATCTGTCCCAGCCCACTGCTCTCCTGAGGGATAAGCTCAGCTGGGAGGAGTGGGCACAGGTTACGGGGCTGCTGACAACTGTGCTACCCAAGCGAGTTGGACCTCGGGAAAATTCTCTATAGATGAGAGGTATAATTTTTAAGAAAGGCCCTTAGACCCTGGGCAGTGTCTCCATTGTGCAGGGCAAAGAGATATCTGTGCATGGAATATATTCACTGGCCTTTGATCCATGCTCCTCTTTATTGCTCCAAATTTAAAAGTATGGAACTAAGCTGGGATTCCTCTTCCTTCCATAAGTCAAGAGATACCACTGGCCTCCTGCATAGCTTCCCAAAGTGGCCTTGCCCCATCTTAGAACTTTGACAAGCTCTGGTGCTAACCACCCATGATGCCGGGTAGCAAGGGGCAGTTTCAACATGGGGAGAAACAGCATGTCAGACTCTAAGTGATTCAGGTGTAAGTTCTACCCCAAGTGCTAGCTGTGATATTCACTACTCTGTGACAGGGGAGAAGCCAGCTCTGAGTATAGATACTAAGATTTAAGCATCTAAAACAGGCCTTTTGGTGCAAAATTGGATTTCCTTGCTGGTTACTGATCTACTGCTACAGAACTATTCCTTGGAGTTAAGTCATGGAGTTAAGTCATTCCTTGGAGTTAAGTGACTTCAGAAATCCCCTGTTAAAACATCTCTAAGATGGAAAACACATTGACCCAGCAGTAGTTATTAACACCTGACTTGGTTAGAGAATAATCGATGACTACCCTTCTAGGCCCAAGGAAATAGATGAGGACATAAAACAATTTGCTACCATTGATGGAGCCCATTACAGGTCTAGGAGAACACTGGGTCTTTCATGTATATCTTCTCATTTAGTCCTCAGGATCTGAACCCAAGTTTGTGTGGTGACCACCACTACAACCTTTCCACTATTCCAACTGCCTTATCTGATGGGTTGTAGGGGAAATGAGATTGTTTTGAGGAAACACCAGCCTCTGAGAGGGCTTCTCCGAATATCCAGGTACCTAAGGTGGAAGGAAGGGCACCACAAGCCAGTAATGCCCCAGTTTGGCCCTGTTCATGCAGTCATGCCTTACATTGTGACTCCATACCTTGTGCTCCTGGTGCCTGGATAGATCCTCCCCAGGCTGTGGGTATCACTCAATACCAGTCAGCATACTTCCTTGCCAGGTCTCTTGGAGTCTCAGGAAAGGCCAGATGCACAGACCGATGTTGAGCCACACTTGAGTACATCAGGATGAGGAAGATGTCAAGGGAATTGGAGAACCTGAATCTGAGTTGTGTTGTGTGGAGGGTGCATTGCTATCTCTGCACACATTCCTCACTCATGGCAGGGCAGTCCCAAGCTAGCTTCCATGTGGGAGAAGACCTCTCACTCATCTGATTCTACCCACTTTTGCCCCTGACCTCCAGTCTCTCCTTGTCTTTTAATACTCTTCATGACTCCAATCATGTCATTGCACATGGGAAATTCCTTCCCATGCTTTGTGGTTCAGCTCAAAGATGGTCTTCTTGATGATCATAGACCTGTAGCTCCCTCTTTTGTGTTGCCTTAACACCCCACTCCTGTGACAGAGTTTATCACACTGTTAGGCAGATCCATCTTCCCTTCTAGACAGGAAACCTCCTGAAGACAGTGTCTGTTATCTACCTAGTACCTAACACAGTGTCTGACACGTAACAGTTCTTATGGGAGAACCTCCCTGACATCTCCTTCACTTCCCAGTCTTGGTTGGTTATGCCGTCCCGTATCCCCACATTACCCTGCTCACACATGGAGCATGATGAGGACCCTATTTGTGTGCACTGCCTGTAGGCCATAGTGTTAGGAAAACTAGACCCATGACCAGCTTGTCCATCAGCCAATCAGTAATGCCTGGCATATGTCTGACACCTAGGATCTACTGAATAAATATATGTTATGTAAATGGATGAGCCGATCTGGACTTCTGAAAACCAGTTCAGTTGTAGACTTTGCCTGGGTCAGACACCTTATCCCAGTAAGCACCTTGTTCTCTTAGTCCAGATGCCCTGGGAGGCACACTTGATCTGCAATTGCCCATAGTCCCAACCTCATCAAACTGTGCTTAACTCAATCACTGGGCTGGGGGTAGTAGTTGTAGTTGAATAACTTCAGTGGAATATGTAATTTTTCCCAGAAGTTCTGGGTTTTCACCTTTGGCCTAGTACAAACAGAACATCATCAATTAATGGGCTCTTACCTTTTACATACAAGGAGAGAAAATAAAAATACTTTATCCTGTGGTAGGTTTGATATTCTGCAAAACTAGGAAATGAGATGTCTTAGAAAAAGCTTTCTTCCCAAGAGTTAAGAAATCAGATTCTGCTATTAAATTGCTATGAGACCTCAAGCAAATTCACCCAACTGGCCTAGTTTCCTAGTTCCAAGTGCTACTTCTGTGTTCTACCCCCCCCCCCTTTTTTTTCCAGTCTAGTTTTGCTATACTACCTTTCCAGTTGTTTAGTTATTGTTGTGAAAATACAAAAGATTGCTTCCCTAAGTCCAGCCTTTTAAGCATATATGAAACTTCTTTATGTGCTTTATCTCTTATTTCCTTGACCTGTGAGGTAGGTGGGATAGTTTGGTTGTTTCAGTTTCTAAGAGGTTTGAGGGGTTTTTATTTTTTTGTTTTTGTTTTTTAAAGATTTCATTTATTTATTTGACAGAGAAAGACAGATAGAAAGAGAACCTAAGCAGGGGCAGTCAAGAGGGAGAAGCAGGCTCCCCTCTGAGCAGGAGCCCAACGTGGGGCTTGATCCCAGAACACTGGGATCATGACCTGAGCCAAAAGCTGACGCTTAATGACTGAGCTACCCAGGCACCCCTTAGAGGTTTGAGTTTAAAGATTTGTACCTTTGGCCCTTGTACAGGATCCCTTCCCCAAAATATGGCCAAGAATTCCCAGGTACCCATGAGTCACAGAACACAAACTCATTCACATGGGATGGTAAGAAAGAAAACCCAAAGTGGCTTATTCTCCAAAGACATGACAACCTGGTGGAGAAATTTCCCACAGTCACGATGGTCTGTGTTTTTTGGAAAGAGTATCTTCCTACTTCCCTGTCAATCACAAACCAGCGCTGCTGATCTCTGGCAGTGCATCAGGCTTACCCTCATTTGTAGTCCAGTGATTCTGGCACTGGATCTTTTGAGCCTGGCAGGAGGGATCTAGACTTTCACCTGAGTTTCAGTCAAAGACACAGCTCAAGTACTTTCAGCCATGTCACCTCAATTACCATCATCAGGTAGGGAAGGCTAGTTGGTTATACCAGTTTTGAAATTCAAAGCTTAGAGAGTTGTCATGGCTGATCCAAGCAACCACCAAAATTTAGTGGCTAGGGCACTAAAAAGGCTATAACCCCCCCCCCCCCCATTCACTGTTAGTGAATGGGGGGGAATAGCCTTCTCATTCAAAGATGCCTTTTGAACTTTGACCTCAACAGCATCTGCATGAATGTTGCATCATCGATATTCATGGGCTTGCACATGTGGAAACCATATGATTTCATATGGAAAGAATTCTGGGTTAGGAGACTGAACCGGAGTTCTAGTTGCAGCCCTAGTTAAAGAGTTGCTTCTACGTTCTGGGTCTCACTTTCCTTATCTTACATATAAAAGAATTATCCAGAGAAGTCATTCTCACTGTTTAGTCTGAGGACCAATGGCATCCACATCATCTGGATGTATAGCTGGAGAGCCAGATCCCTAGGCTTCCCTAAGACCTACTGAATCAGAGTATTAAGAATGGGCATGAAACCCAGCACTTGAAACCAACTTATCTGGTAAGATCGTGAAGCATACTAAGGCTTAACAACCCCAGGACCAGGTGAGCTCTGAGTTTCCATCATAAGGTATTGTCTTGTGATTTTTATGAATATAATTATTGCAAGGTCCACAAGGAACACTCTACATTTTTAGCCTCCTTGTTTTTTATCCCCTACCCATGGGTGCCAGTTCTGTGTAGAAAATAGATGCATTTGAAAAAACTAGTACATTCTGGGGGGCACTGTAGTTGCAGACTCATCTTGAGATTCCCTCCAGGCTGTTCTGGAGCATGTTCTTAATGATGGGCTGAGAAAGGAAGAAAGCCTGCTCTGTGTTCTGAGGGAGAAAGAGAGTCCCTATAAACAGCAGTCCCAGAATTATCCTCCAGCTCCCTCACTATTATAAAGAAAAGCTGACACAGCAGAGTCCAGGGGATGCTGAGTGTCTGCAGAGCACTAATCACTAAGCCAGGCAGGCTAAATGCAAGAAGAACATTTTCACAAACAACACCTGTACCGAGCAGTCATCCTCTATTTTTAGAGCTGCTGCAGAGAGCAAAGGGACATTTGGAGAGATTCCAAAGGGCACCAGGAAGCAGGAAGGTGGAGAGGTTTCAGCATCTTCTCTCTGACTGATTCTATAATGCCCTATCAATTGAGTCATTGAAAACTTAGCCAGTCTGACTTTTTTCTTTGTGTTGGTTTACTTTGTGGTTGAGGATGAGGAGCAGACATGGTGGTAGAGAAACAAGATGGGATAAGGAGTGTCATTCTGATCTATTTGTGATGTTTTGGATGGAAGAACACATTTAAAATTAAGTTTAGATGGTTTCGATTAAAAAAAAAAAGAACAGTCTGTTCTCCAGGACTTACTCTGGAACAGCTCAAGGTAGGAATGAGTGTAAAATGTTTTTATCTTATTAATTCTATCTAGTTCAAAAAGGTCCTCCTTGTTGGGATTGTCACACCTTGCATTCATAGATGGGACAAATGATCTAATTTAGTGCTAGATACATGTTAGGTTAGGTTGGTGAGAACCTAGAGCTTAGAGATTCTGGCCATTTGGAAAGACTATCAATTCAGAACATCAGCTCTTATTTTCAACCGAGGAATAATAGTGTCCACTAATTGAGGGCTTAAACATTTCCAAGGGCTGGCTTATCGACAATTGGCTAAAAATATCAATCCACACAGAAGGATAGAATAGGACTTCAGTAATATGCTCTGACATGGAATTTCCCATCCAAGTGAATACAATCAGTCTGATAAATATTACACATTTGTTTGACCTTTCAGGTAGATTCATAACCCTTCAGGTCAGAAAATGTCATTTTCTGATCAACCTCTTTCTCTTTTCCCACTTGTAATTAGGAAAGTCTCCTCTTTCTCTTTCAGCCTTTCAAGGAACATTGGGTTGAACTATAATGGGATATCTGGTCCAGTCTTCTCCTACCATGGATGAAGAGATGAGTCTTGTTTTCTTCTCAAGCTCACACAACTATTTTTTTGCAGCACTAACTTGGAACCCTGACTTCCAGTTTAGGGCTTTTTCTACTACATCAGAGAACCCGAAACTCGTGGACTTGAAACAAAACTTATAAATCGTCTAACATAACCAGTTATCCCCAATGCTTGAACTGATAAATTGGAGATCACACAGACTTTTTTTCTAGTAATTCTTTTGAAACACAAAATTAGACAAAAGGGATGAATGCCAAGTTGAGTTGATTTTCTTTTGATCTTGCTTAACATAAATACAGAACAAACAAATAAAAACACCACCTGGCTGCATCTTAATGCAGAGTGGTCTTGAGGTGTGTAATTCAGAACTTGTGGACCTCACAAGACTGTTTTTATGGAGTAAACAAATTGTGATGGCAACCAAGCTGTGATTTTGTTGCATAAATACTGTGTATGTTCCTTAATGCCTTCTAGCTAATGCAAACACTTTGAGACTGTTGGAACAATAACCTTAATGAACTGATTGTTAACAGAACTACAAAGTAACAAATTTTGCTATTTTCTGATGTCCACTCAATTTCCTGGTGACTTCTTCCTGTTCTTTAGGTCAAGCGTCTCCCCCAGAATCCACCCTTGTGTTAGAGTCTTGTGGTCAGCCAGCTGCATTCCCCCTTAAAAGTATTTACGCGTAAAGATGTAATAAATTTGAGAAGGCCAAAGGGAAGAAGAGAGGTGTTCTGGGTGGCTTGCAAATGACAAATTTATGTCTCGCAGTTCTGGAGGCTGGGAAGTGCAGGATCATGGAGGCACTGGCAGATAGAGTATATGGTGAAAGCCTGCTCCCTGGTTCATAGATTGCCATCTTTTACTATGTCCTTACTTGGTGGAAGGAGCTCTCTGAGATCTGTGCTATAAAGGCACTTCTCCCATTCACAAGGGCTCCACCCTCAAGATCTAATCATTTCCCAAAGACCCCACCTCTTAATACCCTCACATTGGGAATCAGGTTTTAACATAAGAATTTAGAGAGCTATTTTCAGTCTATAGCCAGAAATAGAGTTTTAAGAAGTACAAATTTTTTAAATCTAACCATATGGTTCCCTCTCCTTCTTGTGACTGTGTTTGTTTCCATCATGGGCTTTTTCAAATTCTGCTTTGTATTAGATTGAACCTTAGGAAATTGTCATTTTTGTAGGTCAAAGCAGTCAGATATCAGCAATTTAATAAGATTCAAGCTAATGTCATTGAGTCAGTGTGTTCTGAGGACTGAAGATGCCACCACAGCATCCAGATACTTCATTCTTCAGAGTGGTATTGCTCTGTAGCCACTCAAATAAATGAAGGTTCTCTTCTCCATGGACTTGTTTGCCGTAACAGGTTCCAAACACCAGTATGTAGCCTGACCTCCCCTTTTCAACTCGTGGATTCTTGGGCTCTTGCACTAATAGACATTGGAAAATATAGTAGGGTTTTTTTCCCATTTTCACTGTTGTTCTCAGGGATATGTTCAGCACTCTGTGTAAAAATGCATGCTCTGGAGATTTCAAGTTTAATGGCAGCGGGAAGGAGGCAAAAAGAGAAAATGTGAAAGAGAAATTATAATTTGAAAGCACAGAAAAGCAATGTAAGCGCATGGGGGGTAGAGGGGCATATGCCCATCACTCAAAAGGGAGTGAGCTTCTTGAAAGTGGGTATTGACTTTTTGATACCATACATCACTAAGAACATAATAGCTGTTCAACAGGTATCTGCTGAATCAAAGTAAACACTTTGTTTAAGATCTTCAGTAATAAAGCCAATAATGGATAAAGCAAGATGTCCCTTCCTGAGGCATTTTTCAAACCACAATATGGAGGCAGCCACTGTTTATATGTACTTACAAAGCCAGATTTAATCCAAGTTTTTTCCAATCTTTTTACTCTTCTCTGCACCCAGACAATGTCCAGCAGTTATTTTAAGCAAGACTCATATATCTAAGTCCTCTTTTATTCTTCCCCCAAAGAACTCCAAAAGCTAAGAAAGCAAGAAGTCAGGAAAGGAAAAAATAGCCAAGGAAGGAAGGAAGGAGAAAAGGAAAGGAAAGGAAAGGAGGGAAGAGAAGAGAAAAGAAAAAGAAGGAGGAGGAGAAGGAGGAGAAGAAGAAGAAAAAGTAAAAGAAGCAGCAGCAGCAGCAGAAACAACAGAAGCAGCCGTCAGGAAAGTTGAGCCCTTTGAACTCCATCCTAGCCTCACACCATCATGGTACACTTTCCCAGCCTTCGTAGGACATAGCCCAGCTTTCCCTACCCTCACCCATACCACACTGTTACCCGACCCCAAGAAACTCCAGCAAGTCTTGGAACAAAGGCTGGCAACAAGTCTTTCTCTGGGCTAGGAATAGGATGCAGTTAGGCAGGGAAGGTTTTGAAATTTGTTTTTAATTGCTACGAATATTCCATCTCCTGACTCTCACCTCCAATTCCTTCCCTGTCCAGCCACCCCCTTGTCTCCTTCTTACAGGGTCTTCACAAAGTAAAGCATGACCTTTAGATTGAGACATTCTGTGTTGCAATACGTTGGAATAGGTTTCAACACAGTAACTTGAGATCTATTTACTAAACCGTTTGGCACATTCAGCACGTCCTGGGGGAATTGTTGGCGGGACCCGCAGTACGTTTTTCACTCTTCCCTGATGCATTACCAGACATAAGGTCATCCCAGTCTAGCAGAGATGGGTGCTGCACAGGGCTCATTACCTCGCAGCAAGCCAACCAGATGAGGCTGTGGGATGTTTTCTCTTCATCATTCAAGCTTGAAAGGAAACTGTCAGCCTCCACTTGCTCTTAAAACAATGAAAATTTAGGTGACAGCACTCTCATTAGCTCAATGGAAATGAAAGTTTCTAGGCTAAGACTTCTCTCCTTTGTGGCATACTAACGAACTCTACCTCGGGAGTCATTCTAGAAGCCAGGACACAAGGACGGCTATCAGCTTCTAGGGATAGTGTGGTGACAATACAACAACACACATCTCTTCAGGAGACACAGCATCTGAGCTGAGAAAAATGGGTAGATTTTAGATAGATCCATGTTTTCCATGGCTTACCTTTACTAGGAAATGGGAATATATCTGGGGCTATCCTCTTTTGACTTATGTGCCTTCACATTATCAGAAAACAAGCAGGAGTATTATTATTTTGGCAAATGCTCTCCCTAGGAAAAACTCAAGCAAAAGTGCCAAGTGTAGATCCTATTCCCTAGACTCATCATTGCAGAATTTCTAATCTAAGAGGGTTTGGTTAATATTTGATGAACCACTTGAATAATGCACAAAATTATGGGAACCCTAATAATTGCTTACATTTGTATAGTACCATATTCTAGGACATTCATATGCATTATTTTCTCATATGATCTTTGTAAAAACTATGTTTGATGCTTTTTAGTAGGTATATAGTCTTTGTTTTTATAAAATCTTAGGAATATTAGAACTGCGAATGACCTTAGCTATAATTTTGGTCAATAGATGACAACCAGGGATGCATATTGAATCATCAGAGGAATTGTTTTGAAAGCCTTTGTGTGTGCGCCACCCTTCCAACTCCTCACTTACTGCTTTACTCCCCCAACACACACATACAGAGTCTGAATCACTAAGTAGGGAGGAGAATCATCACATAAATACTTCTTAGAACACACTCCAAAGCACGCGCCAGTTTACACCACTGCTCTAAACCAGTTTGTCATTTGTCCAGTGGAGAAGTTGAGGAATAAAGCAGACATGATTGACCCAGAGGCACACAGAGTGGCAGAGTCTGTGTTCCAACCCCAGCCTTCTGACACTTAGTTGCATGGCCTTTCTTTCACACTTTCCTACCATCTTTCCAAATCAAAGGAGGGAATTCCAAGATGATGCTCTTTATTTTAAACTATTTTATACTTCTTGCCACCAGCAGGAAAAATGATAAGAAATGCTCTATCCAGAGTATACCTGATGTGAGTAAAGTTCCCAGAACCACACTTTTCTGTTAGAAGCATTTACCTGAATGCATGCTCCTCACAGGTTTTACTCTGCAGTCCCAAGATGTGGCTCTGATTCTCATGAATAATGATTATCCTCTTTCTCTTGGTGGCACTTTATTTTCAGATTCTTTGCACCTTCCCCAAACTGCAGGAGCATTCCATTGATTTGGAGGCTCATATCATCAATAATCTAAAATATATGGGAAAGCACTCATGAAGAAGAGAAAGGACTCTGGGCAGCAAATGAGCTATGTTGGAGAGAGGAGCAAAAGTGTTTCTCCCAGCTCTCTGCCCCTGTGTCACACACCTCTCTAGTAATCTCATCTGATCCCTTTGCGCTCTTGGAAGGGAGGCACCCATTGCGTTGCTCAGAATCATAGCCCTTCTTTGGTCCCATTTACTAGTGGGCTGGGTTACAGTGTGAAAGAGTAGATAGAGCTCTAGTTATGATGCTTCCAGAGCTCAAGTGCTAAGAAATGAAGGCAGACCTTTCTTCTGGGCTCACCTCTTTCATGCTGTAGATGGATAAGCAGACCTAAGACAGGCTCTACAAATTTCCTAACCTCGGTTCCTATCTAGGATGCAGGAAACTTCATTAGGAAATTCCTGATGGGAGAAGGCAATGGAGGGCTACCTAGTCCTACTCTTAATAACAGATGCTCTGTCCAAAATGTCCCTGATTCAAGTAAGGTTCTGTGCACCACAGTTTTCTATTATGAGTGATTCTACCTACTTGGTAGCAGCCATAATGTATCTCTTTACCCCAAAGAATGTTTTTAGGCTCTCTTTCCAATAATAAGAGTCTGCAAACCAATAGTCCCAAAACGTTGTTTTCTTATTGTGATAAAATATATATAACATTAAATTGACCACTTTAACCATTTTTTAGGTGTACAATTCCATGACATTAAGTACATTCAGTGTGTTATGCAACCATTACCACCATCCATTTCCAGAACTTTTCCATCAACCCAAATGGAAACTGTACTCATTAAACAATAACCTTTCATTTACTCTTTCTCCCCTTCCTCACTCCCTGGTAGCCTTTATTCTGTTTTCTGTCTCTATGAATTTTCCTCTTACAGGTACCTCATGTAAGTGAAATTATACAATATTAGTCCTTTGTGTCTGGCTTATTTCGCTTAGCATAATGTTTTCAAGGTTCATCTATATTGAAGCATGTGTCAGAATTTCATTCCTTTTTAAGGCTGAGTAATATGATGTTGTATAGGCCACGTGTGTTTTTCCATTCAGCAGTGGGTGAACCTAACCCAGGCACTTCCATCCTATCATTGGTTGAGTGGGATGCGTATTTACTAACTAAGCCATCGTGTAGGGTTGAGGGAAAGAGCTGATGAGGTTTGACGAGGTCTTAGGGAACCTCTGAATAGGCTTTATTAACTATAGAAATATTGCAGGGGCGCCTGGGTGGCTCAGTGGTTTAAGCCGCTGCCTTCGGCTCAGGTCATGATCTCAGGGTCCTGGAATCGAGCCCCGCATTGGGCTCTCTGCTCCGCGGGGAGCCTGCTTCCCTCTCACTCTCTCTGCCTGCCTCTCTGTCTACTTGTGATCTCTCTCTGTCAAATAAATAAATAAAATCTTTAAAAAAAAAACTATAGAAATATTGCAGTGTCTACATTTTTTCTGAACTAAAAATGAAGACATGATTTGACAAATGTCCTGTTTATCCAGGGATAATTGAAGAGAATGTTGAAAATAGACTGTTCAGAAGATTAAACAGGTGTGGTCACTGCAGCTCTCTTAGCAACCTGAAAAACAAAGGGGAGAAAAATGTTCCATAGGGATTTCCCCCTTCTGAAGCAGAGGTTCTGGAGTCCTCTATTCCCTGTCTTCCTGATTTTGGCCTCTTCTGTGAAATTGAGTGCCCTCTCTTCCCAAAGGTGCTTTGTCTGCTGAGCAGGAAGGGAGTATAGTCTAGAAACACAAAGAAGAATGTCTTAGAAGCACCTGTGGCCCAGGAAGATGTCTATGTTATCTCTCAACCTCTTAGGTCCTCCATCTTAGTATCACCAAATATCAACCACAGCACCTGGACAGAAAAGATGACCAAAGTCTTGAAAGCAGTATAGGACTGAAATCAGCTCCGTCAGAACCTAAATAGCTTGAGTTGCACTGAAGTTATGCTCTGATACAGCTACTTTGGCACTCAGATAACACAACTCAATATTGATATTCATGAAGTTTCAATAACTTCCTCGGGGACTGTGTCAACTTCTTGGAGGGGTGTTTGGACATCATGAAGTTGGTAGCATAAACAAAAGACATACGTGAGATTGAGTCAAGAAAATCCCTAGAAAAATCTCCTTCCTTTCACCTTACCTTAACTGGTGGATTTCATGTTATGTAAGAAGCACATGCTAGACATTCAAGCTGGGAAGCTACTGAGGGTGATGATGGAGCACTGGGGGAGGGGCCAGTGGGTTTTATGAAAAGCAAAGGAATTATGGAAAGCACATTGCAAGTCCTGTTATTTTTCTTATACTATGTTCCAAACCCAAACAAACTCGAAAAAAGTATGTGTGCAAAAGCAAACCTTAAACCATTTCGCGAATCCCACCCTAGATTTCACATTTCTCTAGTGAGGCTCACATTCCTTTATTCAGATTCCAAAAGTGGAGATAATTTGTTCCAAATGTTTCCAAAGCCGACCAGCAGAAGGGCCTAACGATTTTTCCAGAGCTGGAGAAAACTGTGAAATCTTCTACAATCCAATAGAGCATTCAAAGTGGAAAAAAAATAAAAGAGACAAAGAGACAAAGAGAGACAGAGACAGCAAGGGGAAAGGAAAAAGGAATTTTTTGATGATCTATTTGTTTATTTTGTTACAGTTATGGCTCTTTGACAAGGTTTGAGGAGACATGTTGATTGCCAACGTCTTATTTCCTTTGGCAAGGTAGAATTTTTTCTGAATTATGGAGCAGATTATGATGGAGAAATTGTCCACACAATTATGTATTTTTTATAATATAATGAGCAAGTTCATTTCAAAGAGGTTGAATGTGGGGATTCTATGTGTGTATGTATATATTCTGGTGACACCAAGGTGACCACCTTCCTCTCCCTAACAGACCTTCAGATAATCATCAATTTGTACATGACAACTGCTTGTACTAATAGAAAAAAACATGCTCCAACATAGCTTCCATTTAGAAACATGTTTGGGCACTGGGGGCCAAAGCTGATGATTGACAGCTGGAGTAATTTCTAAGAAGGGACAAGTTTCAGTGAGATTGGAAAGACAGGCATTTTCTAACTTTGCTAAACTGTGACTAGGCTATATTGCCATCCAGTAGCTTAATATGTGTATGCCTCAACTCTGCTGTGAGATTCTGAGTTCCTACAAGTCTAGAAGTGTATCTTCATCTTCTTTGAAATTCCCACAGTGCCCAGCACAGTGTTCAACTAGTAATAGATGTTGATTTGGAAAAAAAGTTGATAGAATGGGACATGTGACCCACTACCTCATTAAATTTGCATTAATTTGGCTCTTCCAAGAGCCAAAGAAAACTAATTCAACTAGGAAGATGGCCAGTTCGGATTTCAAGCTATTATGGTTTGCAATATAATAAGTAAAAATTATAACTTATTTTTAATAATATTATTATTATTGTCACTGTTTATTGAAGTTATACTCTGTGCAGGCACAGTAACAAGTGCTTTATATATAAAATATCTTTAAATCTTCATAACAGGTCTGCAAAATGAAATGACTATCATATTCTACAAAAGAAGAAACTGAGGTTCAAAGAAATAAATATCTTTGGACTCCAGAGACTGAAGTTGGGTCAGAACCAGGTTGGTTGATGAATCTTTGGGTAGGCACTGAGACCTTGAAAGTAAACAGGGCTGATGTCATAGTCAGTTCACTCAGTGGGGTCAAGCAAGGGACTAGGGAAGCCAAAGCCATGATTGTGACTCTGTGTTTGTGCTGAATTAAGACAAACTCTTTTTTGGCTTCCAACCACACACACCCCTAAGCCAAGCCAGCTGGATTTGAAATTGTGCAATTGGTCACAGACAAAAGAGTGTGGGTGGCTTGGGGAAAATCTATCACTAGGCTTGAAGCTGCATTTCAGAGCACATGGTCTTCTAAAGGGAGGCTGGGAAAACATTTCTGTGCATGAGTGATGATGGTGTATGGCTGCCAGGGTCTGAAAAGGGATGGAGATGGAATGTTAGCCATGGCTCCTGTCTTTGAGTGAGGGGGATTTATAGGAGAAGGCAAGATGTCCAACCACCCCAAGTAGGACATGGGAGCATTGATATGAGCTTCATGAATGAGCATGCATATACTCTTTTCAAGCTCGGTACATACATATGAAGTCTTGGGTGTGATGTGACCAGGCACATCTTTCTCTTGCCACCCAGAGTCATCATTTGCCACTAATTCTCAGAACCCATTTTCATTTTCCTTCCTTCATTTTCATTTTCCTTCCTCCCCAAACCACTCTTAGTTTATAGGAAACCTTGTATTGGAGAAAAAGAGCATTGGCTTTGAAATTAGAAGACCATGGCTGGAGTCTTTCACCATCATTCACTAGCTAGAGAAGGTGAATTTTCATTTCTTGAACTAGATATTTGGGGGTATTGTCTGCCTTCCTGAACTTACATGATTGTTGAGAAGATGAAATTACAGCACACACCCACAAATATGGAAGTACTTTATACATTTTCAAAAAGTATATGAATGATAGGTATTGTGCTATATCATAAAACCCAAGGGATTTAAGAAGTGTATAACTAGCTAAAATTATTGCTAGATATTCTGTGTTCAAGATTCTATTAGATATTTGTATGAAGTAACTAAAGGTATATATTACATAGCTCTTACCGTTAGGTAGCTTATACTATTTTAGAGATGGTAAAACTAACAAGTGTTACTGGTTTATTGGACAAGCTGGCCAGAGTAGGGTGTAAGAAAGAAACAAATTTAATTTCTACCTGCCACTGGATCTCTCTGTCTTTGGTGATGTTGCAGAGCCCCTAGTTTTCCAAGTCATTTTTAGATATCAACAGACAGTGTTATTTTGAGGTATTGGATTGTTAGGTCAACAGTGGCAAAAAGCTCCACACCACCCGAGCTCAGGAAGACAGGGGATGGGGAGGGATGGGGTGTTATATCTTTCCTCACTCTGACCTTCTTCTTGATAGAATTTGTTTTTCTACACTCCAGACCCCAAGAGGAAAGAAAATTTGAGGAAAAAAGTACAACTTTTAGTTGTAAATTTTCTCTTTCTACCATATTGGGATCATTTTGTGTTAGGTGAATCTTCTCTCATGGGGCACTTTTGTGGATTCTTTGTCAATCTTCTACTTCCTAAGGTCCAACACTTAATGATTTCTAAGTAGTCTGATGCCTCCTCTGAACAACTTTTGAATCTCCCTTCTACTTCAAGCTGCTGGTGGCAAACCTCATGTTGAATCTTTCTGCTGTGGCTCCCTCAGTTCTTGAGCAGTATCCTTTCAAAAGGGCATCTGTCTAGCCACTTCTGCAGAATCCATTGACCTTTCTTGTAGCACACAGGAAATGCTTGGAAGCCAGCACAGTCCTCACCATTCTTCAGTCACCACAGGCTGCTGCAGTTGGATATCTTCACAGGGGAATCAGGCACCAGGTTCTGAATCCTTCAGAATCCAGAGACACAGTTCAAGCTCCCCAACAGTTTTCTGGAAGCCCCTTGACCTGGATGAATATGAAGAGTTGAGCAGAAAGAGCCATACTTCCTGGAAACTCTCTGTAGAGATGCATTCTCCCCAGCTCTAAGTCCCCATCTTACGTGGTAGAAGAAGGAAGTATAATGAGCTATGAGCAACAGAACCTGTGTTTGGCAACTGATTTAGTTTCCTAGAGCTGAAGTAGCAAATTACCACAAAATTACCACGTGGCTCAAAACAACAGAAATCCATTCTGTCACAGTACTGGAGGATAGAAGTCTGAAACCAAGGTATCAGCAGACTTGGCTCCTTCTGAACACTCTGAGCAAGAACCTGTTCCATGCCTCTCCTAGCTTCTGATGGTTGCCAGCAACCCTTGACATTCCTTGACTAGCAGATGCATCCCTCTAATTTCTGCCTTGTCTTTGCATGGCTCTCTTCCCTCTGTGTGTGTTTCTGTGTGTCATCTCTTCTTGTAAGGACACCAGTCAATGTATCTAGACACCTTAGTCCAGCATGCTCTCTTCTTCACTTGAGTACATCTGCAAAGAATTGCAAAGAATTCTAAATAGGATCCGATCCATAAGTACCCGGGATTAGGACTTCAACCTACCTTTTTGGAGGACACAACTTGGCCCACAATAGCCACCTTACTTGTAACTATTGTATAGAGGTTCTAGCATCTCTCTTTAGAATATATGGACACCTAACTCTCTGTGTTCTCAGACTTGGGGCCCTCATGAAATAAGACCCAAAGTGAAGTTTCTTGTAATATCCACTTAAACACACAATACCATTTTAAAATGACATAAAAATTCTAACAGGCAGAAGAAAGCTCTTCTTCCCTTGCTTGGACAGTTTCTAAAGGCACCTCTCACTCTTGTCTTACTTTTTACCTAATTTTTAAAAAATTACTTCATCTTTCAAATATACACAAAAATAGAATAGTATGTATACCTCATGTGCCCTCACTTACCTTGAGTAATTATCAACATTGTTGATTCTTATTTTATCTCTTTCCCCCCACCAAAACTACAAAAACAAACAAAATCTTTGTTTTTCTGGAATATTTTAAAGCACGTCCTATACACTGTATCCTTTATCTATAAGTATGATTTGAACTCTTCTAATCATCGGGGTTCAGCCTGTATTTGGACCTTCCTCTCTACCGATGGTGGGTGGGGTTAACAGTGACACACATCATTTGTGCCCATGTGTGGTAGCTGGGTGGTCTGAAGTACGTAGCTATCTATAGAAGGTAAATCCTTGCCACTTGGAAACTTACTGTCCTCTCTCCCTGCTTTTAAAATGTCTCCTCTAAAGTTAAAGGCAGCTATAACATTGTAATCAACCAGTATGGTAGAGTCACTTTGTTTTCATCCTGCTAGTCTTCCCCTTGACAGTCAATTCCATGTTTCAAAGGTATAATAAGTGTCCACTAATGATCAAGGACCTGGATGGATACTGTAGAAACTTCTCTCAAGAGGCTTCCAAGGTAGTAGGAGGGAGGAAATAAAACAAATAGGAAACCATAACTCAAGGAGAATAAAAAACCCAAACAGTTATAAAAAAAAAAAAAAAAAAGGCAAGGTTGAGTCAGAGCCTTCACCCAGAATAACAACTGCTTGCTTTCAGAGAAGTTTCTGGAATTATGGCTATTACCCTAAGTCCACAGCTTAAACTGGAATAAAAGTACTGGCAGCAATTTGAATGATGTGATTTTGCATGAGGAGAGCCTAAAGGGTCAGGAGTGGGGAGATGTACAGGGTGAATTTCTCAGCCATGTTTCTCAAGACTCAGGCCACTTAGGGAGCAAATGCAGCCATTCAAATCCTGACTATTAGACTTTCCATTTCAAAGTTCTTTCCTTAAGAATTCATAAAAATGCAGCTGGGGCGAAACCTCCTGAGCTACACAGGGTCTGGCAATTTATCATTCAGCAAGGCTTTTCTCCAACTCAATTCGGCCTTTTTCTCTTTGTTAATAATAGAGTGTTTAGGGCGGTTTGTGGTTTCAGGTTATCTCCTTCCCTGGCCAAATTATACTCCCAAATGCATCAATATCTTCTGGGGAATCATATCCATTGACAGAAGAAATTATTTGCCTTCTCAGAGGATCAAGCAGAGTGGTCTGTAACTGAGAGATGAAAATATTTAGATAGAGAGGCAAAAAATAATATAAGCCTTATTTGTAGTAGTGGCTACATCATGCAATAGACCCAGTGACTGAACATCTTTAAGAGTGAATGTAGAGTCTCTGCAGTAGGAAAGAAGTAGCTGGGAATGAGGCAGAATGCAAGGAGGGGCTATGTGAAAGGCATTTTTAGGGCATTTTCTTAGAATTCAATGCATGGTTTAATGTCGTTTATTTTGTATTGGCAGTGTAATTTATATTCTAGAATATACACAGAAAATAACAGAGGACCTGTCCCAGCACTGGTCCTGAGAAAAATCGTGGAGTCAGTAAATTGTAGTCAGTTAAGCCATGAATCTTTATTGAAGGCTCATGAGGAGCACTACAATGGCAGTACAAAGGGGTAAAAACTCACAGCCCATCAGTCCTTAATGCGCCTTGTTAAAAAGGAAAAAACTGTGATGTTTGGCTGGTTGTCCTCATTCTGGGCAACAGGATCTTGAACTCTATTCATTAATTTAATTTGTATTTATTGAGTGCCAGGCTGAGCTACATACTAGCCCACCCAGCACTGACATTTATTCATAATAATATTTGTAATGATTCTTTAACTTGATGAAAGTGTTTGTGAGATTGACTGAACCTGATTTTAAAATGAGAACTATATATAGTTTATTACACCTCGTGGCATATGATACATTCTGAAGATACATAACAGGTTCTGACATTAGTTGGAGTTTCTTCTTACAAGAACTAGTAATTTAAGGTAAAGGAAGTATTTCTGGCTTATTCCGCATTCTCTTTCCTTGCTCCTGTCCCTTGAAGCCTGGCCACTGCTGAATTGTTTGTTTCAGGATTTGTATGTAATCAGTGATACAATGGAAGAGCTAGTATAAAAATGGAATCCCAGTCATTGCCTTTTATTGTAAATGGAAATCTGTGTATTAGGAATCCAAATAGCAATTGGATTTTGTTTTGGCCTATTGGATGAGAATATTTTGTTAATCCTTTATTAATGATGTTTAAACCCTAGCTAGTAGAACGAGGGAGCATGGGTGATATTTGGGGAATGGCATGTAGTAGCCACGTATTCTATGGCCTTGAGGACTGCCCCATATATTAGTGGTTTGTTTTTGTTTTTTAACTTCTTACAACTTTTTTACTGCAGGGGCAGCTACTAAATTCCCATTACACCTATTAACGAATAAGAAATAAAGTCGTTAAGCGTTTTGGTCACAATGCCGCAGAAATGTTCTTACCTTCATGAGTTATCTTAGTCTAGAAACTCCTAGAACTTTGGAAACCATCTTTTGGATGTCTGTTTTAGATGATCTCTCATATTCAGAACCCACTTTGCCTTCATCTCTCTACTTTTATCTATGAAGTAGTAAAATAAATTTTGCACCTCTACTTCTCGGGCTCCTGGTGAGGAAGTGAGTTAATCTCCATGAAGTGCCAAGAGCATGCCTGTGGCAGAGGCCACACTCAGGAAGTGGTGAGCCCCACGCATCACAGAGCAGGTGCTTCTCTGCCCTGCTGCTAGCTGAGAAGAGGTCTGCTCTGAAAGCTGTGTTCCACCTTCCTCGCTCTGCCTCTCTCTTCCTGCAAAGTATTCGCCTCATGCCTCCATTCCTGAGTGCTCCCACAAGAATTCAAGTGCATAAGTGGATAGCTGTTATTTATTATTTATTCACCTATTTACTTACTTATTTAAAATACCTTCTTCGAGGTATGACTAACATAAAATAAATGATACTTATTTAAAGTACACAATTTGGTAAGTTTTGACAAATACTTACATTCTTGAAACCACCAACACAATCAAGACCAGGAATATACCCATCACCCCCGAAAGTTACCTTATTTCCCTTTGTAATCCCCGCCCCTCCACTCCAGGCAACCACTGATTTTCTTTTGGTCACTATAGATTTCTTTGTATTCTATAGAGTTTTATATAAACAGAATCATACCATGTGGACTCTTTGAGGGGGAGGGTTGTCTAGCTTTTTGGCACTCAGCAAAATTATTCTGAGATTCATGCATGTTGTTGTGTATATGAATTAGACATTCTTTTGAGGATATCCTATTGAAAGTAGATTCATTGATTGCAGTAGAGGAAGGAGGCCTAAGAGCTATTGTATTCAGACTATAAGAATCTAAAGCTTTTGCATTCTGAATGTGACCACCAGTATTGCACAATGCATATGATTCGCTGAAGCCAGTAGAATTGGTCCAAGCACAGACAACCCTGAGCAGTCAAGAAGGGATCAGGGCATGGTTAGGATATTCTATTTAAAAAGACAGGGAAACACAGAGAATACTTTGTAGAAACTTCTTTCAGAATAGCTGGAATTATTCTGAATTTTAAAGTCTAAAGAATTCATCCTAAGCTACCTGGAACACTGGCCTCACCAGAATTCTCCAAGGGCCCAGAGCGGCCAAGGATTTACTGCACTCTACTTGTAGGGTTTCCTCTCCTTGCCAGGAGAGGAGGGGCCTCTCCCTGACTCATTGAATAAATGGCTTTTTTCAGAGGAAGGTGCTAAACTCTCCTGGCTCCCTGGCCAGAACAGGTAGATGAAGCCCTGGGCTTCCACAGCATCTTTGCAAGCTTAATGGGGCGATAATGAGGAGAAAATGGCTTAATCTGTGTTTTGGCCTTCTTCTTGCCAAGCTGGTTGGAATGAGAGAGGCTGTAACTTTGGAAACCCTAGCCATAAAATAGGTTTTTTAACATGGCTGTTTTTGGCAGGGACAGAGAGACCTTAAAGGAGTAAGTGCCTGCCAGTTTCGGCTTTGAAAATGGACCAATTAATTAGAAAAGTGAGGGTGGTGAAGGAGGTACAACATACACCACCTGGACAGCCTGCTTTTTTGTCGCGTTCTTGGTAAGGAAAACAGATGCAAAAGAAGCGAATCCAAAAGAAAACAAAAAGGTATTTGAACTGTGAGAATGTCCTCTGGGCAGTAGCCTAACCGGATATAAAGGTGAGCAAGAGACCCTTGAAAAATGGAGCTTTCCAGAGGAAGCAGCAGGGGATCCTTATTAACATCAGCCTGCCATAGTTAATAATTCTGCATTGGGCAGGAGGTTGGACCAGATGATCTCTAAGGGCCCTTTCTCACTCTGAGATTCTAAGATGCTGATATTTATAGTGCAATATTCAGAACCTATAAATCGACTGCTCTCTGAAGGTGTGCCTTATAATGTCTCTTCTATTTCATCAGCTTTCCCCCCGGATCTTGCCTCCTCCCCTCGGTTACCTCCTTGCCAATAGAGCAGGAAGAGCGTATTCATAGGTCCCTGAGTAACATCTGGAGGATATGCATTGGCCTCCTGCCCTGGACAGATGTTCTGGGACTGTTCCTTTGGCCCCATATTTCACATGGAAATGTAACAGTAACTGCCTGTGATAGCTCCCAGTTTTCTCCACCACCAAATCTAAACCCACAGCCCAGAATTCAGCATCCTTCAACCGGCCTCCACCTTGCCTCCAGTCCAAATACATGGAGGCTCAATACACGTAATACATGTTGGGCTCAGTAAGTCAACCTTAAGTAGCTTGACTGGCCAGCAAGTATTTACTGAGCATATGATACGTGCTTACCTTTGGGTCAGGCATTAAAAAGTTGTCCAAGAGAAGGAGAAGACATTGCCACACCCAGGTGTTTATAGTACAGTTTTTAAAAAGTGTGTATACAAAAATAACTAGAGAAAGAAATAATAATGATAGAAAAAACATGTCTTGGATTGTATGTGTAGCTCTAAGTGGTATGAGAGTTCAGAAGAGGAATCCAAAGGACTAGAATCGTCAGAAAGGCCTTTGACTAAGGAGGGGCACTTGAACTAGGCTTTGAAGGATAGGAATGAATTGGAATGGGGGATGGGAAGACAAGGCAATATAGTCAGGAAAAAAAAACATGCAACAGTGCCTGGAACTCTTTGCAGACCGACCCATGCCAAGTATTCAGTGATTTTTGGTAGGTACTGGTAGCCTCCAAAGTTAGAAGTAGGAGAGGCCCATAGGTCTGTTTTCCTAGTAACTTGCTTCCATGTTATAATTTACGAGGTAGTCAGGCTTTCATGGAGTACTCAGTTCTGCCATACACAAACAAGTTTATTTGTAGGCACGTATGAAAACAGTCACATAACCTGTGCCGTAAACAACACGGGTCATGTCCCTTTGTCCTTGTACGAAAACATACTGCAACAGATGGAGCAATGTTCTGGTGGCAGGACTTCAGTAATCTTTTAGTCTGATAAACAAAGACACAGGACCCATTTGGATTCCTAACCCCAGGGACACCATTCCAAAGCTGCTGCCGCTTCTGCTGCTGCTGCTTCTTCTTTTCCTCACTAACTCCTTATACTTTGTTTTTGCAAGGGCAGGCCTGCCTGAAAACAATACAAAAAGTCCCACATTTCTAGCTGTCAGTGAAAAAAAAAATGGTTTTTACCATCCATGATTCTAATTCACAAAGCCGCTGGTCATAACCAGAAATAAAGAAAGTTAAAGGCCTACACTAAGTGCCTCTAAGGTTATGGTTTCTGACTAGAGTCTTTTGAATGCTAACTCATCTCTGGAGTGTGTATTCCTCAATAAGGAACTACAAATTTTAATGAATCATCTTTAGAGTAGAGATTAGAGTTGACACCTCTGCACCCATTATGTGGTCTATGTCTAATGCATTTTGAAGCAAATTACAGATAATATAAACAGATGGAAAAGAATGTGGCATGGATTGTGGACAGTGGAAGGCCCATCAGCTGACCAGTAGATGTTGAGAAGAAAGGAAAGAACAGGTGTATGGACAGGTTTTTGGCAGATTGGTGATGTGTTGGATTACAGGTTGAGCAGGTTTGATGGTGTAGCCTATGGGTAAGGTGATCATATAATTTATCAAGAGTGAGAAAAAGAAAAAAACTGGAGAGTAGAAGTGGACAGTATTAATAATAATGCCAAAACAATCAGGGTGCCTGGGTGGTTCAGTCAGTTAAGCATCTGCCTTCAGCTCAGATCATGCTCTCTGGGTCCTGGGATTGAGCCTCACATCAGTCTCATCTCTCTGCTCAGTGGGGAGCCTGCTTCTCCCTCTCCCCCTGACTGCCATTCCCCCTGCTTGTGCTTTCTTTCTCTCTCTGTGTCAAATAAATAAATAAAAACTTTAATAAAAAATATTAATAACGCCAGAACAACAGATATTAACTGGCTCTGTCCTAGGCAAACCAAGACATATGATCAACTTAGCTATGCTCAGTGCATTAAAGCATAGAGGAGACATGATTAAAGCTGCATTCTACGAAGTCAGGTGTGTCAGACACCTCTGGCTTACCTGGGCACAGCAAAGTTTCTTTTGGGTGACTTGGTAGGTCATAGGGCCTATCTGGGAAGAAAAATCCCTCTGACTGTCCTTTGACTATTACCTCTAACTTGTTGATCTATTGCCAGGGTGGTGCCTGACATCCTCATAGCAGCATTTCAGGATCATGTTTTGCATCCCTAAACTTTGGCTTATCCAGAAGCAATTACACAGCGGTAAAGAAACCACCTCCCTCTCTGTTTTGCTTATGTGACTTTGGACAGTCACTTCTCTGGGCCAACAGCTTTGATCAGCAGGTATTTTTTGAGAAACTACTTTGTGCTGGTGGCAGGCTTTTCCATATGCTATCTCATTCTTCCTAGTAGCCCTGAGAAGTGTGTGGGAGACAACATGACCTGTCCATCCACAAATGAAGGTGGGTATAAGTGTCTACCCTACTTTCATTCCAGAGTGTGTAAAGATAAAATGAAGCAAGAAAATCCTTGAAAAATTAGGGAATTGGTTATCCTGGTTATGAGGGTAGAATATCTACCCTCACTAAGGTTCAGGTTAGCGTCCTTTGGACTGATTGTGGAAGAGCTGATGGAAAAGTTCCACCAATGTAGATAATTTAAGGTATATTTGTGAGTTCTGGGTCCTAAAGCTGTTTTGTTAGGTGGTAAAAATTAGAATACAACTTTCTTGGTCTCTTGGATGGTAGTGATTCTGAATTAGAAATGCCTTTCCTGTGCAATAATTGGTAGACTGATAAAAATACAAGCCATAACCACTGTTTGTTTGAAAGGGGATCTTGTGGTATGGGGAAAGCCCTGGTATGGAAGTCAGATACCAAAAGTCCTAGTCTTTGAGTTGGCCCTTAATGCATGTCGCTTTAGGAAAATCATAACATGGATCTGAGTGATACCAACTCTCGCAACCTGTTAAGTGGTCTATGATGTAGATATGTGTAGTCAATGAATGATTACATCTCAGGTAAAACAGCCCCATGACAGTCTTTGATAGTGATACTGGTGAACTATTCTGAGTCATCCCCCTCATCATCCATTTCAGAATTCCCCCTCAGACAGAGAACGCAAGGATGGATTATTGAAGGTTAGGCTATTTCTTTTTAAAGATTGTATTCATTTATTTGTCAGAGAGAGAAAGAGCACAAGCAAGGGGAGCAGCAGGCGGGGGAGAAGTAGGCTCCCTGCTGAGCAGGAGCCCGATGTGGGGCTTGACCCCAGGACTCTTGGGATCATGACCTGAGCTGAAGGCAGAGGTTTAACCCACTGAGCCACCCAGGTACCCCTAGGCTGTTTCTTTAAAGGAACAGGTAACTGACCTAGACTGCTATTTTTTTTTTCAGTATCCAGCCTCAGTCATCTCTCACATGTATGCATCCACCAAACATCTACTTATTGATGTACCTGCCACTTTCTAGGCACTGTTAGGTACTGTTGAGTCAAATGGAAAGCATAAAGGAACCAAACAACCTTCACAAAGTTTATAATCTAGTGGAGTATAAAATACAGTTGATTCTCATCATGTATTGATTTCATATTTGTGAATTTGCCTGCTTGCTAAAATGTATTTGTAACCCCCAAATCAATACTTGCAATGCCTTTGAAGACTTTCAGACGTGCACAGAGCAGCAAAAAATTTGAGTCAGCAGACATGCTCTTCCCAGCTGAGTTTGACTAATTTGTTAAGTTCTTTCATACTGTAAAAGAGTATCTTTTTTGTGGTCTAGTTGGTGCCAAGATTTTTTTTTTTGCATTTTTGTGCTTTTTATTGGTGAATTTACTGTTTTAAATGGTTCCAAGCATGGAACTGAAGTCCTGTCTAGAGTCCAGGGCAAGAAATCTGTGATGTACCTTATGAGGAAAGCAAATAAGCTTCCTTCAGGAAGGAATAACAGTGCAGTTGTCTAAGAGATCCATGTTAAGAAATCAGCACTATATATTAAATAAGATGTTTTTAAACAGAACCACCTGTAAAAAGATCATGTATTCATTGATTGACAAAAACTGTGACCAGAGGGTCATAGGAACCTACCCTGTATTTCCCTTAGAAACAATAGTTCGGTATTCTTTAACTCAACATGAATAATGGGAATTGACTATACTAACCAACATTTTTTTTTTAATTTTTTAAAAAGGGGGTGCCTGCAGGGCTCAGTTGGTTAAGCATCTGCCTTCAGCTCAGGTCATGATATTAGGGTCCTGGGATCAAGTCCTACAATGGGCTCCTTGCTCAGCAGGGAGTCTGCTTCTCCCTCTCCCTCTGTCCTTCCTCCCTGCTCATGCTCACTTGTTCTTTCTCTCAAATAAATGAATAAAATCTTAAATTTTTTTTTTTTTTTTTAAAGAATGCAGCCATGAGCAGTTGCTGGTACTATGAGGTAAGGGTGAACAGGTGATACTTTGCTGGACAAAGGAGGCTTAGCTGAGATCTGAAGGATAAGAAGGAGGGAAGCAGAGGAAGAGTATTGTGGGGAACACACACTACAGGGAGATCCACCTCCACAAAGGAGAGAGAGATGGCAAGTCATGTGACTAGGAAGGAGCTTGAGGAGGGAGAGTGTGGTTTAAAGTCAAGGTCAGAGAAGTGAACAGGACCAGTCCATGCTGGGCCCTGTAGAGTTTTAATTGGTGAACAAAAGGACATGATCAGATTTACATTTTGAGATAGCTTTGGCGAAAATGTGGAAAACATTTTTGAGAGCAGTCAGAGCAATTCAGGGAGCCAGAGAGAAGGTTATTTAGCAAATGTCCTATAGAAAAATGGTGCCTGTTTATACCAGAGTGTTGATGATTAGGATGGAGAGAAGCAATTATTTGAGACATGCTTAGGAGACAAACTGGGCAGGATTTGGCAATGAACAGAATTGGAAAGGCAATCAAGAATTTATCCTAATTCCAGACACTTTCCCATGACAGTGTGTTCCAGTGCTTAAACTTTGTCCTTGGGAGAAAGAACTTCTAAACCCACTTCTTGATATGACACCAAAGCAGGTACCTCTCAATCTACCAACCTTTCTATGTAGCCAAGGGCCATTGAAACATCCTTTCATCCGTCTTTCTTTGAGATCAGAATGACAAACCACCATTGTCCCTGGTCTCCAAAGCCCTGATGAGTTGCCAAGTCTGACGGTAGTTAGTGTCAGAAAACTGGACATAGAACATAAATCTCGCAGATGAGTAGTGCCCCCAAGCATAGGTCACTTTACCACTTTTCCTCAAAGTAGTCCTATCAGATTGTCCTTTGGTGATGCTGAAAACCTTTGTGATTCTGTTGCTTCTTAAAGATTTATTTATTTATCTTAGAGGGAGAGAGAAAGAGTGAGTGGGGAGGGGCAAAGGGAAAGCCTGAAGCAGGGCTCAATCCCACCACCCAGAGATCATGACCTCAGCTGAAACCAGAGACAGATGCTTAACCAGCTGAGCCACCCAGGGAAACCTCTGCTGCTTTTTCTCATAAGCAAAGCCCTGATGGAACTCCAAGAGAAGCATCACACACACCCCCACAAAGTGCTGCAAAGCTACCTTCATTTATCAAAATTTGTTTAATAACAGCTCTCCCTGCTCTGAGAATCTACATCTGAAATGAGCCCCACAGAGGAGCCGGGTGTTTCTTATTTGGGCTACATTCTGACTGTCAGTATGTTGGTTCAGATAGTCAGGTGCAAATCAATAATGCTAGGGGGCTGGAATGCAGCGAGGATGGTCCCTTATTGATACTAATACTGCCATGGCTGTTCCTGTTTTCCTCGTGTCACCTTACTGTCCCTGTATCCAGTGATGCCCCCTCCACTGCTGTGACACACAAAGCACTTGCAGCACAGAGCAAGAGAACATAATTCAGCGTCTCTTCCATCCAATTAAAATGTTTTACTATCTTTCCTTTTTATCTCGCCTTTGTAATTGGATTCCCAGTTTCTCAATTTTCATGGCAGCAAAGGGAGGGGGAAAATGATAGCAAGTATCTGATAAAAATAAAATGCTATGATTTAATTTCTGCTGAAAGGATTCTCACTCCCCTTTATGAGGCCTTTGAAAGGGTTCCCGAGTCCCTGACCCAGTCAGATTATGGCCTTGTGGTTCCTTCTGGTTATTCAAAAGGGCTTAGAAATTCCAGGTATCGTGAGATCAAAAAACTATAAAGTCATCTCTATACAAACTGCATAGAGGATCCAGAAGGGACAGTTTGTGAGGTGATGACAAGAACAGATTTTGTGTGACAGCGATATCTGATTCTATGAGACCTCAGGCATCCTGAAACTATAGTCCCCAGGGTGGGGGGTCGGCTCATCCTATAAGGCTCTCCTCTCCTAAGAAAGCAGACATTCATGATGAAATCTGCACATACAAGCAGCTACAATTTGCTGGTCCACTAAGTTCCATAAGCTATAATATTCCCATTTTGTTCTCAGGATGAAAAGAGTCAACATATGTTAGAGCCCTCTATGTAATTCTCTAGTCAAAATTTGTCACTATCTTTGCTGTTATTGTTGTTGTTTTTGTTATTGTTAAACTTATTATGTCCGTAATGCCTGGAAGAGTGTCCTACACATATTCTTTACTACATAAATATGCACTGACCAGTTTGTTGATATGTTACTTCACCCATATACTCTTCTTCAACATCAGCTCTCAGACACCAACTCGGTGTCCAGCAATTCATTTCAGTTCTGACTGAATCTACTCAACTAGAGTTGGTAGAGACCCCACAAGTTAAGGGCTCAGTCCCACAAGACTGCTCCCACTTCAGATACCCACCACAGAGTGGTCCCAGGTACCCCCAAGCACTTGTGGCTGCTTACAAATTTGGGGCTGACCACAATCTTTTCAGGCTCAGTAATTCACTAGTAGAATAACTCACAGAACTCAAGAAAGTTCTGTATTTATGAAAACCAATTTATTATATAAGATACCAATGAATAGCCAGATGAGAAGGTATATAGGGTAAGATCTAGAAGAGTCTTGACAAGCAGGTATTCTGGATGCAAGAAGGAAGAGACAAATCCCAGAAATGTTGCCAAAAGGATGGATCCAGTAAGGGTTTCACTCTGTGAAGATCCAGAGGGATTGAGAAATAGATAAAGTCGTCTGGTCAGGAAATGAATGTAGTAAGAACAACTCCAAAGAGCACAGTATTTTATCTTTCTGTGCTTATCCTTATAAAGAAAGGTAGAATTGGTTGGTTTGGCATTCACTCATTCACTTAAAAATACATTATCGAGAACTTACTCCATAGCAGGAACTCTGATTGGTGCCAGAGAGATGGAGATAAAAAAGGGAGAGGCCCTGCTCTCTAGTGATGACTCTTCATGCATCCAGCAGTCAGATGGTAAGGAGAGAAGCCCAGCTCACACTGCATCATGCACGTGATGCCCTCTGGTTCTTTACAGAAGTGCAGCTCAGTACATTTTTGTTTTATTTTACCCTGCCATTTCCAGTTCTCGAGCAAACCAACCATCACCTCTGGGCTGAATTTGTGAGATTGATCCATACATATCCTTTAGTTCATTCATTTACAGTGCTCTGTATCATTCCATGGCAGGACCATTCTGGTTTATTTACTCATACTTCTCTGACAACTGTGGGTTTTCTCCAGTTTTACTCTATGCTGTGATCCATATATGTGTATTCTTGACCTCGCTATGAGTGTTCATCTAGGGAAAATTGCTGTCCAAATTAGTGGCGCTGGTTTACACTCCCATTAACAATAGATGAGTGATCCAATTGATCTGCTTCCTTGCCAACACTTGGGATTGTCAGACCTGAAAATGATTGCCAATATCATGGGTGAGACACTGTATCTCACTATAGTTTAATCTGCATTTCCCTCATAGTAAGAGTTGAACTTCTACTTACACATTTATTGTGATTTTTATTTCCTCTTTTGTGAACTGCATATTCATATTTTTCTTCTTTTCTGTTGGGTTGTCTTCTTCTTTTTTATTTTTACCAGTTTAGAAATATATGTCCTAAGTATCAATTTTTTGTTGGTTTTATGAGTTGCAGATATCTTCTCTGAGTATAAATTTTCTTTTAATGGCATCATCTTCTTAAAGACATCTTTTGATAAATGAGAGTTTTGAAATTTAATATAAATATCAATATTGAAAAATCCTACCTACCTTAATTTTTGCTGACATTTCCTTTTAAAAAAGAGTTTTGCTTTTCATATTGAGATCTTTATCTGACATTGATGTGTGTTCAGGGAATGAAGTAGGTATCTAATATCTGACTTAATTTTCTTTCCATTTGGGTAATCAGTTGTCTCTACTCCCAAGTATGGGACCATCCTTCCTTCCCCTGTAACTGTGCAGGGTCACCTTTGTCAAAGATAAGGAATCCAGAAAAGAAGAGCATCTGTTTCTGGCTCTATATCCAGTTCTCCTCCATTTGCCCTAACTAATACCATGGTATTATAATAACTGTAGTTTTACAGTAAAGCCTTGATACAGGGAAGTACATTATATTCTGATTCTTTGATCCTCTTGAATCTTTAGTTTAGCCTTTTTCTTTATCTACTTCCATGCCCCACTTACCATCTACTCAGTCTTCAAGACTCATTATAAACATAAATACGACTACAGAGCCTTCCCATGACAGACCATTTAGAATTATCGTATTCAACTCCAAAGTCCTTTTAGCAGTTTTGCCTCCATGACAGCACCTTTCAAGACCTGCCTTTGTTCTCATCCCATTGTCCTGTGTGCCCTGGCCCAGTTCCCCCACACTCACACTGCTATAAGCTCCCTGCAAAACAAGGTCTCATCCCATCATTCCCATAGCACTTCGGCTGAGTGGGAAGCACGTAAGAGGTACAGATAGACTTCATGAGTTGAGGCTCTTCACCATCGTACTGACAGTGATGTCTACACTGGCACACCATCCAGGGCACTGAGATGGTTTCTGTGGCAGAAGCTTCCCTGCTCCTCCACAAGGTCTGAGATGCACTGGCCCACAGCCTACAGGAAGCCCAGGGTGGACGACATGACTTCACTTTGAAGTTCTGGTTTGTGAGATGCCTATGGAAATTATTTATAAGGTTTAAAATGTGCATCCACAGTATTTAGTCCTTTTACACATGCATTTACCTGTAAATAAAAATGGGGACTTCTCCAAAACTTGTACATAGTTCATCTCACTTGGACTAGATGACAGTGGATCTAAACACCCAAGTGGCGGCCCCTGTGCTCCCGTGAATCCCTTAATTCCTCTCTATCTCTGGGCTTCAGTTTTCTTACTATAAAATAAACATATTGTACCAGGTCTGTCCTAAGATCACTTCTAGCACACCGTGTGGCTGTGATTATGATCATGGTCCCCACTGTTCCTCCTAAAGTTCTAATTCTACGGTTTCAGCCTTGGCAGCTCCGGACCTCAATTATTTCATCTGTCACAGAAGAATGTTAGACTCAACAAAGTCATTATCAATTCTAAAATGCTGCAATTCTATGTGCTGCATAACTGGTTTGGGAGATGGATAGGACAGTATCAATTTGCTCTAATTTATAAAGAAACCAAAACCCAGAGAGTTTGAGTGGCTTGCGCAGAACCACACTATTAAAAAAAAAAAAAAAAGCAAAAACTGATAGCTAGAAGTCTGGCTGAGGCATCTGTTTCCTATATCATTCTGTCTCCCATTTCCTTTATATTCAGGCCAGTTATGAGACTCTATGTTCCTTTTGCATGACTAGTCATAGGATAGTTTTAGCCCCATACTTTGAATTCAGCAGCAACTGACTGGAATGCTAGGACCAGAGGTTTTAATTTGTGTCAGGCTCCTGACCTCCTGTGTCAGAAATGAATCTGTTGTTGCCTCAGGAGAAAAGATTGGACTTATGATACAATCCGTGCTAGATTGAGGTAGTTTATAACGGAGTCTCACTACATTCTCAATGTCTCTGTGCTCGTTTTGCTTCTGTGCTTTTAAAAAAGGTGCTTCTTGCTCCCTGTCCATTTGGACCCAGATCATATTTGGAAGGACTGTCCGTTCACTGGGAAGCTTTGCTTGATCAAAAGCACATGATTCAGTCTGGGGATGATATCAAATGGGAGAAAAGCCACATAATGGGGAGTGCATGGAAAAGTTCCCAGGCAGAGGAGAACAGCCACATGAGACCTTTGCAGCATACCAAAAGTGGCGGATTGGGCCTGTTGACCATGTCGCACAGAAAGAAACGGATTCTGTTGTTTAAAACAGATTGCTAACAATCCCCTTTTCCCTATTCTGTGTTTTGATTAGCTGGCCACATCCCAATCTCCTCCTGGGGATGAATGGAAATATATCAATGGGCCTCCTAGGTGGTAGACCAGTGCATCCATTCCTGGACACAGCGAAGATCAAACAGAGGCAGGCAGCAACAGTTGTCCATGGGTTGCACCAGGCATTTCAATTCTGACACATCGTGCAGTGAATGCAGTGAACAGGGAGACTGCATAAACATTATCCCTCTTGGCGTCAGCACTCTCCTCTCCTGGGCATTTCCCCAAATGTTTCCCTAGAATTATCCAAGGTGCTGTCATCTCTAGATTGTAAAAAATTAAAGGCAAGAAGTGGAACATAGAAGAAGATTAAGAGAACTAACTAGGCATAACTTAGCTAAATGAAAATGCCAGGGGATCTGAAAGCTGCCTCCCGGTATTTTGTGTGCCTAGGTAATTTGGCAAAAGGCAACATCTAAATCCATCAATGGTGGAAACAATGACTGCTTAAGGTAGGGAAGAAATCAGAAGTAGTCAAAAGAAGCAATGTTATCAACTTTTTATTGAGCACCTGCTATGTGTCCCACCGTGTGCTGCATACCAATGAAGACTTAAGACAAAAGCAAAACAAGTTAACAGCACCCCAGGGGAGGACAGCAGAGCCAAAAAGACAGAGCACATACCTTTGAACGGAGTCCAGAGAGCAGACGATATTCTAAAAAAGTTCAGGGCAAGGAAAATCCCCATGACCTGGGGTGGCCCAAAAGCCAGAGAAATGTGTAAAAACCTGATTTAGAGAGTGTTGTCTCCAAAGTGAGTAAATGTCGCTAAAAACCAACCTGGATAAAGCCCCAGAATCACAAGGTATGTCACTGAGAGGCACTGAACAATTGCTATTTCTTATTTCTCTGATTCCTGGGAACACCCTGTGGCTCAGATAGGGTTGATTGTAAAACAAACACACTCACAGCCCCAGGTCATGGGAAGAGCATGTTCATCACTGTGAGGGAAACTCCTCCAAAGGAGGCTGTAGTTCAGTCTCCCAATGGCAGGACCAGCATAGCTCCGTGTGCTTGATAATTAGGCGGCTCAGTTCAATTCCAAATATCTGGGCGACAATCGATAGTGGGAGCATGAGGGGTGTGAGGCTGGACCAGTTTACGCGATGGGTCACACATTAAGTGTCTCATTGATGTGGCTTCTCTGGATATGGCAATGCCGCTGACACACACCACTTTCCTATGACAAGGCTTAATGGGTCATCTTTTGGTTTCTGCCTCACTCCCAGCTTCATGTTATTTAAATAAGACCCTATTAGGAAATTTATTTATCACAAGGAAAAGACTTATCTAGGAAAAGAAATCTACTGAGACACAGCAGTTCCCTCTTCAGAGGTGCCATAATAAAGAAGACAATAGCAATATTTTTACTGTTTAGGTCGATACAATTATAGGATGGGAGAAAGCAAGGAGTAAAAAGTATAAATTTCACACTCAGTGACCTAGTAATTTGTCAGTCATTTTCTGTATTAAACCAAATGCATCCTCTGGGACCAGGGGATACCAGAAAAATGGCATTCTTTTTTGCCTGACCATATTCCGAATTCCAGACCATCACCTCCTTTATCCTCCTTCCTTCCTCATCTTTTTCTGTGTGTGTTAAATTTTAAATTGTCTTTGTCTTCTCAGTTCCTATGGCTTTCAGTGAGAGTTCTCTTTAGTCTTTTATTCTCATACCAACTGGCATAAAAATAATTTCCTCTTCCCCTACCAAATGAACATTTTGTATTTCTCTATTGGAAGAAAAGAGCCTAATGTGGGGTGGTGAAAAATCTTCACATTGACCAATTAAACTTTGCCCACCATGGGAAGAGAGGGCAATCCCATTCTTCTTGGGTTTCCAGCCCACATAATCTCCATTTTTTTTTCAACATAACTTTTCTTCACTACACTTACTTTCATTTAGCAATGAATGCCCACTGTGTTCTCAGCCAAGTTTTGGATCTGAGAAGTGTATAAAAGTAGGGGAAGGGAAATTGTTCCTTCCCAGAGCTGCAGTCTGTATGAGGGGAGGAGACACATGAAGCATAGAACTGAGGACACTGTGGGAGTAGGATGGACAGTAGATGGGAGAAAGTGAGTAGATATGACAGCTGTATCCAAGTATCAGAAGGACAGTGAAGGGCAAGGAGGAGTAGATGTCATGTGGGGCCTCTGGGGAACACGAATGGGATTAAAGCATGGGATCATCAAGAGATGTTAGGCTGACATGAGGAAACCTCCTCAATCCAGTAAGTGGAGTCATTTGGCAAAAGAAGGTGAATGACATCAATGAGGGCTATGGTCATAGAGTTACTGCACTGGACAGCTCATGGGACAGGGCCCGTTTAAAGCCCATGTTCTCTGATGTGACAAATAAGTGCTTTAGGAGTCTGCAGAAGGAACACATTTGTGAGGGCATTAGTTATCAAGGCAGACTTCAAAGAAGAGGTAAAAACTGACTTAGTCCCTGTGTTAAGAGCTGAACTTCTTGGGAAGATGTAGGGAAGGTGCTTCTAAAGAGGTACAGCACACATTCAGCTTGTGCCCACACTCCTCCACACCCACTGTTTCTTATAATGCTTCATCCAAAGAGCAAATTTACCTCTTTTAGGCAGAGAGAAAATAGTTCATGACATGTTCATCCATCCCACAAAGTGAAGGAAGAAGCACAAGAAGGAGACTGAGTTTTTAAGTCGATGCCTTTATTTTTTTTCTTTTGTCTTTCCAGTCATCTATTTTCCTGTCTTCTAAAACAGCTCACTGAGGATCTAGATACTAGGGCCCAGGGCTAGAGTACGATGATGTGCAAAGACAGACCAGGTCCTGGCCCTCAGAGGGTTTATGGTCTACCAGGGAAAAAGACATTAACCAAGTAATGCAAGATACAGATATATTTGCAAATGACACCAATGGAAAATACAGGAGGAAGTAAGAAGACTTAAGAGAGAGTCCAAATCTCAGCTGCAGTGGAGACAGAAGAGGCATGCTTAAGCAAGGGATAGTTGAGCTGAGATCCAAGGTTAGGGGTTGGTATAACAAGGTGAAAGTTAAGAGATTCAAGAGGTAAAGAGAGGAGGAATATATCATTCCAGGAAGAGGGAACAACATAAACACAAGAACTATGTATTCAGGATACTCAAAGAAAATTCTAGGAAACACCAGTGATGGTACCTATCCACAATGGTAGAAAATAACTGAAGTAGGATCATGATTAAGGATACACAAGAGCATGGGGGTAAACTGATGAAATTTGGGAACCTGAGATTTCTGCAAATAGTACAGTCCTGCTTTGTACAGTTCTTTGGGAAGATGGGAAGATTAGGGTTCATTTCATATGTCAGTTGTGTTACAGAAATTATTTTGCATTGGGGTCCACTTGATCTGTTTTTAGCACAGTTCTCATGTAGGCCCAGATGGAATTTATAGATTAAAATTGCAATAATCTCTTATTATCCATATATTCATCCTCCCTATCAACTTGGGCCAATAAATGGTTTTCCTCTCGACCACGTTAGTAAGCCTCGGTAGGACAAGAAAAAGAACATAAAGATGTGGAGGAATCCTGAGCTGGGTAGCAAGGAGATGGATGTATTTGAGAGTCTGAGTATGGTAGGCATACATAAGCTTATGACTAGTGGGTTTGTTTCACACCTCCTTCCAAGATTAAACATAGGTCCCTGGATTATCAATCTTTTGTATTAATCTACCTATGGCAGTTTAACCTAGCTTTATTCTGAAGTCTTAGAGATTCATGTCAAATAGACAGACTAAACAATTTCCTAATTGTTTTCTCCTATCTGAGATTAAAAATATTTTTAACAAGATGAATGGGGACTCTTTCAAGAAGAGCATAATAAGTACAGATGATGGGAATTATTTGTTCTCAATGCGTCTCCTTCCATTATGAGAAAGAAGCAAAACTCTTAGCTTTATCTCTTTAATATCTAAGGCACTTGATGTAATTTTTGGAGAGGGTAGGTTTGAGGTAAGCTACAAAATGAATGAATAATTATTCTCTTTAACATCAATACTAAGTAAATATAAAGACAAATTACCTGTGCTATAACCAGTGGAAGTCGCTGATTCAAGCTTATCTCAGCTATTGATGTTCTCTGGCTCACTAGTCCAACTTGTTAGCATTCTATTTACCTAATCAATGGTCTTCAAGAATCCCTGGTAAATCAATCAGCAAAGCTTCTAGACATCGGGACCAGGCTGATTTCTGAGGAGCCTTTGGAAATAGACAGCGACTGGATGGGCTGGCTTCTGAGTATTGGTGTTAAACAAAGGTTATTTTGATTCATTCCTCCATTCACCTCTTCAATCCTACTTGAGTAATGTTAACTGTGTGGCCAATGCTAGAGAAAAGCCATATAAATAATAGTTTTGATTTGTGGAGGTTCCCAGTTCAATAGAGCAGACAAACATGTAAGCATATGCTCAGATCTCCAAGGGGTACTGTACCCGAGTCCTCTCTGGTGGAGTTGGAATGATATCCCCAAAGCTGGTGGCACTTGGCTATCTAGTGGGGTGAGGTTAATGCCCTGGTAAAGCCACTGCTTTGGTAAAAGATAATTTCCATAGAAATGACCAAAGTGAAATTAGGAAAGAAAACGAAATTTCCATAATTTCACCCTTTGCACTGCCCCCCCAAACCCTCACTCCTGCTTTGGCTCAACCTCCAGATTATCTGTGGTTCTCGCCTCTCCAATCCCAAAGGATTTTCAGCAGCATATACTGGGATGCATCAACTAAGTTCGCTCACTAAAGCATGTCCGTGACTGATCACTCTGATGTATTTTTTTAAAATATGTATGCTATGTTAAATGGATCATATATTGATGGAACTGAGGAAAGATACTATCGTAGAACAAACACTGAGGCTGACCTGACCTACCTTGGAGACATGGAGACAGGGCCCTTTTACCTTCTGGTGCTGTAGCCTGGGGCGGAGAGATGCTCCTGCATTTCTGCATTAACCTGCATTAATTCTGCATTAATTAATTGAGTCCAAATGCCCTAGTCTATAAGATCATACCTGTCTCTTGCAGGGAGACAAAGTACACAAAGCACAGGGCCTCGAACGTTGTAGGTATTCAGTGAAGGACAGCTTATGATGCTGATACTCATTCAAATCTCACACAGATGTAAAAGACTGTCTTTTGCAGGCTGCCAAGGTAGACTAGAGAGAGGAGGCATTTTTGGATAGGAAGCACAAAGACCCCTGCCCTATGCTCACACTGTCAGAACCTCCATAAGGCTTACCCTGGCTTCAGACAATACCTGGGTCCCAAATATCTAAGAATTATTGTCTGAATGTTCCATTCATCTCAGAGCACTGGGTGGGCTGACCAGTGAGCTGACCAGGTTCCACTGCTGGGGAATAGTCAGGGGAAGCTTACCTCTAAGGAAGCAAGAATCAAGGAAACCAGAGGGCTGAATCCCAACCAGAGTGCGCGGGAGGAGCTGGCTGCCGGAGACAGAAGCAGCTGCCATAAGAGACGGAGGGCAGTCCAGAACTGCTGTGAACTCCTAGGGATGTTGTGGTAGCTCTGATGGAGAGGAGCTCAGGGCTTTGTGGACATGTCAGTTTTCTGACTACACTACAGTATACCAAAAGTATAGCTGTGCTCAGCATGCTGTGACCTTCTGTGCTCAAAAAGCCTAGAAAGATAGTTTCTATGTATCCTTATACATATCCCTTGCCTTCTCCAGGCCTCAGTTTATAAGTCTGTACCATCAAAATGGTACAGGCATTATTAGAGCTTTTATTAGGACCAAGTGAGATCATGGATATGGAACAACTGTGTTTCCTACTATTGGTGACTATTACTATGACTGTGAATGTCTTATTTTCAATGATCATCACTGTACAAGGGTGCTACTTACACAGCAAACTCCACTCAATGGACTTGTATCCCATTTACAGAATTTTCTAGAGCAGGATCATCTCCCACTTATAGATTTCTTGGAATAAACCTAAACATCAGCATAGATAGCAACAAATTTGACTAATGAGGAGTGGATCAGAATCAGGAATGATGTGTAAAGTGGTTGAATCTGAGACTAGAAAGCTGACTCTCCCAAAAGTCATAGCCTGAGAAAATAAAATGTAGGCTGAAAGTCTGGATATAAAGAGATAAAGATACAGAGTAAGAATGATATAATAATTAGCGGTCTGAGTTAGTGGCTCTTGAACCTGGCCAGCTCTTACTAGAATTAGCCAGGAGCTTTGACAAAATATAGACCTAGTGAATCAGAATCTCTGGATGGTGTTTGGGGGGCAAATCTTTTTGAAAGTTCCCTAAGTAATTGGAATGATCAGCCAGGTTTGGGAAGCAGAAGTCTGGGCCAGGTCTTGGGTCCATGTGCATGAAGCCATCAATCCTATAGATTCAAGTGTCTGGAAACCTGGGGCCTGCGCTCATCTGGACCGTGACAGGGACACTATTATTATGTGGCAGGGAAGATGATGGGGGCAGGCTTCACTAGCCTATGGATTTTATTTACTTGCTTAATTCTAGAGATATGGGAGCTACAGTTCAGGATGTTGGAGAGGCTGGTTCTGTAGATTTGAGGAGAGAGAAAGCTACATTTAGGATGGAGAGCCTTGGAGGAACAGTTGACGGTCACTGCCAAGGCAAGCAGATTTTCTCTTCTCATGCTCTGACTTTCTCTCCTGAGGCAGTGGGCTTGGGACACATTTTTTTTTTTTTTTTTTTGGACCACTGCTATCAGGACAGGTAAAGAAAACAGAGCTTGAGGGAGAAGTATGGTGGAATTACAAGAAGAAGGAGAAGAATAAGAGTGTGTGCATTTGGATTTTCCTCTCCTTCACTCCATCCTCCACGACTACCGTCATAGGAGCAAGGAGAAGCCACAGGTGCCCTGAGAAGAGTACTGTTCTCAGGTATGTAAGAAGGAGACTGGCTTGGTGGACTGACAGGATCCTGGAAGAAGCTGTTTTCACATCATGGTGAAAGGCTTGACTTGCCGTATCTCAGAGGACTTCCAGAAACTACAACATAGGAAGAAAAAAAAAAAAGACAGAGAGAGACATGATAAAGTTCATGAATCAGCATAGATGAGAGGGTAAGGGCCCCCTAATTCCCCAGTCAAGGTATTTGATTGTGCATATCTTCAGTTTGAAAAAATAATAAAAAAATAAACTCTTTGATGGAGAGAGAATGGGAGAAGGGTTTAGTTGTCTATCCTTTGTCCCAGTGAAGTACCAAAATGAGGATTCCACATTAAATTCTCCTAAGAGTTTCAGTTACAATGAAGAGTATGCTTCAGAAATGGAGGAAACAGTAGAAATGGAATTTATCTTGGCTGGCCAAAGCCTCCCTACTCCTACAGTCCACTCTTTCTGGAAGCAGTGCCTGCTTGAGTTCAGATGAAACTTGGAAGGGGAAATGGCGAGGATTCTCAGAGCCCCAGTGGTCCATCAGAGGGACATAATAAAACACTGTATCATAAACCTTGTCTTGGTTTAAGTAATCTTTCTTTACCCATAATTAAGTGTATAATGTGGGACCAAGATGGCACAACATAGAGAAAGGACTGTGAACTTGGACCGCCAGGTCCAACTCTGGTTTCTAACACTTCTAGATAGATGGCCTTGAGCAAGTTCATAAACACCTGAAAAGTGGACACAAGGATATCTACAACCTCCACCTAGAGTTCTGGAGAGAACTAGATGACAATGCTTATTATACAGTCACTCTTGACCATGTCTTAGGTATAGCAGGCAGGCATCAATAGTATGGCTTAAACATGATGCCAGTTCACTAACCTGTGATCCCTTCCAGTTTCAGCCAGTTATTTTTATTTCTCCCAAGTCCCCTGGATTTTTCTGCATATAGAAAGTCACAATTGGGTCCAAGAAAAAAAATGATGTTTGAGGTGAAAGGGAAGCGTCTGGTTAGGTGAGCAGACAGAATTCCAGGCATGAACTAAAGGAAGGCCTTTCTAGAGAGTGGTTTTTTTTGTTTGTTTTTTTTTGAAGATTTTTAGTTATTTATTTGACAGAGAGAGACACAGTGAAAGAGGGAACACAAGCAGGGGGAGTATGGAAAGGGAGAAGCAGGGAACCCGAGGCGGGGCTCGATCCCAGGACCCTGGGATCATGACCTGAGCCAAAGGCAGACCCTTAATGACTGAGCCACCCAGGCGCCTCTAGAGAGTGGTTTTGAGCTGAAGTGGAAGAGTGTGCAGAGGTGGGAGATCAGCTGAGAAGATAGGTCAGAGACACATTGTAAATCAGATAGAGGAGTCAGGGCCCATTTCAAGCATTGCTTCCAAAGTGGCTCTTCAGGGCAATGACTCCAGCTCCTACTTCCCATACTATGCCGCCCCCGACCCCCCACTCTCTTCCTCTCCATTGCCCAGTTAATGCCCAATCTTTTGGTTCAGATACCTGTGGGGCAGGAGGCCTCAGAGTCAGAGCCTTTCCTTCCTGGGAGGAGATAGGAGCACCCAGGCTGCATACTCCGTGCCTTCAGCTCACCAGGGTGCACCTCCACGATCAGGTGCTTATCTCCAGGTGTTCGCCTGAAGGGAGGTCATGAAAAATCAACACCAATCAGGGCAGTTTCCTTGGAAGCTGAAATTATCTTGCAGGCATCTCAGAGCAGGTGCAGGGCTATTTTGGGCCAGCAATCACTGTGTGCAGAGGAGGGAGCACCATCTCTTCTCACAACAAGGCAGCAGCCTAGAGAGAGCCAATTATGGCAAGCCGCTTCCAGCCCCTTCTGTCTGTGCCTCCAAATGCTGCCGCACAACCTGGCACAAACCTGTCTGACCACTGACCACTGACCACTGGTGAGGTCATCTCTCCACCTGATGAAATGGTAGGGGCTCAGATGCCTGATCCAAAAAAGAGCTTGTCTTGCCCACAGGAAAAAGTTTACAACTCTTAACTTAGAAGTCAAGGCTGCCAGTCTCCAAACTCAATGTAGTCTCCACTCAGAATCTTTGCCCACATTCCACTCTTGCTCTTGGCCAGCGCAGACCCTCCACTACTATCAGAGGATGTTTCATTTTAACCAGATATGCTTAACCTGCCTCTGGACCTCTGCCCAAGCTACCCCTTATCTCCTTCCTTCCCGGGTAACCTACTCTGTTTGATGTATCATTTCTCCAGATTCCCCTTCTTCATTTAAAGGGTACTCCCTCCCCTGATGGCCACTCCAGCCCCATGAAGGTATCTCCCTTTTCTGCTCTGCCACTGTTGGAACCACAGAACCTAACAGCACATCTCTGTGCACACCTTAACTGGCAAGGATGGCTTCCTTACAACCCCCACCCCTTGGAAAACAGAAAGTGACTCAAGGGTTTTCTACTTTTTGTGTCCCCCACAGTATCTGGGACTTAAGTCTAGGCATTGAATAACTTAGTAATTCAATTTCTTTCCTAATTCCTGAACCTTCTCCAGGTCTTAGCTCACCCCCACCCCCAAAGAAATGTCCTCTAGCCACTCAGATGGTCAACACTAGTTACATTTATAGACATCCCAGAGTTTAGGAGTTCACTGGTTTTTAAAAGCTTCTGGTGGTTTGTCTTGTCTCTCCCAATAGCCCAGTTCTGGAGACAAGGGCCCTGTCTCATGTGGACATCCTCATACCTCACCTCCACCCCCAGCTAACACAGAAAGTAGGTCCTCCACATGTGTTCTGTTTGCCTAAAGGCTATCCAGCTGGTGATCTGGTTTCCAAGGAAGGGAAGCACTTGGAATGTAAACTGATTTACTAAAATACCTGCCCACCATTCTTGCCTTTTAGAAGCCAACAATCTAAAAATATGCCACAGAGAGAAAGGACACACAGACAATTGAAAAGATAAGAACCAGGAGCAGACAATATCTAAAAATATCAGGGTTCTGAACAGAAAAGGGAGGCTTCATAGTGTTACCCACTGAAAGCTTATCCAAAGCAAGCCTCTCTCCCTCTCTTCCCCTCCTCCCTCACCCCTAAATTCTTCACTTTTTTCTATTCACTCCCTCTCTTCTAGTATTTAAACCTTTAAAAAGCCAAAACAGAATCCACTGGGCAGCAAGCGCCCACGTCCCTCCCTGCTTGTTCTCTCCCCAGAAACTGGGTAGCGCATTGTGTAGCTCCTGTCAGATCACTGAGATGAAAGTCTCCCTCCTTCCTCTGAGAGCATTTGGTGCCCTTCTGATGCAGTACTGATGAAGTAAGTGGTCCTGCACTGCACTCGTTGCGTGTGTGGTTTTCGCCCTGATTAGAGTACAGACCCCTTCACCGAAGGAACCACATCTCATTCACCCCAGGAGCAGCAGGACACAGTGCCGTGGTGTTGGTATAAGAAGGTGGTCTTTTGCTAAAGGAATGAGTGAGCTGTTCTTTGAAACCATGGTTCTCTCCAGGACCTTGACAGCCCATGGACACACTGATATTAATAACCATGTTTTAGTCCCACACAGCTCCCACCTACACAACCAGACAGTCTGTCACACATTGACTCCATGTGAATTAGGAATGGAGGAAAGGGGCAGACCTTCAGACAGACCCTAATATAAAAAACAGATGGGACAGGTTAAAACGTCTGGATTTGGCAGAAGTCTGCTCTGCAGAACGCAGAGGCTCCAGAGCAACAAGGGGGGCCCAGGGCTCTCCGCCTGGATGCAAGAGGCCATCTGAGGAGTGAGAACAAGCAAGAGCCAAGCACAGCCCTGGCTGCTCACGCTCCCTTAACCAAGTTCATAGTCTGCGTTTCTCTATAGAACTTAATCTAAAGAGTGTCTCCCAGTAATTAGAGAAAAAGCTAGGTTACAAAAAGCTTCCTAATTACTGCTCCATGAAACAACACGCCACTGTTCACGCCCACCTACTCCCCGGGAGCACCCCTGACCATAGTCCCTGGCAGTAGTAGGTCAGTAGCATTTGTGGCTGTGAGCTGCCCTCCTCCTACTGGTGGAACTGTGGAAAGTCACCTTCCTTCCTGCTTCCCTGCAGCTCCCCACTACCCCACCCCCGCCAACCCCCCAGGCCCTCCTGCACCCCACGCCTTCCATAAAGGCTCTGCATTATCACGAGGGAGTAACCGAATGCCAGAGACGCTCCTTGGTCTTGGCGATGAAAAACCCCACTGTGAACTCTAGACAGGCAGAGGAAAGGCCCAGTCCCACTGTTAGACTGTTAGGCTGTGGAGACCCGTGTTCCGCAGGTGTCTGCATCTTCAACAGGTTTAAAATACCACATTGCAAGGCACCTGGCCGGCCACAGAGGTTCAGATGTCAGGCACTTCTGGGTCGGGCTGTATTCGGTCCAAAGTAAGGAAAGTGTGGTTCTCCTGCACTCCGACTCAGCTGGGGGGGTTATCCCCCAGTCGCCTGCAGAGTGCAAAGCCAGCACTGCAGAAACTGTGTTTTCTGAAAACTGAATAGTTTCAGCCAAATGAGAGTAGGCTTCCTCTCCAAGGCCAATATTTAACTACCGTCTTCCCCAGTTGACCTGCCTCCGGCTTGTGCTGAAGCTGCTCCCCCAGGCTAGGGATGGAGCTGCTGTAGGGCCCAGAGCTGTGTGGCACCAGCTTGACCGCCTCCATGTGAATGGAATCTGCCCTGGCCTGGCATTTCTCTGCCTGCTCACACCCATTCCTGCTGCCCCTTGCCCGCCCCTCTCCCCCGAAACCTCCCCCCCAATCAAGAGCGTTGTATTTCCCAAACCCCATTTCACAGCTACATTGTTTTATAAGGCCCCTCCAAAATACCTTGAATAGTCCCTTTTTATGGTTCCCATTTTCTGAAAACTCCAGCTGCTCCTCTGAAACCATCCAAATCTAATTAACCGCATAAGCTGGAGTTAGGGAGAGCGGCTCACTTTCGGGTCCTTAGCATACCCATTCAGGCCTTCTTTCAACATGGGCACAAAACCAGGAATTTCTAATAATTGTATCTACGGGCTTGGAAAGGGAAAAAAAGAGAGAAAAGAAAAAGAAAGAAAGAAAGCTGCTAATAAGTAGGTCTGTGAAAGCAGGGAGATCAGCACCTCGCATGAACTTGGCAGCCTGGCCCCGAGAAAACTTGGAGACAATGCCATTGGGGGATCTAAAAAGCTTAGCCTCCTGACTCAAATCTGGTGAGAACGTACCCTGGCTGTGAATAGAGATCCGAGTCTCAGCTCTAAATTGTCCCGGCTCAGACTCATTGAAATGTCTTCTCACAGAATTAGACAAGAAGGGGGCCAGGAAAGTTTGCAGAATATCAATGAGGCTGTGCTTAGAAGTGGAAGATGGAGAAACGCAGAGGTTGATTCTGGAACACCATGGATTAAGACAAAAGCAGCATTTGGGTCTCTGCCAGGTGGCTATTAATAGGAGGGACCGTGCTACGTGGGGAGCCAGGGATGGAAGCTGCCTGCGCATGAACCACCTCCTGGGGTGTCATGCCTGGGCTGGGGCCTTGGGAAGTCACCTACTCAGTCCTCACTGCTCCTTAACAGATGAGAAGAAAGTGTCGGAATGGGGACGGGGCTTCAGCATGCTGCCCTCACCCCGGGCTCCCTGCCTCTCTTTTGTGGCCTTGCCAGGCTGCCTTCCTCACTGTTAAAAATTCAGTCCCCTCCCTTGACAAAAGAGGCCAAGTACAAATAAATATCTGTACCCATCCTTCCAGACTTGTTTCAAATGCCAGCACCTTCCCCAGTCCTCACCTTGCACCCATTCCATGGCCCCTTTACCATCCCTATACCCCTCTCCCATGTCCCTTTATCTTCCCTGTGCTCCCAGTTGTCCCTGTATCTTCCCTTTACCCCCATGACTGTATCATGTACTTATGGTGTTCCCATGATCCTTTATGCTTAGGAGATAATTAACAAACATTGCTCGATCAGCTATGTAACTAAATGAAAACCGAGTCTGGAATTCAGATCTCCCAACTCTTAAAATCAAAATTTCCCTCCACTATCCTTCAAGGCCTTCCCCGTGGTTGGTCGATTTCCTTATGTCCATCATTGCAAGGGTGGAATTCAGGTAAGAGTGCGAGGGTAGCAGCGCTTCAGTAACAGTGGTGTGCTGAAGATGGGCGAAGTGAAAGATGAATTCATCTGTACGTGAACACATATACACGAGGACATGTACCCGCGTTACATATATAGGTGTGGGTATGTATACAAAGGTATAGATAGCTATGTATAAGGAGCAGGAGTGATTGTATCTATAAAAGAGAAATGACAAGTAAGAAAACCATTTTCTTCTGGAAAGGAGTCAATGGTCTCTCGTTGTAAAGAAGAACTACTATAGGTTTTTATAAGCCGCATAGATTAGGCAACACGCAATTTTAGAATAGTGCTTGGCACCTAGCAAGCATGACACGTTTTGTTCATTTTTATTATCAATGTTGTCTCAAGTCATTTTTCCAGGAGCGGGAAAGGGTTGTCTCATGAATAGGAATTCACTCACAGAGCCTCACTAGTTTTTACTGAGAAGAACTAAAGCACCATTCTCTCCTCATACCTTTTTGCTCTTGGTGACAGTGGTCAGAAGCCCCATTGTAGCCCCTGATGTGAAGGGTGACAGACCCAGAGCAGAGTGAATCACAAGCTTTTTCAAGCCATAAAATCTTCAAATGAAATCCACTCAAACCCCAGTAGCCCCAGCAGGACACATAGACTTCCTAAGCCCCCCGCTCAGAGGAGCACCGTGCAAAACCTCTGCTTTCTTCTCGTGTCCCAGCTTTACAGTTAGAAATGGTAGGGAAGGGATGCCTTGGTGACTCAGTCATTAAGTGTCTGCCTTCAGCTCAGGTTATGATTCCGGGGTCCTGGCATCGTGCCCCGCATTGGGCTCCCTACTTGGTGGGGAGTCTGCTTTTCCCTCTCCCATTCCCCCTGTTTGTATTCCCTCTCTTGCTGTGTCTCTCTCTTTCTCTCTCTCTATCAAATAAATAAATAAAATCTTAAAAAGAAAGAAAGAAAGAAACGGTGGGACAGGTCCCAGTTCTGCCTGTTTCTAGCTTTATGGCCTTGTGAGATCATTCCCCTAGAGTAATATTCATAATCTTGCCTAGAAAACAGTCATTACAGGTACTTCTGTCTTTATGTATAAAACAATGTGCATTGTCTTTTGGAGCATTGGATCACCAGACACAAAGTGGAGCATATAACAGTGAGACCTTTTGATCTTGATAGTCTTCTTTGCTACTCTGATTATTTGGGAAGAAATAGAGGATAAGAGACAGTACTGTGCCCAGTGTCACAGATCCCAGGTCACCTACAACTCCCTACCTTGGGGCTCTTCCCCCATCTGACTTGGATTACATTCTTGGTGAGAGGAAGACATCTGTCTTTGGAAGGGGGGTGATCACAGACTAGAGCCAGAAGGACTGGGTTCAAGTCACAGCTCTCTCACCTGACTTACAGTAAGCACTATATCTGTTAGCTATTATTATTATCATTATTATTATTACTATTACTATTGTTACTTTTAATTGCTTTTCCAGGATTGTGAATGGGCTGGCTCTTGTGCACTCAGCACACAGAAGTTGTCCACTTAGCCAGTTTCGGGCTGCAAATGGGGCTAGATTATCCCATGAACAGCCTAAGCATGTGCAGCCAAGCAAAGGAATAAAAAAAAAAAAACAACAACAACTAACTTCAGTAAGCTTAGTTTTGTAATTAGAAAATGCCACCAGCAGGGATAGAGTGAGTATAACTATATGTTTCAGTGTTTCCTTTCCAAAGGACTTGCTGTGAAGCAGAGTGCCCTGGAAGAGAGAGCAGAACAGCTGCCTCCCCAGTCAGGAGTCTGAAGCCAGCCCCTCAGCCAAGCTTCTCTGGCTCCTGAACTCACTAGCCACAGTAGTCACCAAAATTGCATTGGCCTTTCTAGGCTTAGCTCCCCACTTCACCCAAGGGCCTCCTTCTTGGCCTCCCTCCACTTTGTTCTCCTCCCCTTCAGTCTCCTTCCCAGTGCATGCTAGCTGGATCAGCTACAGGAAAGGTTTTGAGGAGCACAGACTCTGAGATCTGTCAGATGCTACCAGATGTGGAAGCCCCTCTCGATGATCATAGAGACAAAGGCACTAGTGTAGCTCATGCCAAGGACCCCTCTGTCACCTTCCCCATCTATATCAAAGACAGAAATGTGCAAGGTGGACTTCAGCTAAGAGTGAGCCAGAGAATTCTCTCTCCCTTTCTACCTTCCTCTTATGAGTCCTTCTTATTCCCTTAGTGCCTTCCCCTTTCCCACCACCCAGCAGCCACCCACTGGCTGTCCTCTGGCTGTGCAGGGGAACTGGCTGCAGCCTTCTGCCTGGGCTATACCTCCACCTCCCCAGGACCTTAGACTGACTCTGTCTCCTACTTCTCCCCCTCCACATGTACCTGGTGTGTGTCTCTCATTATGGGGAGGATTGGCTCAGCTGGTATCTGGTAGAGTACTTATGGATACAAAAGCATTCATGGTGACCGATAGATTCCATCTGCTTCATCAGAGTGGTCTGTGCATTTCAGAATGGAACAGAGTTTATATATAAAGGTAGAATGTCAGGCCAAGTACTAGGCCAGTGGGAGAGCAGTTTAAGGACAAAGGCTGGAACTTGCTGGTATCCTTTCAAATCACATGGCATGCTGAGGCCCTGCGTGAGGAGTGAGGAGGAAAATCTGTCAGAGTCAAGGCTCCATTTGACTGAGGGGCAGGAAACTGGTTATCCAACAGCATGTAAACAGAAAAATGTGTTTCTTTGACTGGAAATTTTCACTTGATTTTATATTTTGGATTTGTAGCTTTGGGATTTTCAGTTTTGGATAAGAGAAATGTTAAAACTACAGGGAACTTGGGAGATTTTGTAATCTACCCCCTTCATTTTGCAGATGCAAAAACAATAGTCCAGAAAAAGGAAATGACTTGACCAAGGTCCCACATTGAGATAGTGGCCTATGCGTTTGGGGGAAATTACCAAAATTTTACAAATGTAAAATGGAATAAGGTTTCTTCTACATTAGAGAGAGAATAAGGCCTATTGCCTCAATATATCCTTCTCCTTAGTTTTTAGGTTCTCAGAAACTAGCTGAATCTGGCACGCCCAAGAAAAACAACAACAAAAATAACCACATGTGAAGAATTACCATCTTTGGATATGAGAGATGATCTGACTATGGTATCTATCACCCCAATGATTGCCAGCATTGATTTGGCTAATCTGGCTGGCTGGGCAGGTGTCCCCTTCTTCTGTCTCCACTCCAAGTACATCCCTCCCAGAACTACATACTTAGTGGAGAAGGATAATCTTCCCCAATAGAGGAGGTTCAGTCTTTTGTCAAGAATACATGAATGGATCTGCTCTCCTGATAGAAGCTCCATACAAGCTCTCAAGGTCCATTTGTAGGAGAACATAGGGTAGACAAGCTTCCAAGACTCTAGATACATCCATGAGGTGCTGCATGTATTGGTCTGCCTTTCTTAACAATAGATAAATAAATAAATAAAGGATGAACAGTGTCTCATTTTAAATAGCAAATTGATTAAACAATGAGCAAACATGCTAGAACATCATGTCAGCCTGTGGCTTGACATTTTAGTGACCTTGTGACCTCACAAAGGTCACTTCCCCATTGGTATGCTGAAGCTGACTCATACCAAGCCAACTGTGCTCATCTTTCCCCAATTCCAGTTTCAGTAACTTCATGTTGGTAGCTTGAAATTGGTCATGATGGAAGTATTTACACCATGGAAATCAGCAAATGCTACAAATCAGAGCTTTTTGTTGATGTTGAGCTGGTTCATCAGCTTTCTTCCTTCCCAGGGCCCCTATTTACCCTGCTCTCAGAGGCTATTTTGGCTCAGCCTACTTCTTCTGGTTCATGAGTTGAGGAATTATAATCAGAGCAAAGCAGCAGCTCTTTATTAGAGAAAAAGACACTGGAAGTTTAACCCTTTTTTTGATTAATGAAAGGCAAATGCTAGGCTCACTGGTTAACATCTGGGTGGTGTGGCCCTTCCTGTCCCCTTGGTGCTCTGTGCATACTCATTCCCCACCCTACCGTGGGACACAGGAGATCAGAAATAACAGGTACATCTTCCCAGAACATTTAACTAATGAGGGATGGAGAGACATACTCTGATGCTATCCCCTTAGCTGAATGAATATCTTATGATCAGTGCTGAAGAGCAGGGCCTCCCAAAAGAGTGACATTGTTGTGCATCTGGTTATTCATTTCCTTCGAATGTATACTTTGGCTTGTTGTGCTTGAGTTTCATGACATTAGAATAGATAGAAGAGGCATGAGTTGAGGGTGGCAGCGTGGGAGAGAAAAGAAGACTTAAAATAACAGCCATATCTTTGCTTACCACGAGCTGAGATCTCCTTGGTCCCTGGGATTCATTGTTAGCTTTTCCCTCAGTATAAGTTTCTGGGAGTCAAAGACTGAGATGTGGGTAGATTTGATGACTGCTTCCATGGCAAGATTTAAGGAAGGACCCACAGAATATTTTCTGTCACATTAATTATATGACTTTCCATAATGTTGTTTCCCTTGTTAGCATTTGTAAAGTTAGGTTTCTTTCCATTTAACAATTAGTGAAACTGTGCAAGTGTCAAACCCAGAAAGATTTTGGGCCTCCAGTGTTGAGAGCCTCAAAAAGGCCATGGGGACAAAGGAGAGATACAAAGAGCAAATGTAAGGGGTTTAAGGCAAATCTAAGGTTCTTCATAATTTTGCTTTAATTTGGCTTAACCCCTTGCTCTTCTCACACCAAAGATAAAATGGTCCTATTGGACATGGAAGAGTTTCAAATGATGTTAATATCCAATAAATACCAAAGATCTTAACCACCCAACTGAATTAAATCTTTCCTAAAATTTTTGGTCATTCAACAGTAGAAGGCAGGCCTTAGGAAGCAGGAACCATCTCCAACCAAGAAAAATTCAAGCAATACCTTGGGATGTTGTAATGAGTGTTCCTGAATGATATAACCAGTTTACCTGGGAGAGGCTAAGATTCTCTGTTAGGCAAAAGTAATTATTCTGTATGAGTCTCAGTCGACATCGAAAAAACAAATAAATACTGTCACTGCTCATCTTTTCAGAGAGTAACCCCTCTATACATCCTATTTTTTTTCTTCCCTACCATGTAAGAAGAAATTGGGTCTGATCACCTGGACCGGAAAGATGGGGTCAATCTCTGATGAAGACTCAGTTTCCAGCTTTCTCTTCTAGTATCCTTCTACCTACCCACTCCTCTTTGGGGCTTAAAAAAATGGTACTTGGTCTTTTGTGCCTATCTTAGGAAGTAATTTTTCAAACTAATTCACATACAACAATTTACCGTGATGCCTGAACTGGGGTATTTGCATTTTAAAGGTGGTCATTAGGAAAATGTAAGATTTAAATCAAAAGAAATATCATACATTTGGGGCACCTGGGTGGCTCAGTGGTTTAAGCCTCTGCCTTCGGCTCAGGTCATGATCTCAGGGTCCTGGGATCGAGCCCCGCATCGGGCTCTCTGCTCAGTGGGGAGCCTGTTTCTCCCTCTCTCTCTGCCTGCCTCTCTGCCTACTTGTGACCTCTCTCTCTGTCAAATAAATAAATAAAACATTTTAAAAAAATAAAATAAAAGAGTTTAAAAAAAAAAAAAGAAATATCATACATTTAATGATGAAATCTCAAGGATCCAAGGTGGATATTTTATATATGGGTGGGTTGGATGTAAATAGTGTTCCAGTGGAGGGTAAACTAAGATTAACGTATGTGTGTGTATACACACACACACACACACACACACTTAAACGCACACATGCATATATATATATATATATATATATATATATATATATATATGTATGTATTATGCTTGGAGCATTGTTCATATTGCTTTCATTTAATCTATTTTAACAGTAAAAGTACACCGTGACTCTGTGTGCGTGTGTGTATATGTGTGTATATATATGTGTGTGTATATATGTACTCACATATGCATATATATACATATACACATAATATATTTAATATGTGATCTTGCTCCAGATCATATTTTCATTATTAAACACTTGCTATGCACCAGGCACAGAGCCATACACCTTCTAAAAGGCCTAACCAGAGCCAAATCAAGACTCCTGATACCAATTCTTTCTACTATGTCATAGCTGTTTCCCAGCAAAGTTATAAAAAATGGCAAAAGCTTGTATTGGTAGATTTCTGCTCCCAGAGTCACCTCTGGATTGTGCCAGATCTGCAATGAAACCATGGGCTGAAAACTGTTTGTTCTGAGCCAAGTCATTGTCTCTGACTGGCACTGAGAGTAATCTGTTGCTTTCTCCATCTTTCCCTTCCCTGTTCCTGATAACACATTCTTTCCTCACATCCTCTACCAGGAAACACATAGAGGGTAACAATGGGGTTAATCACTCTGTAGAAAGAAGTTTTAAAGGCTGAACACACAGGGAGAAGCCAGGGTCCTGAATGTATAGCCCCTACCTCAACCACTCCCTGTGGACCACATTTCATTTTTCCCTAAGAGCTCCCCAGAAACCCCAAGGAGAATCACCCACAGGGGGAAAGATTTAAGCAGGACTGAGCAATGAAGGCTGGTGAGGAAGTGAATCCAGGCAACTCTATCATCTGCTCCGTGGGAGAGGAGGCTGGTGAGCTCGGAGGCCTGCTTTTCCCTTAACAGATGCAAGAAAAGAGCCGGAAAAGGTCAGAGATAAATGCAGCCCTCACTTTGTTCTGCATATTCAAAAGAACTTCTCTAAAGAAAGACCCAAAATATATGTGTGTTCACTCAACCTTTTCCTGTCAGGCACAGGGTTCCAGATATGGAAATGACAGGGTAACTACTGATGAAATTTGTGCAGGTCTGTGCAATAGCAGCGCTTCTGAGCTGGGCCCCCCAAAAGAGTACACTTCACGCAGGACCCATCAATCTGGCTGGAGAAAGGGAAGCTTGGAAATAGCATATTATCTTGAGAAATCACTCCCAGAAGGGAGCAAAAAGTTCACAGTGAGAATGCCAGGGAGGGGGCGGAGAGAGGGGGACTGGAACACTGTCATCAGAAGCAGCTGGAATTGGAAACAGTCCAAGACCTCATCATGGCTGACATCCCCGCGCATAATCAGAAATTCCTTTCAATTATGTGGGAAAAGTCTCTCTGCATTGTCAGCCCAGATGCCCCCGTGAAGAAATAGCATGAAATGAGTCTCAGGGAAATGTCAGCATGAGAGCAAGATCCGATTGCCAATGGCTTGGTTGGGGGAAGACAGGCCAGAGAGATGAGGATGATGGAGTAATCTGTGGTACCAAAAGCACACCCCACCCCAAAGGTAAAGAGGCTCTGCATCCTGGTTTGGTAGTATAGACATCCATTTTCTCAGTGTTAACCAATAATGTGTAATCCTGGAGCTCTGAAATCTCTTCCACCTCAGTTTCCACAACCAAGGACCCAACCTGCGTTTTCAACCATCATTCCCATTATACCCTTATGTTCACCAAACTAGATGATCTACCATTTTGTAAACATGCCTAGGTCTTTCATGCTCCATAGGCTGTGCGTTTCTTCTACCAAGGATCTCATCCTCCTCTCTTGCATCTCTCCAAACTCTATTATACTTCAAAGACCATTTCAAATTCCACCTCTCCAGTGTGGTATTCAACTATAATTAAGACTTTTTCACCCACATAATACCTAACTCCACATTATATTAGTCTCAACTAATAACATTAATAGTAAAACTAATATTTGTTGAGCCCAACACGAAGCTAAACTAGTTTAATCTTTATATAGTCTATTCAGTGAATAAACAGTGACATTATTTTCCCTATTTACAAAGAAATAAACAGGCTTAGGTGGGTAAAATTACCTATCTTTAATTACACATATAGGCAGGGCCCAGATGCAAATTTCAGTCCTTCCGACTTGAAATCTCTGCTTCTCACCCCTGTGCTTTCCTACTTAATGCTTGCTTATGTCCTATATACCAAGGAGGAACTGATGAATGCCCATTTTGCAGATCTAGACCAGTGAAGACATTCAAAAAGCCAGTTGTAAATAATGCCTTTATGTCGGACCATTTTCATTACTCAACGCATATAGTCCAAATACTAAACCCTCCACCGCTTGCTTTATAAGTAAATTTATTCATAAGTATGAATACTGGAATACAGTTTTCAAAAGAAAAAAACAGTTTTCAAAAGAACATAGGACTAGGTTATCTGGTACAGGATTAAATATTCTTGAAAAGAAATGGAAAGGTATTACTTTCTTTGATAAGACCTCCACTGGGAGCTAAAGATTCTAAGATAAACCGTTATGGTAAACAGTTAAGTTCTTCTACCAGATAACAGAATTTCTGCAACATAATTATAGGGTCATAGAATGCTAGATAGGACTGAAAATGACTCTAAGGGAAGCTCCTTTTTGTCTTAGATAAGAAAATCTAAGGTGTAGACTAAAGACACACCTTGTTCTTGATCCTTTAGGTAGTTAGTGTCTACTGGCATTGTTTAAGTGTGAAGACTAGAACAGCCCACAAAGGAGACACAGAACATTAGTGTTATCTAGTACTTCTCAAACTTCGGAGTACATACAAATCAATGGGGCCTGCATTTCTAACAAGCTTACAGATCATGCCTTTGTAAATGGTTCAAGGGCTGACTATACCTTAGGTAGCCTGGAGCTTATCCAGATCAGCACTATCTAATAGAAATATTATGGGGATTCCTCAAAAAGTTAAAAATAGAACTAACCTATGATCAATCAACTGCATTACTAGGTATTCATCCAAAGGATACAAAAAAATTTGAAGGAGTACATATATCCTGTTACTTATAGCAGCATTATCAACAATAGCCAAACTATGGAGAGAGCCCAAATGTCCATCAACTGATGAATGGGTAAAGAAGATGTGGTGTGTATATATATGTATACGTACATACATACATACAATGGAGTATTACTCAGCCATCAAAAGAATGAAATCTTGCCATTTACAGCAATGTGGATCGAGCTAGAGAATATTATGCTAAGTGAAATAGGTCAGAGAAAGACAAACTATATGATTTCACTCATATGTAGAACTTAGGAAACAAAACAGATGAACATATGGGAAGAAAAAAAAGGAAGAGAGAGGGAAAAAATAATAAGAGACTATTAATGATAAAGAACAAACTGAGGGTTGATGGAGAGGGGTGGGTGGGGAGATTGGCTAAATGAGCGATGGGCATTAAGGAGAGCACTTGTTATGATGAGCACTGGGTGTTATATGTAAGTGATGAATTACTGATTTCTACTCAATATTACACTATATGTTAACTAGCTAGAATTTAAAGGAAAATTTGGAAGAGAAAAATAAAATGGCACCACCTGTGTCATTCAAAATTTTCTAGCAGCCACACTTTAAAAGAAAAAAAGAGTAAAATTAATTTTAATAATATTCATTGAATCTAATATATACACAGTATTGTTATTTGAAAAACAGAAAATATAATTATATGTATTACATTCTTTTTTTCATACTAAGTCTTCAAAATCCAGCATATAGTTTAAATTTACAGCACAATTTGGCCTAGTCACATTTCAGATGCTCAATAGACACATGTGGACATTGGCTATCAAATTAGGCAGCACAGCTCCAGACCACACGAGTGTCACTCATAGATTGCCTTGTGGAATCTATTTCATTTTGTAGCCTTGAAACCCAACTAGAGTAGCTCACCCCTGAGAACAGGCCTCAGTTCTATGTATGTCCTATAACATCTTCACATACACATGCCATCCATGGAAACTTACTGATTTCTGCTCACCCTGACCTCTTAGGAAGAGACAACAGCCTTTCCCAGCATCTTCACACATTTCTATTGTTCAGCTCAGGGCTCTGTGGTTCCTACATTGTCATATGACATTAGACAAGGTGACTTCCAAGCTTTTCCTTTTTGCAGGAGTCTCTAATTTTGTCCTTTCCAACCTTAGGGACAGTCATTATGTCAGATACCCTCTCAGCCTCCTCTCATTCTTCATTGCAAACTGTTCCTACCTTCCTCCCTCACTTCCCCTCTTAAAAACTCACTAATCACCCTCACACTCCCTCTGGAGCCAACTTCAGGCAACTCTCAGATTTAAAAGCATATGTGGAAATGGAGTCTAAGAGTGGACAGTCGGGGGCATTGTATCAGATGCTCCTGTTTCTAAATGCCCTCAATTCAGTCTTGTGTTTATATACAGCCCCAAGAAAAATGGCCTGTGGTCAAAATAGAAAGTGTCTGAGGAGGAGTAGCATATACTGGTTAAGTGCACAGGCCATGGGATCAGACAGCCTAGGAGCAAATACCAGTTCAGCAGGAGGCATATATAAATTCTCTATACTTCAATGTCTCCTAATAGCTATGAGGTTAAATGAAATAACCCAAGTGAAGGACCTAAGACAGTGCCCCTACATATCAGTGGGCAGTCAGTGGCAGGTGTCTATTGAAGTTGGTGTTTCTTGCATTACAAGGAAGGGACCTGATCACTGCATGGTTCAGCCGAAAGAAATGCTTTGGCTCTAAAGGACTGAGCACATTTTAGGTTGTGCCTAACTTAGAGCAAAACAGTTTCTGTTTCTCATTCGGCATCTGATCATTCTTGTATCAAGACCTTCTAACTGCAGCACTTCTCTTAAAATCTTATCACTGGTTTCTTTTTCATCACCTCAGTGCCCTGCACTCACTGGTGACCTTCACCTGGTGTTAAAGTGCAGATCCTCTCAGCCCCACAAACAGATCTCCTGGCTGAGGCCCTGTCACCATGCTTCCCAAAGTCACCCTCATGCACTTCACAAATAAACAGCTTCTCCCCTGGAAGAAAGAACAAATAGTTCATAATTGGCAATCTGCATAATGAGTGGTGCATCTATGCAAATATAACATTTGGAATAATCTATTAATATCTCGACTGTGATGTCTGTGGGCCACCACTTCCCATGCTAAAGAGCCAGAGCCAAATATTTTCTGACTCCTCTTGAGGTGAGAAGAGAAATTGACAAGCTGCTGTCTTCTTGGGGTTCCAATTAGAAATCTAGAGACAACTAGGGTTGGAAGGGATCTCAGGAGCTGTTCAATCGCTATCCCTACCCACCTCTCACATTGAGGATGAGGAGTCAGAAGTTCAAAAAGGCATGGAGGCTCCCAGGTTTTCTGAGCTGTTAGTAGCAGAACCAAGGTCACAAGCCAGTGACAGACTCCCAGTCTCAGCCCTTCACGAGATGTTAACACATGTCTCTCCTACTGATTTGGCTTTTGCTGCTATCAAATACAGCCTTCTACATGGAATTGTCTTTAGCTTTCCCTCCCCTGCCTTTTCTCTCTTTGAACTCTCCTTGCTGATCTGGACTTCCAACCTAAAGAACCAACTTCTAGGGCTGCAGGACAGAGGATCTGGGGACTCAGACCAAGCATCTGATCCCCCAAAAGATAGCCATTTGTAAATTAACTAAACGGTGCAACTTCCTGTCTGGGCTGAACCCCTTTTCCCTTAAAGTAGAGAGACTCTTGAACACACACACACACACACACACACACACTAAAGCCTCAGATTTACAAAGGTAATACTACTGAACCACAAGCACTGGGGGTGCAGTGCAGGTTCCGTGAGCCATCCATACCCACCTATCCTTAACCTCTTCCCTTTTATCCTAGGCCCGCCAGCTGATCTTAGACAGCCTCACCACTTCCACCATGCTCCTTCCCTTCCCTAGAGGCAACAGTGGCTCCTTCTGTCACCTTAATATCCAACAAGCACCAGTGCATGTCCACATACCTGTTGGCCAGGGTAGGGTAGGAAGCTGTGGCAGGAGACCAATCATTTACTCATTCAGGCCATTAACCACTGCTTGAGTTGGAAGAGGAACAGTGTGAATAGGGGAGGTTGGGGCTACATGCTGGCCTGGACACTAACAAGCTATAAGTGTGTGATATTTCTTTAAGGCACAGGGCAAATAGCTCTTCTTCAACTTATTTTTTTCTGGACTTGACCTCATTTTCCAGATTTAATTAACAGCCCCTCCTCCTGCTCCAGCTTGTGCAAACCACTCTTTTACTTTGTATAATTTATACTTTTCTGAGCTGTTTACACGTCTCTCTTCCAGGTTAGATTATGAATCTCTTTGTCTTCTGAAGTCCTTCCTGAACATCTTGCACAGTGTCTGCCACAAACATATGCTTAGCAAGTGTTTGACAAATGATGGAATGAGTAAACTCAGTCATAAAAGCCTCTCCGGACTTCAATTTCCACATCAGGAAAATGATGTGGCTGAACATTCTCAACTTAATTCTATGACTCTAAGAGATTATTGTACCCACTGTGTACTCAAATTCTACTAGGATTTACTTAGAACTAGGAGTTACTAAGTAATTAGGAGTTACTTAGAATCAAAGGAAATTGTAAACTGGTCCTGCCCCTCATGAGTCTAGTTAGAAAGACAAACACATTCAATAAAAAATCATTTCAGGCTAAACTGCTTGGTTTTAGTTGATACAACAGAAATTCAGAGAAAAGAGAGATCTCTGCCAACTGGTGCATTTAAAGCAGGTTCTTGATGGTGGTGGGTGGGTGGGCATGGGGTGGAAGCATCCCAAGAGGAGGTGACTATGGGAGCCTCAGCATGAATTTGGGGCTGGGTGTCTAAGCCAGTTATCTGCAGGAGGGGAATGGCAACCTCAGGAGCCACGGACCATGATTTCTGACTGTCAATTCAATAAGAGACATTTACAACTAGATTTTGGTTCTTTTCTCTTCCTGCCTTTAGCCTCTCACTTTCTACCTACTTCCTCCTAAAGATAGATTCTTCTATCTCTGTCTCAACAAAGCATGTTGTCGCCCATGCTATCCTCTCGAAATGTTCCCTTACTTCCTTAGCCCTTTAAAAAATTTTTTTTAAAGATTTTATTTATTTATTTGACAGAGATCACAAGTACGCAGAGAGGCACGCAGAGAGAGAGGAGGAAGCAAGCTCCACACTGCGCAGAGCGTCTGATGCGGGGCTCGATCCCAGTACTGTGAGATCATGACCTGAGCCGAAGGCAGAGGCTTTAACCCACTGAGCCACCCAGGCGCCCCTCCTTAGCCCTTTTAAAATATGGCTTCCATCACTGCTTCCACTATTGCACTATTCCCTATTCCCCCGGAAATCTGGCTGCTTCTTCTGTCATGTGCTGATGCTGCTTTCTGAAGGCTTCCAAAAACATCGATAATTGCCAAACCTCAAAGCTGTTTCTTATTACTGATCCTCCTTGACCTCTGACACTTTGATCTATTGACCACCAACCTACCTTTCTTGAAGTGTCTCCTCTGGTTTCTGTGTCTGCTCAGTGGTGGCTTCTTCATCACAAACCTCATTCTGTGTGTGTGTGTGTGTGTGTGTGTGTGTGTGTGTGTGTGTGTATGTTTACTGCTTTTTCTTCTTCCCTAAACACAGCTGAGGATCCTCAATCCCTTGATGGTTACATCTTTTCATATAATGTTGGCTTCTGCCTAGAAGACTTATAAGCCCCTAATGCAATCTGCAACTCTTTGCCCAAACTTTGGACACTGGTTTCCACCTGCCATCCACATTCTCAGCCTGAATTCAAAACCAGTGTCTAAAACTGAGCCCTTCCTATTTTTTTCTTAACCTGGCCTTTTTTGTCCCCAACCACTCCTCCACACTCCCCCTTTCCCTTCCCCTTCCCAGCAACATTCATTCCAAAGCTAAAGCCTTGTAGATTCTCCCACCCTAGCATCTCAGATGTATGCTCTTCTTTTGATTTCATGTGTTCACCTTTTTGTTTGGGTTATCTCTAACACCTGCTCTGCCACTCTTATTTCCAACTCATTTAAAATTTCCAAATGAACATTTTTTTATATGGTATGACTCTGAATACTCTTCTCTGGGTGAAAGCCTTCCATAATTCTCCATTACCTACTAAACTTAACGTAAACCCTTGGTCTCGGCATCCAAACCTCTGTCTTCTATGATCCCATCTTCTAGCTTTATCTTCTATCACTGTCTACTCAACCACTCAATGATAGGGATCTTGACTGTTTGCCAAAGATGTCCCACAAATTCCCATCTCTGTTGCTCTCTCAAGCTCACCTGTCTTCCTGGAAGATCCTACCCCCCACAATTACCATAAAAATTTACATATACATAAAAATTCCTGTGAAATTACCATTTCCTTCTTGAACACAGAAACTACTGTAATCTATCTCTTTATTTCTCCCCTAAGGCACTTAGATATTTTACTTTGAATTTACATTTATCTGTGAGCGCCAAACTAGACCATAAGCTCCTAAAGCTGGGGGCTAGGTCTTACTTGTTTCTAAATTCTCTAGAGTGCTTAACACAGTGCCTTAAAGGCTCCCATTAAGAAGTGAATTGAATTGAACTGAACTGAATTGAATTATCGGCAAAGAGGTCTGAAGACAGTTCCCTTTATTCCTCATCTCCAGAGTAAAATCTTTGGAGAACTACTTCTTGAAAAGAATCTCCGAACTACAGCACAGCTAACATTTAGAATTGAAATTGGATTACCATCTCCTATCTCTAGTGGAAACTGACTTCAAAGGGTTCCAGAAGTAGTTTTTCCTTTAAAACTCTTGAGATAACATAATAGAAGTAAGTGATTCGGCAGAAGGTTTCTGGGCTTGGACAATTGTCCTGAATTCTAATTCGTTCTTGTATGTATAGCCACATTTAAAGGCCATTTTACTGATGCTCTTTGGGAGGCAAAAAATTAGATTATGATATAGTTCCTGCCCTCAAGTTTAAGATATTGATGGAAATCTATAAGAAGAGGGTTCATGTCTCCTTTACTTATCAAGGTATACATAGAGCCTAGAAAACCTAAGTCTGCAGCATGTTTTTATCAAATCAATCTGATGGGGAGATGAAACCTGACCAATGAGCTAATTAAATTAAAATCCAAGGTAGTAAATGATCAGATTAAAAAAAAGATAAGCAGGTGAATTCCCTATCTCACCCTCACTCTCACCTAGAGTCTAACACAGTGCCTGGAACGACCCAGATAGGCATGTTAGAGATGGAACAGCCACAGGTGTCATGGAATACAAACTTCTACCTGGTAGAGGTTCTGCCCTCAAATGTCCTTGAAAAAATGTCCTCTAGCTTCTACTTAAATTCTCTCAAGGATAATAAGCTTTCTGACATCTACATTGTTAGACAACTCTTAGTGTTAAAAAGACAATTCCTATATTGAGCCAAAAAGCTGGCTTCTTATAAATTCCACCCACCGGTCCTAATTTTGATGCCAAAGTAACATGGTGAATCTATTTTCTCTTCCATGTGATGGCCTTTACCATATCTGAAGGCAGCTATCATGTCTTCACCATGTGAACTATTCTCCAGGCTGACTGCTCCTGTCATCATTCTCTCAACCATTCTTCCTATGACCTGGTTTCAGAGCCACTCTTCATAATCACTACCCTACTCTGAATATGCTACAAGTACCCACTGATCCTCTAAAGTGTGGTTCCCAGACATGAGCAAAATACCTTATTTATGCTCTGTCCAAACTGCTACCTACCACAACTGAGCCCCACCTACCATTTATTGAGGCCTAAGAGCACACCATATTTTATCAAAGCTTCATTATTTACTTACATAAGTGTATGATTATGTTAAAACTTCATGCCCATTTTATTTAAAATCCTCCTTGTCCTCCAATTTTGTGTTTATCATTAGACTTGACCGTGGCCAAAAAGAATGTTTTGCATGTACTCCATGAGATACATGAATTTGTAGGAGTAATATGGCAGATAGGGAAAGGAGCTCTCCACAAACAAGCTAAGGACCATCACTTCCCATCTCACCTATGAAATACCACAATAATACCCATCCTACCTTCCACATCAGAGTAATATAACGCTCAAATAAAATAGTTAGATTTGAAAGGGATTTGAAAAGTTGAAATAGAGACTCAAATAGAAATCATTAAGACAATTCATTCTCAAGCCCCAGTGCCTTGCAACTATCTCCTAGAGGCTGTCACTGTACTCTTCAGGGCATCTCTCCTATGGTGGTGGTGAAGGTCAGCCTTGGTCAGTAGTATTGTGTCCTGGAAAGAACAGGGGGCTAGGTACCACAAGACCAGTACTTACTAACTGTGTGACGTGATAATCCATTTAGCCTTGTGGAAATTCTCAATATCCTTCCAGCCAAAGACCACCAGGAGCATACCTATAGTTAAACATTTTGGGCTTATTACTCTTTGCAGCAAGTGAGAATGCTCGCAATGAGGAATCACAGGTCATTCAGTGATAGGGTGTTGGAAAGAACCTATTTAGATTTGGGGCTTTGATTGGGTGATCTGAGACAGGATCTAAGGATATAAGATTTTCTCTAGATTGGTTGCTATCAAAAAAGTGGGGGAAAGTCTTAGTCTCATATACAGCAAGAATGAGGATAAATCTATCACTGGTAAAGAAGTAAAAGTCACTCATTTTACCCAAGGGGGGTTGTTTAGCATTCATGGGTGGCATGGTGGCCTTGTTTTTGTCTATATTTAGACAAAAATTATGAAGTGGCCTTACTTTGCCTTATTTCATTATGGTCTCAGAATACATTTGTCTGAGTTTAGTATTCTTTGGGATTGTTTTTGTCCAATAGGAGAATGACATGATCTGGATGTGAGTTCCAGGCCAGCTTTCAGATATCAGGAGCTGCTCTTTTTTTTTTCTTTCTCAAAATTAAGTTAACTATTTGTGAACCTTCTTGAATCTTAGTCTCCTCATCTGGAAATCGGAAATAACAATTCAAAGCATTTGGTCAGGGGGAAAATGTGGTAACATTTGTGAAAATACTTTGTCCACTCTACTGTTGTTTGACAGACATGGAGCTTCCTTCTTCAGTTCTTTCTCCAGATCTATAACCTGTGGAAGTTCTCGAGTATTCCTGGGTCTCATTACCCTCATGTTACTTAACCCTCAGAAGCAAACAAATCTTCCTATAGCTACATAGCTTGAGTCTTCTCAGAAAGCTGCTCTTGAATTCTTTGGGTAAACCTCAGTCCATAGGTGAAACCAGCAAGTTTTCTGCACTTGTTAGACAGTAAATTATCTCCTCCACCTGTAGAAGCTGAGCTTTCTTTTTTTAAATTTTTTAAAAGATTTTATTTATTTATTTGACAGAGAGAGATCATAAGTAGGCAGAGAGGTAGGTGGGGGGGTGGCGAGCAGGCTCCCTGCTGAGCAGAGAGCCCAATGCGGGGCTCGATCCCAGGACCCTGAGACCATGACCTGAGCTAAAGGCAGAGGCCCAACCCACTGAGCCACCCAGGTGCCCCTAGAAGCTGAGCTCTCTTGTAGGACAGACCCTGGGAGGCTGAAACCGTCTTCCCATATAAGGAAGTTGGATAATGACGTTCAGCATGTTTTTGGTTAATTAATGGTTGCACTCTTCAAATCAAAACATCATTGGGTATTAGATCTGGCAGACACTAGCCATATTCTTGACCAGCCCCTTATTTTATAGTTGAGGAAATTAAGGATCAGAAAAGGAAAGACCTTCTGAATTTAGTTTTCGGTGGCTTTTTGACTATGTCATCCAAAACTGCATGAGCCACAAAGACACAAGATGGGGTTTAATATATTCCCTTTGCTTCCAGATCCTGACCTGAGCCAACTGAGAGCTCTAACATTTGAGTTAATATTTTGTATTTTTCCTCTTCAGTCTGTCTGGGGCATACCTTTTAGGAATCCAGTAATATGGACTATGAATGCTTTAAGGGGTAGACTAGTTGGAGACAAAATTATGACTTCAAATCCATTCAAGTAACATTTTGGAGTAGTAATTTTGCTAGATGCTAGAGATATATAGAAAATGATTAAACACAAATTTTTCCTTGAAAGAGATTATACTTTTATAGGAAATAAGTGCATGTTAGAATGTATTGAGGAATATAATAGGTGTTAAGGACAGTGGTATTTCATTCTACCTGAAGATGTAGGGGAAGACCATACAAAATAGTCATTTATGCTAGAGTATGTCTATATGACCTGCTCTGGAATACATCAGCTACTATATTATGTCTCCCAGGTTCTCCCCAGTAAACTCTCTCCACCCCACTTTGGCTACCTGGAGACTGAATGATTACCCACACCGCATTATTAGAAAGAACGCTAATGCCCTTATGGGTTACAGTGAGTGTAAGTCAGATGTCATTAAGTCCTGGAAATATTTATATTTTAGGTTAATCTCTGTACAAAGAATTTACGAAAGTTCTAGTCACTTGGTAGGCACTTCATAAATGCTTCTAACAGATCAAATAACACCAATATTTTCAGATGTCTTATTATTATTATTATTATTTCATGTAGGTGTTTTGAAAAGAGCTGCCAGATATGCATTTGTTCTAGGACCGTGACAGTCTTGTGTAATACATGGCAGAGGACGAGTTTAGGGATGGCAGGTTATGTACCCAAGACCCAGGTCTCTTGATTCCAAATATATTGCTCCATAATCCCATGCAGCCCTCCAGAGGACCTGGGAGGTTTTGTGCAAGCTGTCTGTGGAAAATAGAGGAAATTGGCCCATTGTATACTAAAATAGCTCAACTCCAAGTGGAAAACACAGTGACCATATGGAAGCTTCTTTAGCCAAAGGCGCTTCAAAACCCTATCCAGCTCTTAGAATCCCAGAGGCTGAGAGTTGAAATGGGCTTAGCCGTCATCCAGTAAAACTATCTAGCCACGGCAACAGTCTTTCTACAGCTTCTCGGATGGTCCTAAACAAAATTTCGATGTAGGCAAGATTTGTGTTTGTTACACTCCCACCTCCTTAGCCCTCTCTAATTCTCTCCAGCATCCTGAGGCTCCTTCATGGGCCTCCAGGTGTTCATACCTCCATGATGCTCTCAGTACACTTTAGACCTTCAATCCAGGCTTAGTCTTGCCCCATGCTGTTCCATAATTCAAAATGTCTGAATCACTATCTCTGCTGAATGTTATATAAAAGCAATCTGAAAAATATACTTAGGTGGCTGCCCTGGGCTCTGCTTTTCCAGACTTCTTTACTTCCTCCACTTCTGGACCTGTCAAATTCCTCCTCTTTCCTCCCTGCTGTCCCCAAGGGGCCTCTGACAGTGAGATGAGGTGCGAAGGATGAGTGAGGCTAATCTGAGATTCGTTTGCAGGATGGATTTGAAGAGAAGGACCACTATCAAAGGTAAATCCCTAGAAACATGAAGAAGCATAGAGAGCCAAGGAGAGTCTCTGGGTTGAGTGAGAGGGGAAGAGAATTAGTCTTATCTATAGCACATGTAGCACAGGTACTGCACCAGGAAATAGAGACCAGATGTAAATTACATTTCTTTGAAAATGAGAGAGATGAGACTAGAAGCCTTTGCACTTTGCCTTAAACCACTGGGACCTAAACCCCCAGGCACTGAAAGGAGAAGTAAGAGCGTGAGGGGACCACATAGTTCCTCTCCTCTGCTGACTGCGACACTCTAGCTTCACCTCCGGCAGTTGATTTCACCTTCAGACTAAAGAGCAGCATGGAACCCTCCCAGACCTGCCTGGCAATCTATGAATAAGTTTTCTTGCTGTAAAGTGAATTAATGGATTAGACCTTTGCTCTCTGAAGATTCTCTCTCCAGGGCTTTGGGATTTTCTGTGTTCCTCGGTGGAAATCAGCACACAGTCTTTATAAAGGAAATATCCCCACTTTCTTGGGGCTACAGAGGATGTCCCAAAGTCATCCCCAATCTGCCTTGCCCTGTCTCTGAAGATAGGGATAGGTTTAGGATAGACTGTTAGGCACTGCTGCCCTCTGCTGGGTGGTATGTAGCCAACTGCCCCCACAAGGTGTTTGTCCACCCCCCAGGTGCCCAGCCACCGCTCCTGTCTTAGCCTATCTTGTAACTCATGTTCAAGCAGAAAACCACAGAGAAACCGAGGACCCAGCATGGTATATGTACATGTGTGTGTTGAGGGAAGATGGCACATAAGTGTAAACCCAAATGGCCAGTTGTCCTCAGTTAGGTGAATGCTCCCTATGACTTGAGCAAGACTTTAACTGAGGTCTCACTCAGTGGACCTCCCCCTACTGGTTCTCAGCATGATACCACCTTCAAGCAAAGGTGACCAAGGGGCTTTCAAGCTTCACCTGCCTTTTGCTATTGATGAGCTAACGCACATAAGCAAAATGGGAATAATTGGATGGCAGGGGAACATCAGGATATTGTAATTGTTCTCCTTGGAGATGAAAAGAGAAGCTGAAAAAACATCTGCACGCTGAAATCTGCTCCGATGTGCTAAGTGGGCCAAGAAAACCTGCAGCCACGAAGTGGGGCTAATTTACTGCTCTAATCACCAGCATCCAATCTGAAGCCAGACATTATCTTAAAGTACACACCAGTTCCAGGTGGTGCACAGCAAATGTTTGATTAGTGCTACCAAATTCCCTGCAACTTGATAACGCTTCTAAGCACGCGGGAATCACAGGGCTGCACACCGATGGTGGGGGCTGCTGCTGGCTCGGCAGCAGGCTGTTCCCCTCAGGTCACAACCTTCCCTAAGAAGCACAGCTCAGCCCTCTTCCCAGGGTGCTGAGGTGCTGGGTTTAAACAGTTGGGGGGTTGGGGGGACTTAGCGGGGGAGGTAGATTTAGTAGAAGAGGAAGAACCAAACTGTCTCTGGTGAGGCATGAAAATGGACTAGAAGGAGGGTGGGGGATTAAAAACCTGTATAGTGTTTGCTATGTGCCAGGTGATGAATATTTTATATATTTAACCTCCTCACATAATAGTACATGGTTACATCCCTGTCTTCCCATTATGCAGACAGGAGGACTGAGCGCTCGCCCAAGATAACTCAGCTAGGAAATTATGGAGTCATAATGTGAACCCAGGACTGACTTAAGAGCCTTCAAAGTAAATGACTGTAGTGGAAATAGGGGCTCAAATGAGGTACTGCAGATGTTAGGATCTTCTTGAGGTTACACAGAAGAGTAAGAGGAACTAGAAGCCAATCAAAGACTTCAGAGGAGGTGAAAAGGAGTGGAAGGAAAGCAGCTGAGGTCTTGACTGAGCCCCTTCCATGCCCCCAGGACTGCAGTATGTTCCACGAGTGTAGTGAAAGGCACAGTGCCTGCCCTCAAGGAGCTGGGGGTCTGTTTGAAGGAGAGGGGATTGTTTGGCCCAGAAAGGAGAGGTGTTTGGGGTTCAGAGTTGAGAACTGCACTGATGAAAAGATGATTCGAGTCAGCAGAGAGAAGAACATCCACCAAATGGTGGAGGTGCAAGTGATGGTGGTGAGTTATTCTGGGGTAAATCAGAAGGCCCAGATGAGAAATTACATCTGTCTAGTTGGAGTGGGTTCAAAAACTGCAGCTGGAAAGTACTTCTGGCTGACTTTTAAACCCCAAAGCGAAGAGTCAAAGGTCTTGTGGAAATTTCATATCCAAAACCCAGAGATGGGAGGGGAGAGCATACTAAAACTGAAGAGAAGACAGAGTAGAGAGAGGACTGGTGACGAGGAACTCTGTTTTCATGACACCTGGAGTTGGAGCTGTTTCCTGCAGTGTCTCCCAGAAACCAGAGACCCCCGGGAGGGTCTTAGAAAACCAGGGCCCACTGCCACCTTGTAGTCTGAAGGCACACAGCGCCCCCTAATGGACCCAAGCGTTGTCTCTGTACCTGGCTTCTCCTGTTCTTCCTCCATCATCGCTTACCTCATGGGGTCACCTCCCATAAAGGCTCACTTCCTGCTTCGTGGCAGCGCACACAGCTACGTTAAGGGATAAACAGTGTCTTGCTAACACAGCACCCTAGAGTCCTCCTCCAATCAACAGCTGCTAAGGTGCCTGCTTTCAGAAGCAGGACATCAATGTGGTTGTCAGCATGGACTCTGAGGTCAGACTGGGATTTGAGTTTTTGCAGTGATACCAACTGGCTGTGGGACCTGGAGGGTATTACTTGACCCCCCTGAAGCTCAGTTTCCTCAACTGTAGAAATGAGATGATGACAGTACTTCTCAGGGACATTGTGAAGGTTGATGGTAATGTACGCAAACAACTTAGGATTTAACCACAGACAGGATGGACACAAGCAATAAAAAGCCACTTGTTAGTAGTAGTATAATTGTGATTTGATATGAATTATTCTCTATCACTATTTTATGAATGTTAATTCTGCCTCCCTGCAGACCTGGGCTCAAACTGTTTGTGGAATGCTGTAGTCTGAATCAATATTTTTCTCTAAACAACCTAGCCCAGTTACCACTTTTTCCATTGGGTTTTCCCTTAAACTCTGCATATTCAGGAATCTGTCTCCATAAGAATTTTTTTTGCATCTCCTTTAAAGTTTTCTTCTTTATATAATAGTCATTTATACCCATGTCTATTTCAGTCAAAATAGGGTAAGCTGCCTATTTCAGTCAAAATAGGCTACGCTGTGCTGCAGCATCCAATGAGCCCCAATCTCAAAGGTTTTAACAGGAAGAGGCCTTGTCTCACTCACACTCCTTGACCATGGCGGGGAGGGGTGTGGATCTCTGCTCATGGCAGTCACTCGGGGGCCAGGCTAACAGGGCAGCCACCATCTCACACTTTGCTGGTCAATGCATGAGTAATAGAGAGCTGGGGAGGGTCTCACACCAGTATTTAAAGGCTCCATCATGAAAATAGAGCACATGACTTCTTGACATAGCTCATTGACAAACTGGTCATAAGCCCTGCCCTCAGGACAAGGAGGCAGCAAATGCAACCCTACCACATGTCTCCTCACCCCCAAAGGAGAACCAGCTGTTGGTAAGAATGAGTAGTGGGTACTACATTTCTGGAAAACAAAGCCAATATTCTATCTTGCACTGTCCCTCGTGTTTACTATACGCAGTAAGTACACAGTAGAAATCTTTGAGTGAGTAACTGAATGAACATATTGTTCATATTTATGTTATTTTTCCCAATTAAGATCAATGCCTTAGATCAAAATTCTCTTAATGACTGCTTGAAGAAATTTCAGGTTCCTTGGGGCAGGTCTGAAGGGGTAGTACAGGTCACAATTTTATTCCCCTCTTTTTCACACCATGTGTTTTTATGTGTAAAAGTTTTATGAATTATTATGACAGCTAGGAACTGGGAAGGATTATTTGCCCTCAGAAAACTGATTCACACATGAACTAGCATTTATACATGATGTAGCTAGAAGACAGTTCAGCTGCTCGTAGAAAATGCATAAGAGCTGGTACATACTGTGTCCATAGGAGACACTGAAAAGTAGGTGGATCCTCGAGAGGTCAGGTTATATGGGAAGGAGGTCATTCTTAACCTGATTCTTAAAGGCAGTGTACAGTTTGGGAAGGCTCAGAGGAGGAAGAGTCCCCAGTCTCCCAGAGCTCACCTTGCTGATATCTTAAAAGTCATGAACCTGAAATGAGGCCTTACTTCATCACAGGTGGAGAACAGTTTCACTCCTCACCTCTTAACAGCGAGAGCCATTGTCATTATTCAAGAGCTCCTTCCTGGAAGCTGGGGCCATTCTGGCATTTCCCTTCAATGCCCCAAGCCTGGCAGTACCTGGGGTTGATCACGCATATATTCAGATACAGAATCTCTACCCTTCATCTCCACCGTCCCCCTCATCCTCCCCAAGAGATCATGAAAAAGTAGGAATTGCACCCATGTTTCTGATTCCAGATGCTAGCTAGAAAGGAAGAGCATCTCAGCGCTTGTAGGGAGAAAAGGTACAAGTCATAAAAAAGTCCATTGCAGTCCATGAATATAGCGGGGCCATAACACATTTGCACAGAGATGTGTGTTTGTGTGTGATAGAACTGTAAAGCCAAGGGATTCTTGTACCTCCAAATGTGGGTTGCCTCCTTCAAAGAAGGCATGCCGATGTGCTAGATGCATCGAATGAAGATTTTTAAGATATTGCATAAATAATTAAGACAAGTAAAATGTTTATATATTAAAATATGTGCGTATAAATAGACACACAGTGATCTGGCATGGATAAGCATAAGAGTTAACCATTTGAGAGGTAAAAACTTTTGATTTCAAATTGCTTTGCTAGAAATCTTTCTAAAATATATGGCACAAGCTCGAGCCCTTGTATATAGAGGAAGCTGACAATCCTGAAGCCATTTGCTGTGATAAAGATCATCTTTCTAACCAGTTATTAGCTGGCTATTGAAGCTTGTAGCTTGAGTGATGGCACAGAATGTGAGCTAACTCCAGGGCAGGCTTGCAGCTTGTTTTCCTGACTAAATTTTGATATTGGTTTGCTGCTTTATAAATTTCCTTTCTCATAAATGTGGGCTACAGATTCCGTCTTCATCATTGTTTTGAACTGTGGACCATAGGTCTCTTTCTCCAAAAGTAATGGCCCAGCCGGTGGCCAAACTAAGCTTTTCCCAAAAGACTTTCTAATTCTTCATCAAAATATTATCATTCCTCATATTCAAGGTCTGACCAATTTTGCCGTATAAAAAACACTGTTCTTGTAATTACTCTTCAAGTCCCAAATCAACTTGAGCCAGTATTCTGTCTTCCTTGGATTAAGTTAATGAGTAAGCATTGCAAAATTGTGATATTCTAGAGTTCTGCTTCAAAATGTTTCTCCAATTGTTATTCAACTGGAAAACCAAAGTTGCTGTATTTTTGAGGCCATTTTGCTATAGGCACCAGAGGGTTAGACAGGCTTTAAGCAAAATAGGGAAACTGACAAAGAATACCTCACCTAGTGGTTCTCTCCTTCTTTCTCTCCTTTTTCCTGAGCCTAGTGACCCATGATCACTTTTGGACTGATCCAAAAGATCTGTAAATTAGATTTTGTACTTACTCTAAGGAGTAAAAATGTTGACCCTGCTAAAAGATCTTTGCATTTTGACAGATATACAAGCTTTAAAAGATCACAGTAGCATGCCAAAGTCCCATGGGCATTTGGAGAGAATTTGAGAGGAGGAAAAGAGTCTTAGCAGAGGCTCTGGAGCTGCATAGCTGGCCATTTATCCGCCCGCCACCCCAGGCTGCAGACGCGGTGCACTGGGAGAAAGAGTTGGGGGGCAGGCCCTTGGCACATCCGGGTGGTGCTAAAGAGAGACCTGCATCTGTCCTGCTTCCGGTCTTCTACATGCCATCCTCTCACTGGGCCTCGAGAAGCAAGCCATGAGCCATCTCAGGCGGTACCTCAGCACTGCCTTGACAGCTTGTGGGGTTCTGAGGATCGGATGATCAGGATGTCCTGAGTGATCTGGCAGTCCACTGAGCTTCACGCTAGGAATGGCTGTCCACCGTATGTCCACCCCATGCCCTCATCAGCTCATTCATTCATTCCTCGTTAGATAAACGTTCCCTATGTACTTGCTAAATGCCAGGCACTTAGTGAACTAAGAGACAAAAATGCTACCCTAACAGAGCCTACATTTTATTATCCAAGAGAGATAACTTTAAAAGATGCACAAATAAAATAAGGTATATAGAGAATGTGAAGGGAGTTGAGTAGAGGTGAGTGTGAATAGGGGTGTGATTTAGCTGGGCTGGTGATGGGTGAAAGATTCAAAGGAGGTGATAACAATCACCACCTGTCACAAATGGCCACTGGGGTCAGGAACTGAGCTGCGTGACTTCCACACCCCTCACGGAATGCTCACAATAACCAGGCGAAGCATTCAGTATTGCTCTGCCCATTTTACAGACGAGAATAGCAACATTCAGAGAGTTTAAATGCATTGTTCCAGACGCAGAGAAAAGTGAAAGCAGGCTCCAAATCCTCAAATCCTAACCGCCATGCTTAACCACAATGAGCACAGCCACCTAAGACTATCTGGCCCCCTCAGGAACCTCAGGACACACACTAACATAATCTCTCCCCCTCAACACACATATGTTTTCACCTATAAGATGCTGGTTTTTTACTTTTTATCTAAGAGTTTAATTTTGTTTCTTGTGTATGAATTCTCATTGCTAAATGTTGAGGAGGAAAATTGAAAAAACACAGATGACCGGCCCCACGTATTACTGGGGCCAATGAAAGTGCCGATGCTTCACAGAACAGCATGGTAATCAATGTGCATAGTGTTGACCTGGAGTTCACCGTGAAATGTCAGACTACATTTAATAGTTCTGTTTAAAATGGACCAGAGTAGAATAACATATTTTAAAAGATATTCCACTAAAGTGGCTGTTGTGTACAGTATTTGCTTTAAGTGCCATATAACATGCCTACATAAAAAATTCTTACCTAAAACACTGAAATAAGGTATCATTTTCTGTAACAATACACTTTCTCTCTGAACCTTTGAACATATGTATACACAAATATGTATGTACAGTGTTTCTATCTCACTTAGAAATAAAAATATAATTAGAAAGCCCAATCTTTATTTTAAATGCTGGGATTAAACTTGTTTTCTTTTTAAGAGCACATTTGCTTTCTAAGAATGTGAGTTGACTTATTTTCTGTGTAAGAAAGCAGTAAATTCTTCGTGAAGATAGAATGTGAAAGATTTTTCTTCATTGGCTCTGCTGGCATTCTTTCTACAAAAACACTTCACTGTAAAGCCTCTCCTCTCTCAATGCCTCCCCTTATACCTATGTGATCATACTGGTTAATATCAGTTTTTTAAGTTGATACATTTTTAGAGTTATTTGGTATGCATATGCTCTCAACCTATATTTGAAATAACTCAAAAGGGTCTGGGAAGACCCAAATTCCTGAACATGTCCTGCTCCCTTCTGCCAACCCATGCCTAAAATTTTGCTGTTATTTGATTTACTCCCTTAATTGAAACCTTGTCCTCTGCTGGAAAAATTTATAAAATGTATGCACTCCTAGGAGAGTGGCACATCGGTTGCTGCTTTAACAGTAAAGCATACAACAGTTCATTTTTCTCCTACAGAAAACGTTGTGAAGATAGATTGTCCCTGTGCATCATGGAAACCCAGGGTCTGAAGCAAGGCAATACTCAGAAGCTTCTGAAGGTTTGCTAGCCCAAGAGGGTGAGAGAAATCTTAAAGCTCTTGAGAATGCCGCAAGCACTATGAGTGGACTCAGTTCATCCCCTCTGACTTGGCCTTCTGCAGGTCGTCTGAGGGAGCACACAGCTCACTGTCTTCCCCTCCCTTTCTGGCATAGCTTGACTTGCTTTGTAGGCTGCACACACAACACTACCATCGGGCTGCCCATCATCTATCCTAGAGCAGCAGCCAACACTCAGAGTTGTCACTAGAGACAATGCACCTTGCAATCCTTCAGTAGGATTAGAATCCTACTGAAGCCTCCCCAGAGCTCTCTATGGTATCACAATCCCTGTTTTACAGAGAGGAAATGGAGACCCAAAGTCTCAGCATTTGTAAGAGACAGAGCTGGGATCCAGTCTCAGGTCTGAAAGGCTCCAGGTTCTTAGCTCATCCTCGTCCTCTCTCTCAGATGGTCTTAATTGATTCAAGTTTGCCTACTCAAGGCAACTCAGCATTTTATCATTTGTCTTCTTAATGAAACCAGAAATATTATGCACATTAAATGCTTTGCTGTGCTCTGATGCATTGATACTTTCATTGGTCCAGGTATTACATGAGACTAATCAACAGTGAATTGAAGATTTTTGTGCCTACTTCTCATTGTTCTGTTGCATACCAGGCTGCCATGAGTCACTTTACACTGACATCAGCTGCTACTTAACTTAATTGATACCGTATAATTTTTTAAGACTTTGGAAGTCAAAGAATCATGCTCTTAATTGAAAGAGACACAATCACGTCCTAAGGCTTCACCATAAATAAAATATATATGAGATTTGTAGCATCCTTCGCAAGTCACAATTGTTTTGGTTATTTTCAATTTAGAATCACAAACTGTCAAAATAGAAATTGCTTTTAAGATGTTAAGTATTTATTTTCATACTGGCCATCCTAGCAGTTGTGAAGTTCTGTCTCATGGTGGTTTGATTTGCATCTCCCTAATGATCACGAATGTTGAGCATCTTCTCATGCACCTGATGGTCATTGTAGATCTTTTTTTGGAGAAAGGGCTATTTAAGTCCTTTGCCCATTTTCCTCATCTGAACCACTAACTGAAGGGCCTCTGGGGACATTAGATGTTTAGCAAGTGTATACCACAACTGGAGCATGAAGCATTTCTGACCAAATAAGTAATTAATCTTTTTCATTTAGCTTCTGACAGGTCAGTTCATATACATTCTGGTTATGCAATTTTGTTCTGTTTTTACCTGACTTAAGATTTTATATTTATTTTTATTAAAACTTATAGTTTGTTATGCATTTATTTCCTATACCGTGAAATTTTTGTCATCCAATAGCTGGCCTTCCTAGATCCACATGATTGTATAATTGTTCTTTCTATGACTTCAGATAAACCATTGATAAAATAAAACTGCTGATCATGTCAAAGGCAGAGTCCCCAACTTTTCACCATCTTTGTATTGGTCCATTAACCTAATACCCTTGAGGTCAATTATTTACTTAAATATATGTTCATCCAACTGTACTGTCATCCACATTGTCCCCCCCTCCCCATCTTGTTTATACACACCCACAAAATGTGAGAATTTCATCTATTTTCTTTTACTTTCTTTAATTTATTTAATTTTATTTTTATCTTTATTATCCCATTTAGTTAGTAGGGGCAGTAGAGTGGGAAGATAAAGTCAGCTCTGGAGTCAGTGTGCCTAATTTGAATCCTGGCTCTGTCACTTACTGGCATGAGCAAATTAATGAATCCCTCTGAGCTCATCACAACTGTAAATTAGAGATAACAAAAGGACTTATCTCTTTAAAGCAATATTTAGAAAATTGAACTCATCTATGTAAAAAGAAAAACAACAACTTAGCTCAGTGCCTGGTCCATTGTAGGCCCCTAAGAATTAGCAATAATGATGATTATGATGACACAAATAAATCACCTAACTGCCAGCTCCTATTACTTTTGACATGAATTCTAGCAGAGGATTTAGGAAGTAGGATTTACTGAAGACCTACTATATGCTGGGAGTTTACATATATAATCTGTTACTTTTCACACATAAAAAGAAGTAGATACTCTATGCATGGAATTCATTTTATATATAGGAAAACTGAGGCTCATAGAGGTGAAATGAAAAGGCCAGGCCGATATAGATTCAAGATAATGGACCAGGATCCTAAAGGAATTCTTCTGAGTCCAAAGCCCTACCCATCAACCTTTCTCCTTCCCCTTTCTCTGCATTGAGTTTGTGGCTGACATTAAGGCTGGATGTTAATTTCTGAGTGAAATCCAATAATGAAGGCCAAGGTTCTTGAGGGATATCAGATTGTTGTGCCACTTCTGCACTGCCTTGGGCATCAGACCAGATTCTTATCATGAAGTAGCAGGGGTTGGGTGTGCTCAAAAACCTTGAAAGCAGGGACTCAAACAAATATTTGTATGCCAGTGTTCACAGTAACATTACTTAGAAAAGCCAAAAGGTGGAAGTGACCTACACCTTCGTTGACAGATGAATGGATAAACAAAATGTGGTCTCTACATACAATGGAACATTACTCATCCTTAAAAAGGAACATGGACAAACCTGAGGACGTTACGCTTTGTGAACTCAGCCAGACCCAAAAGGACACATATAGATAACTCCACTTATTGTGAGTTTCTGAGAGCGGTCAGACTTAGAGAAACAGAAAGCAGAATGGTGGTTGCCAGGGGTGGAGAGGAACAGGGAGTAGGGATTGTTGTTTATGGATACAGAGTTTCATTTGGGGTTCCTGGAAAAGTTCTGGAGATGGACAGATGGTACAACTGTGTGCATACTTAATGCCACAGAACTGTACATTTTTTAAATGGTTAAAATTCCATATTATGTATATTTTACCACTATAAAAAATAGAGAGCCAAGAAATAATGTATTGATACTTATTAGATGCTCAGTTCCATCTCATTTAATACTCACAATAATTTCAAGAAGTAGGTCTTAACTGTTGCTTTCAATTTTGAGATGAGGGACCTGAGGCAGAAGGAGGTCAAGAAACCTACCCGTGTTCACACAGCCAGTAAAGACCTCCATCAGGATTTGAACCCAGTCTGGCTTCTAGGTTTATCCTCTTACCCCCTGTGTCAACATTGGCAAAGCCAACTAGTGCCCCAGAGTCTAAGGAGAACCTTCAGCTTTAGGGAGCGTAAGCACTCCCTGAGACAGGGCTGCGGTCCTGGACAGGATCTAATGCCCAAGTGGCGAGCACCTGAACCAGCAGAGGAGGGGCTGCTGAGCTGCAGGCCCTGAAGCCATCACACTTCTCCGAGACGTAGGGTTTAGAGTTTATCTCCAGTTCTGAACGCCTTCCCAGAACCTCATAAATATCCCAGACGTGGGAGGCCAAGCTGGGGTCCATCATCGAGAAGTCCGTGTGGGTGAAATGCCACTTCCTTGGCTTCTGCTGGTTTTTGGCACTGAAGAACTTGGGAGGTTTCCTGCTGGTGGCTGATCCTTGTTTTTTCTTTTCCTTTCATTATTCTGTTTGATGGGGTTGTAGGGGAGGAGAGGAAGAATATATATTATGATGGAAGGTTTTTTTTCCATTTGCATCTATTTTTTTCCCCTTTTTCGGATTTTTCTTCTATTTGCTGCCACCTACACACTCCCAACCACACAGGAAGACAACTGGTGAGCTTACATTTAGAGTTAAAAGGAGTCTGATGATGCTACTACTCCTGCAGAGGAATTTGCAAATGAGAACGGGTGGTAAAAGCCAAGTGACAAAGCTATCCCATCGACACCCTCTTTGTTCTTTGCTTCCTCCTTGTCCTCATCAGAGTTGGCTGCGACCCCAAAGGTCCTACAGACCTTGTCACCATTCATGGCCACATCACAGTCAATTGCAATTTGTGTAGCAAGAAGCATGTCACTAGCAATAGTTGAAGTATGGAAGTTTAGGATACATTTTTTTTAAAGTACTATTATTTGAAATAAATTTATTTAAAAAGTTGCAAGAATAGTACAAGGACATTTTATAGACTTTATCCAGAGACCCCAGGAGCTTTGCCAAATGCTCCAATGATGTCCATTTTAGTGAAATGTTGCTGGGTTACACCCAGTTGTCACAACTCTCTAGTTCTCCTCCATCTGGAACAGTCCTTCGGTTTGTTCTTATGTCTCACACACTTTGCCTTTTTGAAGATTATAAGGCAGTCATTTTGTGGAATGTTCCCTAACTAGGGTTGGTCATGTCCTTCCTCATGATTAGACCCAAGTTGTACATTTTGGGCAGGAAATCCCAGGATTAATGCTCTTCTGCACATTGGCATCCCTCAGGTGACACACAGTGTCAGTTTGTCCTATTCATGTTGATACTGTGATCCACTTAATTAAGAGGTGTCTTCCAGGTTTCCCCATGATAGAATTATTTTCCCCTTTGTACATCATCAATAGTTTGTGTGTAGATATTCTGAGATAAGGTAAACATCTCTTTCTTGATCCTATTTCATCCTCTACTTTTAGCCTCCACTGATGTTTCTTTCTTCCCCAGGTTGTTAGTGTGGTGATCAATGGTGACTTCCTAATTCCTTCCTTCCTTCTACATTTATTAGTTGGCTTTCTATACAATTTCTCCCCATGTTTTTATTCATTTATTTATATCAACATAGACTCTGGATTTCTAATTTATTCAATGAGTCATAATTTATTCCTATCATTATTTATTTTGATGTTTAGCTTTGACCTAGATTTGGCCAGCTGGTGGTCCTTCAAGCTGTTCCCTGTGTCCTTTTCATCTAGCTGTGTCATTCTTCAAACAATTCATTGAATTATATTTTCCTTGCCCCATCCCTGGAGTCAGCCATTTCTCCAAGGCTGCCTGGTTCTTTTTAGTGGGTGATGGCAGCTGGAAGCTAAGATCTGGGTGCTGGGTAAGCTTAACTTGCTAGGGTGCTGCTACTTCTCAATGATAGGGCTCACACCCACCCCCTAAAGGTCTTTACTCAAATTTCATCTAAATGGGCCTTCCCTTCTGCCCTGTTTAAAATGGCAATCCCTGACACCATCCCTAGCCACAGTCTATCCATCTCTCTTCCTTTTTCCCTATCACCTATTATTTAATACTACAAGTATTTTTACGTATTACTTTATTAGCCCCCCTCCCAAATATTGGCCTAATGAGGGTAAGCACTATGCTAAGTGACCAAAACAAATGAAAATCCTTGTTTTCATTAATGAATGTGAATGATATATAGAATTACCTAGGAAAAGAAGTCAAGGCAAAGTATATATAATAGCCCTAAGCTTAGGCAGACCACAGCCACTTAGTAAATGGCAGGAGGCTGATGGCTGAGGAGGGGATGGAGGAGTAAATGAGGACATAACAGCTAGGTGAGCCCACACCAGGCTGACCTGTGTAGCTCAGCAAAAGGATTTGGAACATCTCCTTAAAAGTGCCACAGGAAGTCCCTGCAGAGTTTTGAGTAAAGGAGTTACCTAATCTACCTTCTATTTTTTAAAGATCATACTGGCTACCTAATGGAGAAATAACTATATGGGGGCAAGACTTTTAGCCAAGATACTTATATGGAGGTTTTTGCAGTGGTCATAGAGAGATAATGGCCCACAGTGGTGGCAGTAGGCATAACGGTAGAATACTTAGGAGATATTTTGGAGACAGACTCCTTAAGACCACTGGTGATGGATTAGATGTGATGGGTGAGGAAGTAAGAAGTGTCAGTAATGATCCCCAAGGTATAGTTTCAAGAAGAGGGAATTGAATCTGGACCTGTCTGGCTTCAAAGCCTGTCATCTTAACTGCCTTGACATCCCCAGACAGCTATAAGAGAATGAGGCTTTGCAGGTGAATATTTGGATCAAGAGTTTCTTTATAAAATCTGTCCATACATCCCTACCTTCCAGGGAGCCAAATATCCCTCTAGTCAAAGAAGTGATGATCTAGGCCCTCAACACCTGTGATAGGGCCCTAGAGTCCCTTTGCAGGTCTTAGCAGAGACCCAGGAGCTGGCAAAGGAACCCCTGTGAATACCCCAGAATGAGGAATCACATTGCAGCTTTCCTACCCAACACCCCTCCTCTCCTTTCTTCCCGCAAAAATGTTTCTCTTTGTAATTGTCTATAAAAGATTATTGTCTGCATTTTATTTAATTATTCTGTATGAAGTAATTATGAGAGAATAATCAGCCAGTTCGCCGATAATAGACGTTTCATAAAAGAACACAAAAGACACTAATAAAGGCAGAGCCAGCCCTCATCGCTGTCATTATTAGTTTCTCCACATCTTTAATTTTCACACATTTTTATTGTTTGCCTGAAATTAATTGTCCATTTCTTTCCCCAATCAGGTTTATTGCAAGTGGGCCACTTCTAGATATCTATACTGTCGGTGTGTTTATCTGGCGAACGTCCCAGGAGATCTTGTCAATATTGAAATATCTATCTGGGAGGCTAGGAGGAAAAGAATCATAAAATCATTGTGTCTGGGTAGTCTAAAGGATATCACAAGAATTCAGCCACTCCCCACCACCCTGCCCAACATCCTCATTTTACAAACAGGGAACATGATCCTTGAAAGGAGTTTACAGACTTGGTGGTGGCAATCCTGAGACCGGAACCCAGAGCTCTTGCATAAATCAAGAACAGCGGAGCTATCATAGGATTTAACTAATCTGAAGTGGAATTTAGCTTCCTGTTGTAGGTGGACCATTCAGAGGATGGCATCTGGGGCTTCACCACTCCTGTGAACATTTGAAGGACAGATCTTCCTTCAGCCCCTAGCTCCTAAGAAAGTCTTGTCATGAATGGACATTTCAGTGGTCCCTAACAGTGTATTAATCTACTAGGGCTGCTGTAACAAAATACTGTAGACTAGCATTAACAACAGACACCTATTTTCTCATAGTTCCGGGAGCTGCAAGTCCAAGGTCAGGGTGCCAGCAGATTTGGTTTCTGGAAGGCCTCTCTCTTCAGCTTACAGAGAGCCACCTTCTCGCTGCGTCCTCACATGGCCTTTCTTCTATGTGTATGCAGAAAGCAAGAGCTCTGGTATTTCTTCCTCTTCCCATCAGATTAGGTCCCCAGCCTTATGGCCTTATTTAACTTCAGTTACCTCCTTGAAGGCCCTATCTCCACATATAGTCATTAGAGGTTAGAGCTTCAACGTATGAATGGGAGGGGCACAATTCAGTCTGTGACTGGATAATAATAATAAATTCTATTGCAGAATTTTAAGGATAATAATGTCATTTTATCGAAGCATCTTTCTTTTTTAACTTTTAAGCTAGTAATGGTAATAATTTCTTGGAAGCCACAATAGTGCTCCCTAGCTTTGGGCCATGGACATAGCGGTGTCTCTCAGACTCTTGAGATGGGTTGTTGCTGAGCTCTCTCTCTGCATGCCTGCTCACTCACCCTCGTGTGAGCTGGCTGGGAAGCCTGCGCCAGGGGAGCAGCCTCAGCACCGGGGCAGGCAGGAACTTAGCGGACACCACAGCCTCATTCATGGCCTTGGCGTGATTCACCCTATGTGCTGGGTGGGGACCTTGCTTATCTGTCCTCCTTTGTATCCCCAGTGTCAGAAACAGTCAGAGATGAATGAATGAGTGAGTGGATGCTCTATATGAGCCCAATTCAATCACCAAATTCCTCTGCTTAAAATGCTTTAGTGGCTTCCCCGCATCCAGAGGGCGAAGGCTAACAAGGACTTCCATGATCCAGCCATATCCACCCTCTAGGCTCAGCGCTTCTCACTTTACCACCGGCCCCCTTTTTCCCTCTGTCTCTGTCCATGCTAAGCTTCTTGCAGTTTTCAGAATACTTGACGCCCTCCCTTACATCTGTGTCTTTGCTCATACTGTTCCTGCTGCCTGGAAGGACCCTTCCTTTATCTGGCTGGCTGGATTCAGGCATCAAGACTCCCTCACCTACTCCTAGTTTGGAAGGTTTTCCCATTTTGGGGTTCTTGTTGCTTTCTATCCAAATCCAGAGTTGTATGTGTACATTAACTTGTCTGTCTCCCTCCATTAGGTATGACATTTTTGTCTCTATATTCTTACAATCTTAACACAAGGCCTGGTACATGAAGGGTTAATTAGCTAAACATATTATGATATTATTAATTTTTGCGTTGTATAATAATAAGGCTAGATTTCCAATCCATAAATCAGAAGCCAGTGCAGTACACACCTATGCAGGAAAGCTTATGGTCTTGGGACCTCAGAGAATTTGGCCAACTCCTGAGTTCCCTCCCTGTCTTCTTTCTTCCCATCAATGGGAGGTGTCTCCCTTATGGTGCTTCATACTTGCTGGAATGGGAAGCTTGACGGATGGTGGACACAATACAGTAATTTCCAAATCTGTCCAAATCTCCTGAGAAACTTGTGATTACATATTACCAGACTATACTCCCTATTACTACTGGCTGAATCTCCCCAGGAGAGACCCCAGGTGTCTCTGTGATCAACCAGGTGGCAACCACTAGTATAGCAGGAAGAAGACTAAAGCTGGAATTTCTCCCTTGTTTCTCCCTGGTCACTGATGACCTGAGTCCCTGTGGTAAGGTCATTCACCTCTTTAGATTTTTACTTTGGTTTCTGTGCATGTGAAGAAGGTGCAACTGGATTCGTGTTTGTCAATCCTATTCTCACGGCAGTGGAGCAAAATTTTCACAGAAGCCCAATACGTAAAAACAGAAAAAAAACAAACAGGATTGATTGTAATGATTGAGGATGGAGAAGACTCCATACTCAGCCTCACTCTCATTCCACCAGCACTGTCCTGAGAAACCCTCAAGACACTTCCGTGTGGGACTTTCAGGGCTTTCTAGCATATAATTTTGAAAAATCTTAGTTAGACCAGAAAACCTAGGTCTCTACAAGTTGGCTTTTTGTGACTCCATGTTAATAATGTGCTTACTTGGAGATAAGCCCTTGGGTCACTTTATAGAACAGTCTGGAAAGTTGCAGAACATCCCCCAGGGCAGGAGAGTGGTCTGAAAATGTGCAGGAACAGCTCCAAGAAAAAAAGGCAGAAAAGCTGTTGAAACAAGTCTGGAGCTCTGAGATGCAAAAGGTGTAGGGGAAGGACATCAGTGAGCAGAACACATCAGCATGCTAAAACCAGGAGAGATAACACACAGCAAAGGGTTGAAGTGGAAGAATTCAGATGAGTCCAGGGCATCTGAGAAGAATTCTGTATGTCTCAATAAGAAATCAGTGAGTTCTTATTGTGAAACAGAGATCAATCAGGATTTGTCCCATCTAATTTTTCTCCATGGAGGAAAGTATAACCTTAATAAATCCTTAGGACCCATATGGTTCTGTTTCAAGATAGTGTCATATTCAAAGAAATAAAATTTAGTGACCAAAGGCAACTAAAAATATCTGATCTATTTTGGTACCTTTGAGGTTCAAATCATAACACATAGTAATACTTCTCTAAATATTCCTTTTCTTGCCTCTCCATTTTGTTTCCATCCTCTCTATTAGGATTTTTTCATTCCAGAAGTTCTTCATTTTCCCCTGTACTCATCTGACTCCCCCAACACCCAGATGAAAACCCCTTGTCTGGCAAAGATTCTGACCAGGTTTTACCATGTATGTGTCCATGTATGTGTCCACCCCACATTCATGCCAAACTCAAGTTCATTCCTGAGTGTCTCTCTTTTCACTTGAATCCACCTCATAATTTTAACCCACTGGCTCACTTATAAGAGGTGCTTTGAATGCTCTCCTTGGCACAGCATTTTTTTCTTGAGCCTTGCTATTGTACTCTGCCTGGTTTGGACCTGCACCTTCCTCACACACACCTCCACCCACTCAGTCTCCTCCTATCCTGACATTGAGCAGACCCTCAGAAAAAGACTCCCAGTAGATGAGACTTCACAGGGGCAGACTCCAAGGAGCCAGGTACCAGATATTCTCACCTTTCACTCCAAAGACTCTTCACATAAAGGCTGAATCTCCTCCATACCTAGTTACAGAACAAAATGTTTGCACTCACTCGGGACACCAAGAGTAGTTAATTGCTTGAACTCAACTTTTACAATCCTGTGTCCTTTTAGCTAGTACAGGACAGAGACTTGGCCCTAGAGTATCTGTTCAGACAGCACGTGACATCCATCTGTTGACATTGCAAAGGGGCAACTGCAAGCTCTAATCTGTGGGCCTATGTAGAGGAACTCTGCCACAGAAACAAATCTTACCATTTTCGCTCACATAATAAGCAATTGCAATTATGAATCTCCCCACGTTACTTGCTTAATTATTACCTAGGTCAGGCTGAAATACATTTGGTGGAAATCGAGCTGCCTTTCTTTGAACTGAGGCACAAATGCTTTACTCTTCACTGTTAATATCATTGCTGGGGAAATCAAGCTGGCATATGTTTTCAGTAACCACCACTGAGATCATTTTTCTCTCTCTCTCTGGGGTAATTCAGGGAAAGGAAAGCATTCAAAATATTATATTTGCCATCCCCTAGCACATTCATGTCATGTAGCACCTACAATTAATGAGTGGTACTTGTGAGGATGTGAGTCATTACAGCAAAGCATTTAATTCCATTCTTCTCCAACGCACTGATTTAATCCACCCTGAGTTAAACCAGAGCGGTAACGCACCTTCCCTCAATAGAGCTCTATGAGATAACATGGTGTGTCCGAATGACAGTAATTTTGCACATGTACATAGCAGCTTCCAGGCTAGGATCTCCAAGAGTTGCTTCACACATGGTAATTGATGGCACCTCTAAGCGTTACATTAAACATTTAATTGAACAGTTAAATGTGGATTAATGAGGCCATTAATTAATACAGTGGGGAAGTCTACAATTCTTATCTATGAACCACAGAGAGGATTTCCTTTCCCCACACCATGTATCTGAAACTCCATCAGGAAAATTCAGAATTGTGAAGATGTTGGCAGTGGGAAAGAAGGAGTGCAGTGACAGTAGAAATAGCATAAGGCTGGCAGGAAGAAGACCCAGAATTTGGAGGCGTGAGTTCAAGACCAGATTTTACTACTAACTAACTCTGTTACTATGTAATTCACTTTACCCCTCTAGGACTGGTTTCCTAATCTGAAAAATATAGACCTACAATGTTATCCCTAAGATTTATTTTATTTCACTGATGCTCTGAGGCTATGAATTTAACCAAATGGATTCTGGGAATGGCTCAATTGCTCAGCTATTCAAGTATTTGTTGACTCCTACTTACCAAACATTTGGCTCAGAGCTCCAGTCCCTCCAGTTACCGTTCTCCAAGGGCAGGTGAAGAACACTGACTTAGATTCAGAAGTCCCACTTCCACTCTGCCACTGGAGAAGTGAGATTCCAGACATGAACAAATGCATCTGGTTCTCTGCTCATCATTCTTCTCATGATCAAATGCAAGAAATTGTTGTAAGGATTTAATGAGATACTTTAAATGAGAACTAAAGAGTGTAATATATATGTGAGCTACTGTTTTTGTTTTTATTATCATCACCACAGCCAGTGACAGCTGATTGTAGAAATCACATCAAGGCCTGTGGCTACTCCCTCGTCTTTCTATTTTCCTTCCCTTCTTCTCCTCCTACCTTAATGCTCATTCTTGAGTTTTTTTCTTTTTGTAAATATAGAAAAGACTATCATCAAGCCTTTTGGTGCCTATGATTCTTCACTCAATAAAATATAATTAAACCCTTTTATGGCTAAGTAGTGAAAGTGAACCAGAAAGAGAATTCTGGAGTTCTATATGGTGGCATTTCCTCTTCCAAAGTAAACACAATCCATTGACCTTCAAGGCAAAGTTTCCTTCTAACCACCCCTTTACCAAAAGAGCATTTTTAGAACTTTTCTTTGATGAAAATGAAGAAGCAAAAGGATTGAGTAAATAATTGTTTGTGCTTCCCTACCATCACCGCCCCCAAATCCACATGAGCAATATATTCTAAAGGAGTTATTTAACTCTAAGTGAACTTTACAGACTTTCATGGTGAAGTCATTTGGGATGGTCTTTATAAGAATCTATGAGGCAGAATTATCAAAAGATTAAATTATGTTCAGTAGCATTTTATTACTAAATATGCTTTCATATTTCACATGAAATATATGAATTCTTTCCTAACCAAAATGTTTTATTTGTACTATGTTAAATAGCAAACCTTAATATTCATTTAAAACACGTTTATTGGACACTTACTGTATGGCAGATAATGTGCTAAAGAGTATACTTATGTATATAGATATATTTCTTTCTATATTTTTATACAGACATTTGGTTTTTTTGTTTGTTTGTTGTTTAAATTTTCAGTACTTTTTAATGCAGCTATAGATAATTGAAACATCTTACTTAACTTTTTCCCTTGAGTAATAGACATCATGTGGCTGGAAACTTCTTTGAGGGGATAGTTGTTCTTCATATATATGTCTTAGTGTGTGTGTGTGTGTGTGTATTTTAATTGTGTTATGTTAGTCACCATACAGTACATCATTAGTTTTTGATGTAGTGTTCCATGATTCATTGTTTGCATTATACAGACATTTGATCCCTATTTGCAGATTTCATATTGAAAATTCACTGACATACTAAAATTTATTTGTAACCCCAAAATCAATACTCACAATGTTTCTCACAATACTAATAGTGTCATTCAAGGACATGTGGAGAATGATGAAAAAATTGAGTTGCCTGACTCACACATTCCCAGCTAAGTCAAATAAGAAGACACTCTGCCTTCTTGTTTCAGCTGTCGTATGGCAAACAAGTGTCTTTTTGTGGTTTATGTAGTGCCACATTTTTTTGTACTTTTGTGCTTTTTGTGATTCTCCTGTTTAAAATGGACTCCAGGGGTGCCTGGGTGGCTCAGTGGGTTAAAGCCTCTGCCTTTGGCTCAGGTCATGATCCCAGGGTCCTGGGATCAAACCCCATGTTGGGCTTTCTGCTCAGCGGGGAGCCTGCTTCCTCCTCTCTCACTACCTGCTTCTCTGTCTACTTGTGATCTCCATCTGTCAAATAAATAAATAAAATCTTTAAAAAAATAAATAAATAAAATAAAATGGACTCCAGCCCAGTGCTGAGGTCCTATCTAGTGTTCCTAAAGTTCAAGAAGGCTGCAGTGTACCTTTCAGAGAAAATATTTGTGTTAGATAAGCTTCATTCAGGCATGAATTAAATATGATGTATTATCATGAGAGATATCATGCTGCTGGCCATGACTTCAACATTAATGAATTAATGATATATGTTATAGAAGGTACCTTTAAACAGAGACACACATAAAACAAGATTATGTATTGACCAGTTGGCAAAATTGTGACCAGAGGCTCTCAGGAACCTAATCCCATATTTCCCTTAGGAACAACTGCTCAGTATTCACTAATTCAGTGTTAGAAGCAACTTTCTAGAACATAACTCCCTCAAATAATGAGAATTGACTATACACACACACACACACACACACACACACACACACACAAATGCATACATGTGTAATAGAGTTAAGTACTAGACACCAACTATAGAGGAGTATAATTAGCAAACTTATGCAGTACTTTTCTATTTAACTTGTTAATCTCATCAGAAGTTGCTAATTTAAATGAATATTTCTGCCTTTATTAGGATAAATGAAAACCAGTCAGCTGAGTCTTAGGAAACAAAATCATGAGCCTTTAAAACCAAACTTCACTGTGTTAAGAGCCCTGATCTACCCAAAGATGGTTTATCTTTATATAAGCCAAGTTTGAATCTCCCCATAACACAGACTCAATTCCCCACACTCACAATGCAAAACATGTCATATCTGTTCTCTCTCAGAGATCACCTGTCCACTCTGCAGCACGCATTCACCCAAGGTGGACTAGGTCCTGGGTAGCAGAGATGACATGTCCTCACCTTACACTTTCTACAAGGTCATGGCTTGATAGGGAGATGTGGGATGACTACAGAGGGGAACTCATCCTAGGACAGAGGGTGAACGTCTGTCAAAGCTGCCCTTCGGATTAGATACTTGAACTGGGAGATAAAGAGCAGTGAGCATGGTGATCTGGGTGGGACCCCTGTTGCAAGGGTCCCCAGCACTTGTTCTGTGTGAGCCTCCAGAATAGACACCATGGGCTGTACCCTCAAAGGCCAGTTTCTCAAGAAAGCTTTCCCTGGACACACTCTCCCCTCCCTGCACATATATTCCCAGCCATGGCTAGATCTAGATCCTCCCAGAGGACTCCTTTCTTTTTCATCCTGGTACTTACTTGACTAGCATCTGTCTCCCCAATAGGTGGTGTGTCCCCAAAAGCAGGGGCCAGGTATTTCTGTTGTGGTTGCTCCCCGTCATAGCTCCCATTGCCTTATATGCTGCCTGGCACAAAGTGCCAAACTACTGAATGGAGATTGCAGAGTAAGGCCAAGGTCTTATCCCTAGGGTGATAGATTTGCCTGAGGTTTGGCAAATGAAAATATGAGTGGGATTTTTTTCCCATATGGAACAACATTTCATCCTGGGAAATGAATGTGCATCCCATAGGCATTTTTATCATCATGTTCTAAGCTTTTTGTGGCCTCTTTGACTTGATAACGGGTAAATTAGCAGTAACTACAACTGAAAAGAGAGACAACAGAAAGGTTTCAGGCCCTCTAACTTATAGTTTTCAATGCAAACTTTGGTCCCAGCAGCTTGGCCTGTGTTCTCAGCTCAGAGTGGAGACTATCATCCACATGGGCAGGGGGGTTCACACACCTGCTTTTGTAATCACTTGATTCAATATAATCACCAGATCTGAGCTTGAGGATCAGCCCGGAATCCCATCCCCAGAGAATTATTTGCTTATCCTTAGTCTCCTTAAATTTCCTTACCATGGAAACCCCAAATCTCTGGGTGTGCGAAGTAAGATAAAGTGCATCCGAGTGGGACAAACGTCATAGGGTGCATCATCATAGGTGCTGATCAAGATCAAGATAACCAAAATGGTTAATCCTGAGATGGTAGAAGAATGCTATGAAGCATCTGAACCAGGAGGACTTGCCCTCCTCCTGTTTCTCTCTTCTTTGTTGTAGGGTTCTTAAACTCAACTATTCGTGTGGCTGGCCCCGTAATGTAAATAGGTAGAGTGTCCAGGTAGAGCCATGGTAAGCCCTGTCCTGAGGGGGCAGCTGCTACTCAGCTCCATGCAAGAATCTGGGACCAGTGTTGTGTTGCCAAATTTTGATTTTTTTTTTTTTGAGACAAAGCAGAAGTCTGGCATTCTATCTATTTAGCTTGTCAGTTTTGTTGCTGTTACTGTTTTTCTGAAGTGCCTTTTGTCGATCATTAGGGAGAAGATAAAGATAAATAGAACCGAGTGCCCATCTAAAGGAGCTTAAGGTCCAGGGAGTAGAGCTAAAGCTCAGGTTTACAAAGATCATCATACACAGTAGCTGGTGTTTGCTAATGTTATCTACAGAGAAAGAGCGTTGGAAAGTTTTATTAGGCATTTTTGGTGAGGAGACTGTCCTCTCTTTAGTAACAAGAAACTTCGCTATTTCTGCCCCCAGAAAAGGAAGCTATCTCTGCCAATAGGGTCTCTTTGCTGAGCTTGTAGAGTTGTAGAATTGCTCAGAGAATTGTGTTGCAGTGCGGAAAGAAGGCTACCAAAGCTGGTTGCATCAAAGACATGCCTGAGTTAAAGTATGTTCAGACAACCGTGCTGTGTTAGCCTTCTTCTGCTGCCTTTCTTTTTCTCTCTCCGCATCTGGACGCAGATCCAGGTCCCCAACTTCCAATAAGGCATTCTTTCCTGTCCTTACTTAAGAAGAAGGAGCAATCAGAACTTTAAGGTAGTGGCAACATTTAAGATTCAGAATTCCAATGCCTTTATAAAATAGGGTTGCTTTTTCTCCCAACTATATCTTCAGCAAAGTGATCAGACTTTCCCTGTTTCTGCCAATGCTGAGCCTTAGTAGTGAATATGAAGGGTTTTGGGGCAACTGTTACTGATCCCAGTCTCATTCCTTCTCACACTAGGAATGTGACTATGGCTGAGGTGCTTAACCTGGCTTATAAGCAATCATTTTCTCATCTCTGTATAAGGTGATAATAGTACCTATTTCTGGGTTGTTTTGTGAAGCTCAAATGAGATCATACGTGTAATTTTACATAAGTGAAAAACCCTATAGGTATCCCCGGAAGTTTGGTAAGAGAGAAGATCATGTGTAGGTCTATATGTGAAGCACAAAGATCTGTACCTGGCACTTAAAAAAAAAAAAAAAAAAAACTCAGTTAAAGAGGGTCCATATCATTATCATTATTATCAAACAGGAGCATAAATACTTCCTTGCTGTGGAGTATTGTGAAAATAAGGGTACATCTGCAGAATTTCTAATTTACTGCAAATGGAGCAAATCATCCTAGGCAAAGCCACGCTTAGTATCATACAGGTGTTGGCTGAGCTCTGGCCTGGCCAATGGAGAAATGTGCCCCTCCGGGCCCAGCATGAGGCATGCGGTATTGCAAGCCTGAGTTATGGTGCAGTGCATATAGTCCACCCCTATTTCCCACCTGTTTAAAGTGGCCCTAGTTCAATAATAAACAATGGTGCCCTCAGAATTTTCCAGGATTTTTGAAATCCTGGAATAATGATGTGAACAGAATAATCTTCTGAGAGAACCCAACAATTGAAGAAGGGAATTCCTTCTTCTCTCTTTCTCTCATCAGTTGTTTCTCTCTTCCTTCCAGTCCATCCATGTATACAATGAGAAGTGCATTGAAACATTTGGACACTTATACACTTATCCAGAGGAAAGTTTGTCTTCTGCAGACGTACAGAATTACATCAGTTCCTCAGAGATGCAGTGGGCCTTTCTGTGTGCCGGGCACTGTGCCGGGCATTGAAGATACAATAACTAGAAAATACAGTCCCTATCCTCAAGGGTCTCATGGTCTTGGAGACAGGGTTATCTTGGCGGAGCCCCAGCCATTCCTTTTCTCCTTCTAGAGCTCTTCCATCCTGAGTGCCCAGTGTGTTCTCAGCAGTTACCGGCATCTGCATGGTTACATTGCGTTCAAATCTGCATGCGTGTTTAACCTCTTCAGATCACAAGGGTGTCTGCTTTTTAAAGGAGAGGATACATGTGAAACCAAAACAATGATCTCAAATGACAAATTTTTAGGCATTGTTAAAAAGGTAGGTGGAGCAAATTTTGATAAACTGGGTATGCACTTGCCAACTAGGTGAGTAAGCCAGCTACCAAATACTTCTTGGTCAGGATTTTCCTTGATCTACTGAATAGGTTTACAAGTCCCATATCCTGTAGGTATCCTTTATCACGGAGTAGCGGAAAGACTTAAGCTTTCGCTGAGCGTCAAGACCTAGGGGCAGTGGGTGGGTTTCTGTCGTCTTTCTAATTTTCTACAACGGAGCACTTCCGGTTTCACCCAAGCAAACGTATGGTTTGTCATACTCCTCAGAATGCCACAAAATGTGCGTATACACTGAGACTTGACCACATACTGAACGTGCCCATCAGAGCTCTCTGAGTGAGCCATCTCCGCTGTGGGATGGCGGAAGTCAAATATTAGTCTTAATTTAAACTAGACCATTAACATGCTAGAATTCCCTGTCATTCTAGATAACTTCAGAGCCAATGGCTCTCCCGTTCCCAAGTGTTAAAGAATTGCCACTTCAAAGGGTTCAACTCTTTCTCAGTTTTTATTAAGAAAACTGATAATGGTTGAAATAAGCCACAGGGGGTCAAAGAGCCAGGTGGCCAGAGAGCTTATACCCGAGTTGAGAAACCCTTGCTACCTGCTGTTTTAATAGGCTACCCTTATTTCTAATGGGGCTTGAGTGGAGCTGAAATCGAGGCCGAGAGACCGTATCAGAGCAATCTTAACATCGAACCACCTGACACTGGGTCTGTGGGGGATATTTCATCATTGTCTTCCTGACCTTTGGCCTCTTAGACGTACAGCCCATCATTTATGGGAAGCCGCGACTAAAAAAGCCATTTGTTCCCCGTTGAAGGTACCTGTCCTGACGCACTGTCAACAGCTGTTTGCATTGCTAACTGTGCCAAGGGAAAACAATTGATGCGGGCGAACTCGAATTTCTAACCACCTCTTTTATTTTTGTCACTCCTGGTGCTAATGATGACCTATATTCTCTACCATAATGATTATCTTAAAAGTCTTTTTGGCTTTGAAGAGAGCATTTGAGTCCTAAGTGCCCGTATTGTGAAAGAATATAATATGGAGAGGTCTATTATCTTAGAATTCATTTGCCCATTTTTTTTCTTTTTTTGAGGCAGCACTGTAAATTAAACCGCTTGAGTTGGCTTTGTAGGTTTCTTTTTCTCTTTCCTTATTTTTTTTTTTTTTTTTTGCATACACAGCAAGGATAACTACACCTCAGATTTATGAGCATTGTGAACAGGTTGCCATGGCAACCACTCTGGCTGCTCTACACCAAATAACCTTGTCATGTGAGCATTTATCACAGGAACATCAAGGACTGGATTGCACTGTACGCTCTTTGGCTAAACAGCGGGATTTTTCTGAATAATAATTGGTCGTGGCCTTTTATTCCACCAGTCAGAGTTAATCATCCTCGGAATCTGAAATTAACCATAATGCATTCAAGACGCAGAATGCAGCCATTCAAAAATTCCTCTTTGGAGGAAGAAAACTTTCAAATGATCTTTGCTCTTTGTTGTATATGACCATTGTTGTTATTGTTATTGTCATTATTATTACTGGGAAGGCTTCAGGAGAGAAGAATGAGGATTTGGGAATGGCACATTAGAACTCATTACCAGCATCTAAGTAAAATGGGCATTTTAACCGGCCTATTATTTATGAGAAGTAAAAGGTATTTTAAACTGCCATCAAAACCAGTAGATTTTTTTTTTCCTCTCAAATTACCTTTACAGGACATTTGATCATTTGAATGGATTTTACTAGGCTAATTTATTTTCCATAGATTCATGTTTTACTACACACCCAGAAATTTCAGTGTGCTCCTTATGTAGCATATTAGGAGGTAAAATGAATGGGGTGTAAAGGATCAGCGAGCTGTCTCCGTGCCTACACAGCATGCACATGTGTGCACGCACACACACACACGCGCACACACACACACACACACACACGGGCGCTTATGTGCATGTATGTGAACCCACAGGATGGACCCCAGAAAGAAAATAATTACATCAGAGGCATACAGCTGGCTCTCTGTCACAGGCAATTATGTTAGAGCAGGGGGGTGGGTGGGTTAAAAAAAAAGTGTCAGGACTGTTGTTATTCATCAGCAGAGAGATTTTCTGATCCATGAAGGGTTACCAGGAAAAATTCTACTAGGGATGAGAACAAACTTCAGCCGATTCACCAAACTTCTTTTCTTGGCTACTTTAAAACTTACTGTGTTCTTCAGAGATCCTCCCTCTGCCCCCTGCTTCTTGCACTTCCTTAGTCCCAGAGTCTTACTTCTTATAGGTCATCGATCATGGTTATTGTTGATAATAATCTCTTCACCTTAAGTGTGGCTTCTCCCAAGGATAGTTACATAAAAAAACAAACACTGAATCGCAAATGGAAGAACTTAAAAAATAAGTGAAGAATAGTTTTGGTTTTATTTTAAGACGGGATTGAAGGATGAAAGGACATTTTGATTTTTTTATTTTTTAAAAAGATTTATTGTATTTGAGAGAGAGAGAGCAGGGGGAGGGACAGAGAGAAAGAGAGAATCCTGAAGCAGACTCACTGCTGAGCTGGGAACCCAATGCAGGGCTTTATCCCAGGACCCTGAGATCATGACCTGAGCCAAAATCTAGAGTTGCTGCTGAACTTGAGGCACCCCAAGAACATTTTTTAAATTCCCATTCATTTTTACCTTCAAGGTAGCCATGTACTTTAGCACCTTCTAAGACCTGCAGTCAGTCCAATCAAGTAACTGATTGGATTTGGAGATAAAAAATAGCTAAATGGGCACCTTTTGAATAGAGTTATTCAGGGAAATGGCACTGCCCATCCCATGTTAGATCCCTGTTCTTGTCTTTTTGCAGTTCTCCCTTGGAAATGAATGTATACATGGGGCAGGCAATAAGCTGAGTTGGAGAAACAAGATACAGAGCAGTAGTGGGAACACAATATTTCACTCATTCATCAACTATATATTAAGGTCCTTGTAAATGCCAAGGATACTATTAGGTGCTCTGGGGGAAATGGCAAGGAATAAGATCTGATCCCCAACCTCTAGGCACTTACCAGCTCACAGGGAGATAAAATATATACAGAACATAGGTAGCAGCTACACTGTTGAATGAAAAAATAATTTCTTGTAAGTAAATGGCATAAAAGCCCAGAAATGGCAATAGTCACTGGCATGGTTGTGGGGATGGGGCCTCCTATAGTTGTGACATTGGAACTGCTGGACTCTAATGATCTATGGATGGCTGGTGATTGGAAAGAGAACATTTTAGGAAGAAAGGATGACAGAAGTGAAAGCAAGAGACCCAGAGTGTTTGGTGTGTTCTGAGGATGGTCGGCATTTGCTGGGACTCCAAGTTCATGTCCATTAGTTGTGGGTAGACATAAGACTGGTAAGTACCCTCAGGCTATATTTGAAGTGTCACTATCAAGTCCACATAAGTTTCTTGGTAAGATGCTGGGCCATCTATTTGGGTGTCATCAGAGAGTCATTTCAGGTTCTTAAGCAGAATATCAGTCTGATCAAATCTGTATGAAAATTTAAGTGAAATGGGTGAGAAGGAGGAACACATTTCAGAAGTTGTTTGATCACTTGGAAATGTAGATTTACCCCAAGTCCCTGATCAACTAGCTTCCCTTCTCATTTTGTTTCCAGTGAATATGGGGGAGGCATTCCCTTTTGATGATGGCTTTGAGGTGCTTTGTTTGATGTGGGCAGAGGTTCTCTCCTGGTGCAAGCCTCAGATCCATGGCTTAGCAATTAGGTAGGAGAATAGTTAGGAAAATGCAACTGGTCATACATTGTTGGGTTTGTCAGGCTGAAGCACCAGACTCATCATTTAATTTCTCAAGTTTTAGCCAGACTTTTATGAGAAGGAAAAAAAAGTGATCAGTATTGACTGGCACTCAGTAAGCTATGACCAATCTGCCAGTGAGTATTGCTGTTATTAGACCCAAGAGTGCTTTACTTAAAGAGAAATATGTTCACACTATGTCGTGGAGAATCTTCATAGAATTGTGTCTGGAACCCAGGGTTCATGAAGCCCACCCCGACCTGGATGATCCCCAGGGCTCTTTATCGCTCCCTCTGACTATGTTAGGGAGGTATGACATGAGTAGGTGAGCTTTAAAATGTGACTAGAAGAAATCTCTCTCTGATGCCTATTCACTCTGCCTTGCTGGTGACCATCAAACTACTGAGCAAATTTGTTTTGCATTGCCATTCTGTCCCAGAAGCTGTTGAAAATGAAGTTTTTCTTCTTTTTTCTTTTTCATTTTATAAGGCCCATGAGAACAAAAAGCAATTTTTTCCTTCATACTCTCAGTAAAGTAGGTCTTCTTCTTTTTGTTAGTTCTCAACTCCAGGTTCTTCCTGGTTAGAAATAGCAGCACTGTTGGGAAGATTGTGTGTTATCTGTAGTTGTGTAACATATCTCTCCAAAACATGATGGCTTAGAGTAAGAACAATAATAATAAAATATCTCTCACTTTCTGAGGATCATAAATTCAGGAATGGTTTGGCTAGGCAATGGTTTGGCTAGGAGACTAAAGCCTCCTTTCATGAGGCTTTAGTCAAATGTCAGGGAGGGCTCCTGTCATCTGAAGATTTGGCTAGGGCTAGAAAATATACTTATGAGGTAGCTCACTCACAAGCTGGCAAGTTGGTATTAGCTGTTGTCAAGCGTCCTCGCGTCTTCACCACAAGTATCTTTCCACAAGGCTGCTTGAGTGTCCTCACAACATGGTGGTTGGCTTCCCCCAAGGTGAGTAAGTAATATAAGATACCAAGCTCAAAGCCCTTATGGCCCAGTCTTAGAAATCACACACTATCACTTATGATTTATTCTGTTGGTAATATGATATATTGTGTTTATTCTGTTGTGATATATTCTGTTGTCACACAATAGGACAGCCTGATTGGATGAGATAGGGAATTATACAAGGTGTGAACCCCAGGAAGTATAGAATTCTGGGAGATTTCTTAGAGGCTGCCTATCTCAGAAGTGCTGTATCTCTGCACCTCATAAGTGGATGTGTGAGCTTCTGGGATTAAGAAGAGAAACTACCCTGTTTCTGCTCAAAAACTCTGGGAAAATTTTTACTTGTGCTAAGATTGAGCAATGCTCATTGAAGATTTGCTTTAATCTGACATAGTCTGAAATAATGGTCAATAGTGGGTCAAAGTATTTTAAACATACATTAAAACAGTAAACCTTTTATTTTAGCTTAAATTTATAAGTGTGTATTCATTTACCAATATTTTCGTTTTTCCTTTTTTTGAGAAAACAGTAATTTTCCTTTGAGTAAGGGCCTTCTAATTAAAGTTCTGCATCATCTTTTCCCCCAAACCATTCCTAGAATACATAATTTACATAATCTAGTTTGGTTTCCTTAAAGTAAAGCAAGAACCTAAAATGTGTTTTCCAAGCAATGTGAAAACAGAATTTGTCAAGACCTTTATAATTTTTGGCTAATTTCTTAGAGCTACTTCCCCCATACTCAATTCAACATCCATTTTTAAAAAATCAACTTCCTACTTAGTGATTTTCTCCAAAGCATCAATTTAGACTTGGTTTTTATCAATGAAACAACTCTCTTTGCATTTGTATTTCATATTTTTGGATAATTTTTAAATAAATTACATACTTAAAACTACAACCAGCATAAAAAGTCTTAGGAACAAACATAAGTGATTCTTATAAAGCATATGGAATAGGGGGCACCTGGGTGGCTCAGTGGGTTAAAGCCTCTGCCTTCGGCTCAGGTCATGATCCCAGGGTCCTGGGATCGAGCCCCACATCGGGCTCTCTGCTCCACAGGGAGCCTGCTTCCTCCTCTCTCTCTGCCTGCCTCTCTGCCTAGTTGTGATTTCTCTCTGTCAAATAAAAAAAAAAAAAAAAAAAAAGGCATATGGAATAACAGGTAGGAGTAGAATGCACTGGCCTCCTAGTGAGGGTTGTGCTATCCCCAGAGTTCGCCAGGATGTCTTGAAGACAGGATGGACAGGATCAGATAAGTGGTCGTGTGTTAAGCCAATGCTTATGGTCAGTATTTTTATTTGCTTCAATTCTTAAAAAATATGCATTGAAATGACTGTTTCATTTCAATGACTTTGTGCTCCTTCCTCAAAAGTCAAGTCTGTGAATCACTAAACTGACCATGCAGCTGATCAGAAAATTATTGACTGTCAGCGAACCCACAGTGCTCTTCTTACCAGGCATGTAGGAGAGGCCTGGAAAGCCTTAAGGAATGGAAGATGAATGCTTAAGAGTTAACTTTATTTGGCCCCAAGCCTTAAGGTAATAATGTGGATCAGCTTCTAATCCAATGTTGAATGGCAATATGTTTCAACAAGCGTGTCATCATCAGTCTCATAGTCAGGGTCAGCTTTCTGGAGGAAAGGATCGTAGCTTTGGCCTTGAATAGGTTATACAGGGGGTTATACTACAGAAGTGAGTATGAGTAGGAACAAAAAGAATATTTATAGAAAACCAAAGAAAACATGGAAAAGAAAAGCTTAAAATTGTGAGTCTCTTGTAGATTTTGAGGGTATTGGAGGACTATCAGACTGCCAAGAGGGCACTGGGCAGATTCAAGTGGGGAGAAGAAGCTGGAGCCAGAGACAATATACAGGATCTGTTAGAGTGTTTTGGAAATAATGTGTGAGAGGGTCCAGACAAACATAGTTTGTGGATAGAGAGTTTTTGCGAGAAAATAATAGCTGAATTTGGGAGCTGTAAAGCAGGGAAGTTTGGTAGGAGAAATGCAAGTTTGAGTCTAGGGAGATATGAGAAATAGTTGGTGCCATTGTCATTGCATGAATATATAGGAAGGTAAGGAAGTGAATTCAGATTTAGGCTGAGTTGGGGGGTGATTGGAAGAGGAGGAGTGAAAGGTTAGAGAGACATGGGAGAACTGGACCCAAGGAGAGGGGATGGAACCCAAGGGGTAAATTGAGGAATAATCTGTGGAGCAGTCTGTGGGAGACCCCAAAAGTGGGTGGGTCAAACCTCTGGGGACAGTCTTACGGGAGAAAGAAGGCCAAAGTTAAGTCTGAGCCTTGGACAAAACCCTGCTCCATCCCCTGAGCCAGAGCTTTTCAGGGCCCAGAAACAGTGGCTAAAGGTGCTACTGTCTAAAATCTTACAGCCCAGGCTTTTCATTTCCCCATTTGCCCCATTTTTGGGAGTCCCATTCTCTGTGTTTCCTTTCTGGGTTTCCATTTGGACAAGAGGCAATCAAACTTTGTGTAAGCATGTGCTCCATTTCAGTCTGCTTTTTATTTTTATGTGTAGACTCAGCCTGGCTCCCCCAGCCTCTCATTTATCTCTGCCCTTTCTTTGTTCTCCCCTCCTAACTTTTCTACTCATTCCATTACCTAAAATTTCTCCCTTGTTAAGGATGGGAAGCCCTCCATTAGGACCCACACTCCATTGTGTCACACATCGTTTAAATATCTTTATCACTTCCCCACTGGGAAAAACAGTAATTGATGGTATTTCCATTTATCTTCACTTTTCTCTGTTGCGTTTGGGGAAAAGATGACGGTTTCAAATAGCTCATTATTTATTTTCCACTCAGGCTCAAGCTGAATTCCAGCACCGTCCTTACAGGGACCCAGACTTCCCACAATCCCATAATGTTTTATGAGCAGTTTTACAATCCAGACACTGCATTATCATGTCCTTCTGAAGGGTGGTTATGTGAATTGTCAGGAAACAGGAGCAGAAAGATAGGGTAATCGGCCACTGCTGGATAGCTAGTTCACAATTTGCCCTGGTGAGAACCCTTTGCTCAGGAGCTCCTGTGTAGAGGAGCTGCTGTGGTAGGGCCAAGTGACCACTAATTTTTAATTAGTGATATTCAACATTATTATTATATATATATAATTATATATATATATAATATAAATATATATAATATATTACTGATATTCAACAACATATATATATAATATATAAATATATATAATATATTACTGATATTCAACAACAGTGTGCACAAGCTGAGGGGCTACATGGGAACACTGACATGGAAAGATCCCTTAAGAAGAAACTAGGCTATCCCACCCATTTTATGGATGAAGAGACTGGAGCTCAGGTATGGGATGTGATCCATCAGGAACACACATACAGTAACAACCTTGGGACTAGGAACTAAGCTTTCTGACAGCCAAAAAAAAAAAAAAGTCTTAAAAAATTGTTTTGCAAAATACATAGAAAAGATGACACTCAGCATGTCTATTCAACTGTCTGAAGTATAAACAAAAACTCAGAGATGATGGCATGCCGTAATTCTAACTTGATGTTTTATGTTGAGAAAACAAAGTGAACAGAAGTCCTGATAATTGACATGCCTTTGTCTCAAGGGTCGAGTGCTCCATTTTTTATTTACCTTGTCAGACTGCATCATTCTACGCAAGATTTATTGACACGGAGTTTTTCCCATCCCTTACTCATCCTCTCTTTTGCTTTCCTACAAAAGAGAGAAAAAAACTGAAGCTGAGTAGAGCAGCTTCTCCCCACCATCTTTGGAGCATGCTAACCAATGCCGCTCTTGGGGCTGGCTTTCAGGGAGATGCCTGAGACGGCAGAGGGAGGAGAACATAGACTCACAGACTTTGCATAACAGCGTCTGTTAAGAATCTCAGCGGAACCCTGGGCAGATGGGATTTTCTATAAGAGGATGGTTTGGGGAAGTAGTATGATGTTTAGAAGGCCTGAGGTGACATACTAGTAAAAAGAACACTGGACTTGGACCCAGATTCTGGTTCTGACTTCACAGCTGGATAGCTGCATGACCTTTCTGGGCCTCCATACTCTCATGTATAAGATAAGGGGTTCATTTTACTCGGAGACTCCACCCAGCTCTAACATTTGGGGACTCTATGGAGACTCTGCTTTCCGGCTATGGTGAACAATGAGTGCAAGGAACATGAGCAGAAAGCGGAATGCTGGGGAGAGGCTAATGGGAAACACATGGTGTGGATGACTCGAAGCAGGAAGAAAGGGAGCTCCCTGTAAAAGCTTCAGTTCTCCAGGGGCAAACTGTTTCCAAATCACAACTGAGCTTAGGCAAGAGTTAGACACCTATAACTTAACTTTTTTATTGCTTATCAGAGAAGAGGAATTCATAATCATCTCTGTTGACTTTCAAAACACCCCCATAAAGTAAACAGATTCTATAATCCTGCATTTATATAGATAATGGAGGCTCCCGGAAGGTAAAAGACTTCCCAAGATGTATATTTATGGACTGAGTTGAACAAGTTCCAAAGTTTCCTAGGTCCTACTCACAGGCCTTCTCCAACTCAGTTTGTGATAATATACTTGCATTTGTACAGAACTTTTTACTTTTTAAATGTGTTTAAAAACCATTACCTTGGGGCATCTGGGTGACTGAGAAGGTTAAGCAACCAACTCTTGATTTTGGCCCAGGTCATGACTCAGGGTCAGGTGATGGAGACCCACATTGGGACATTGGACTCTATGCTCAGTGGGGAGTCTGCTTGAGATTCTCTCCCTCTCCCTCTGCTCCCCCCTTCACTCTCTCTCCCAAATAAATAAATAAAATCTTTTTAAAAATTACCTCATATTTTTTTGCACCATGATCCTATTAGGATACCAGGGATTATTTCTTCTATTTTAGAGATGAGAAAACTGAGTCCTTGGGAAATTAAGTGATTTTTCCTGAGTTATCTATTTGTCCAACAAAGCCTCATAGAGCATTTATTATTCTCCAAGTACAACCCAGACATGGCTGCCTAATGTCAAGGCCAGTTTTGACCTCACAGTGTCTCAACTACATACCCAGTGCCCTTTGAGAGCTATGATTTTTTTTTTTTTTAAGTTGGCTCCACACCCAAAGTGGGGCTTGTACTCATGACCCTGAGATCAAGAGTCAGATGCTTTACTGACTGAACCAGCCAGGCACCCCTAAGAGCTGTGTTTTTTAACCTGAAAACAAAAAGTCTCAGAAGCGGCTTCCAAATATGGCAAGGACAGAATGGCCCTACAATTGTAATATCCCATCCAAATATCCAAATAGCAATCCTCTATCACCCACTCTTATTTTAAGATGGTCTTCTAGCCCCAGTTAATGACTTAGGAGATACATAATAATCCTTAGAGATATGTCAGAGCAATAGCCAACAGTTGATGAGGGCACCAGGCCCAGGCTTCAACTTTAATTTGAAATAAGCAAAAGCATGTACCAATGCTTTCCAGCCTCCCAGTGCTATGTCATCTCTCCCTTCTCAACACCATGATTCCACAGCTTCCTCCACCCTAGGAATGGGTGCTTGGTCTAGTCCCTACTAGTCCCCACTGATGTGCCAGTCCCTCAGTGGAATCAGCAGTTTCAAGAACAGAGGCTGGATGGCCATCCCTTAGAGATGAGGCAGACAGAGATCTCTGCCCCGGGAGAGGGCTCTGAGACTCTTGCCATCTTTAAAAAATATACTCAGTGGAAGTACTACAACTACCCATTACGGGACATGTCCTGCAATTTGGTCCTTCAGCAAACCCTCATATATATTAGTAAGCTATCCAGTACTCTAGCTGACAAACGTGACATTAACCCGCTACAGATCCTCAAGACAATCCCAGTTTCCACATTTCCCTTCAAGTCTTCTCTATAGGTAGGTAACACAGCCCGGGGGGGGGGGGTTGTTGTTGTTGTTTTTGTTGTTGTTGTTTCTCAAGTTGGGGCAAAGGACATGGAAGAGAGATTTTATTTGTCTGAAAACCTGTGTGTTATCCGTCCACTTCAGAGATAGTGTTTCTCAGCGAGGATGGAAGTGCCGGCAGGTTTGTCCACGCCATCCACATTACCTTGTATAGTCCTTTGTGACTATGAGAGACCAAGTCTCTGGGCACAAAAGGGAAGTCTGTGTCCAGGAAAATGACCAAGCCGTGTTCCTGCTTTCTCCTATCTACGCTTCTCTCCTTGTCTTTGGCATCACCTTCCTGATGATACCACCCATGCAGCAGCAATCCAGAAATCAAGACCCAACTCTAGCCCTGCTCTTCTGATTCTGTGCTGACCATCCTATCCACTGTGAACCTCTCCCTTTCCTGGGCTGCCACAACAAATATTTCTCTTCTTCACTGAGTGCCATTCATCGTTATTCTTCTTCAGTTGCTCACTGGCTTGTCAAATGTATAGTCACAACTTTCCAATTGGAATGTAAGCTCCCTGAAGGCAGAAGACATACTTTCTTCATCTCTGTTCTGCGCTATGGTGTATGTTAGCTGGTCACTTGGAATATGTTAGCTTGTTTAAAAATGACTTCCAAGCAGAGCAAGCCCTGACAACACAAAGCAGAGCTGAGTGAATCATATGTATACTGAGTGGAATAATAGCTCTTGAATAAGACTGAACATTTTCTAAGGGGAGCATGATGCTGTCCCACAGTTCTGGCTCTGCCCCCAGAGAAGTTGCATTGGTCACACATGCCTGTGTGAGGAAGTCCCTTCTTTGCTGATTCTGGACCACCCATCACAACAGCAGGAAATCTATCCATCTGCTATCCTCCCTCAGGGAATGACTACATTGTAACCATCTCCTTTCACCTCTTAAGATGCCAAATGTATTCATTCCTTCTTCAACACAGAGTTGGGGAAATATTAGTATTGGCTGAGTTGAGACTGTGGGTCATTTTACTTAGTTAATAGTGACTGAGTCCTTCCAAAATACCTACTGAGGGACATAAGTAGCGTGGAAATGGACACCCAACCCCTTTTCACTGGAAAATTGTGGGAGTGATTCTTTATATTTGTCATGGGTGAAACCAAACCCCTGATCTGACATTCACTTAATTTTTCTTCATGGTAAAAGCTGTTGACTTCTCTCCTATTAGTGGGATTAGAAAAAAACAGCACTGGCCTGGAAATCAGGAGGGCTGGCTTCTCACCCTGGCTCAGTGCCCAAGGCCTCCTCCCCTTAGTTCTTTCCCTGGGACCACACCACTTGCACACCTGCCTGTCACTTAGTACCAAGTGATGGGTTCATTTGGGTGGCATGCTTCCTTTGAAGACCACCCAGAAGTTCCTGCTGACACTCATGCTTTCTACTTAAAATTATTGGCAGCAGGGAGACCAACCTCTGAGGTGTACAGTGTGTGTGCAGAAAGGTGTCACAATTCCATCTGGAGGGTCTGGGAACCAAGTTCTCTCTTATGTCATCCACTGATCCACATGTGATCAGCAAAGCCCATTTAGTTTCTCTGTTCGCTTCTCTGTCTGTAAGTTGGAAACATTGATAACCACCCCCGCCCAAGGGTTTCTTTCCGGGTTCTTGAGAATTAAATGGGATTAGAAATATGATCATATTTTAAAGGCAAAATGATGTGGAGAAACAGATGGTTGTCAGAACATCATTATTTGTGTAGCCAAGAGGATAGCCCAGTCGGGACCTGGCATGTGGTTCTAGCTTCGTTACTATGTGATCTTAGACAAGTCATAAGATCTCCCCAGGCCTTGCTTTCCCTATCTGTGAAATGGGGATTAAAATAACTGCCCTTTCGCACAAGGGTTCAGTGAAGATCTGAAAGAATATGTATGAAAGAGCATTGATAAGTACACACACAACACTATTTTCAAGTAAGAAAGAGTTCACTGTTTTTAGCAAGTCTATCTGGATTGAAGTCCATTCATTCCATGTAAGAAACTTACCCTCCTAAGAGAGAGTCCCAGAGGGAAAGCTTATATGCAAATTACCCAACTACTGCACCTGCATTACTTCTGAAAGATGTGTCATTCAATACAAGGAGCAACAGCCTGGGAATTAAAGATGGAAGGTAGACATTTATAAGGAAAACTCACAACACAGCGAGTCCCTGGGGAGAGCATATATCTTAGCAGTATTATATCCAACTCAAATAAAACAACACCTTTCAAGGGCGCAGTGTCACTTCTTCGGATTGTTGGATAGAAATGATCCATGTTTAAGAAGCTATAAAATGGCTACCATAGACCATAACTTTAAAATAAAAAACCTGCTTTGCAGAATTGTAACTGAAGAAATTGTACACAATATTGGAAGTGCAGAGGAGAAATGGTGCAACTGTGAATAGAGGCAGAGAAAGGCACCAACAATGGCACCGCAAAATTGTGGGGAGGGAAATCCCTGAGGGCTGGAGAAGACCTCCCCATATGAGCTGGAGGTTATGGACACATAAACCTCAGAGCACATACCATCTAAGTCTGTCCTAAAACATGGGTTATGATTGGAAAATCACAGAGGCAGACATGGATCTGGGTAGGGAAGTGAGCAGAGGGAACAGCAGATTCAATGATAGAATGGGACTACACTTACAAAAGACCTGTGCCACTTACCCTAAGTCAAAAGAAGAAAAACTAACTAAAGCTTCCATTTGGGTTCTATTTAATAAATATAAGACATATAGAAATTCAGCTTCTCTGAAGTCATTCAGGATGATGACTGATGGTTCTTGATGAATAGTGGTGCGTCATTGTTGATGATAAGCCCAACTTGTCACCTACCGTTGATTCTAGATATCTGGGAAGAGATGGGAATCTGTTTCTCTCATGAAAGAAATCCTATAAGCACTAACACCATCCCCTCACAAGGGCCTGAAGAATAAGGTGACTAAGTAGCAGGTGCATTAATGAACAGGGATGGGAGAGAGTCCAGGGACCAAAGACAAAATTACTCTCTTATACACTTGGAGGAACACTGAACAGGACCACAGTTGCAGTTATGTAATGGAGGACAAGGGAGACAAGAACAAAGATATTAGAGTTCTGAATTTATTGGTATGAAGAGATGTTCACGTGTATCATTAAATTAAAAATTTCCTTATGGAATAATATATACTCTTTTTCCATTTTTTAAAAAGAAAAATACTTATTAGATTAACATAGTTACATTTTTAAAAGCTAAGTCCATCAAGCCAGGAGTCTGTGAAGAGCCCACATTTCTAGAAAGAACCTGCCTGTGACAGTAGACTGGCTGTGGCTAAGCATAAGAAGTTGTTCTTTATGCGTTACAATTTGAGAGGCAAGGACCTATCTGAGCAGAAGCATGCTGGCGGTGCTCAGGGAGGACCATCGTACCTGTGCACTCTCAGGGTATTCCATAGTAGCCCTGGGAAAGCCTTGAGGGAGGAAAATAGCCCATCACTCTATCCCTTCTTGTCGAAGCTCTGTGATATGGTCACATATTAGCTCCTAGGACCCTGCACTTATAGTCAAACAGGGCTCTCCAGCCTAGCCAATCTTGGAATAGAATTAATTCATATTTTTTGCATAAATTTCAGTCTCACAAAGAGAGTCTAGTCTTGGATAGGAGTCTAGAGGTAAAGGAAGACAGAGTGCTTGAGTGTGATCCTCCAAGTCAAGCTACCTATGGGGCACCTGGAAGTCTCCTTCTGCGGCTCCCCAGGGGGTCTGAGTTCTGATCTCTGCATTGAGAGGGCCTGCCATTGCAGCCAGGTCCGGTGAAGGTCTGTGATGGAGGAACGTGATCCTTGTCTCTCCAAAAGTTCTTTTCATCACTCCCTAGACTCAAAGGTGCTCACTTAAGGAGGACCAGGTTGCCTGGACCTAGGGATTTTTTTTTTTTTTTAAGGAAACTCAATAGTCTGTGTTAATGACAGTGCTGTCTTTCGCTCCTTCATTCATATAGTTCACGCTCAGCCTCCATTCTCAGAACACTTGTATGTTAAATAATTAGGTTTTGGCCCAGGCCTTTCTTTGTAATTTCCTCTTTCTTCAAATGTCTAACCAGTTCAGTAAACTTTGAAAAGAGCCTTAGAATCCATTTGCTCAAACATCACCATTTTTGCAGTTGGAGAAAACAGTCTTTGAAGAGTTAAGAAATTTGCCCAAAATCACAATAGCTGGTTTGTAGCAGAGCTGGAACAAAAGACAAGTTTCCAAGTCATGAACTCAGTGTTCTTTCTATGGCTTCATTTTAGTAGTTAGACTTATTGAACATTTGCTACAAGGGGTTAAAGAAAAGTGTAGGCCTTGCCCCTAACCTCAAAGCTATAAATCGAATTGAGTAGACAAAACATACACAAGAAAATGAGAGGCCTATCGTGGTAACCCATTTAACACTGACTGAAGGATTTCAGGAAAAAGGGAGAGAGCCGTGTGGCTTGGTCTCTGGACTGGCTCCACCTGTGGATGGGAACTATGACATCAGGAAGACACTAAAGGGAGAAGCTTGAGAGGCACGTTGGAAAACAAATGTAACCCAGATACAGAGGGCCTACAGAGGTATTGAATAGGCTTCACATGGTGGTAACATGGAAGTCTATCACTGCCCACCAAAACAGAGATTTATAGATTAGTGGAGCTGACAGGTGGGGTGGGCCCCTAGAGAACCCCATTAGCCTTTGGCCAGTGTGAGCCCCGCGCTTAATAGACTTCTCTGGCCAGGTGCGGATGACTCAGTTTAAGAAGGGGGAGGAAACAGAGAGGGAGTTTAGGACCCAGGCATGGGATACGAATGATCTGGAGAAGGGTGAAGAAGGAGGTGGAAGATCTTACATAATCCACTTTAGATCTCTTACCCTGTATTTGGAAACAATCATAGAACATTTCATTTGTGTTGGTATATAGATAAAGCTTAATGCTGAATAGGCAGAGGGAATAGCTCCTTTATGGCATTATTTGTGCTAAAGTCTGACAGTGACCATTAAACTCTCTTCTCCAGGGATTTCTGGAGACAGTATTTTTCTAAGAATTAAGAAGCTGTATATGGCATGCCTATTTTCAAGAAGGTATATAGAGAGATCTCCCCCCCCCCGATAGATGGATGGATGGATGCATAGAAAGATAGATAGATTAGATTAGATAGATAGATTGATTGATTGATTATCTTATGCCTAGCAAGTAAATCAGTGTGTGGTGTATGTGTGTGTATCCAATGTCTAGCTAATGAAGAATCTTGGCCTATCACTAACTAGTTCAGTGATCTTGGGTAATTTTCGAAACCTCTCCTGTGCCTTCATTTCTTTACAGTGAAATAAAGATAATAACACTTACCTTGCAGGATTATCCAAAGAAGTAAATAAGATAAAAACACCTTAGAAGTACTTAGCACATAGTATGCAGCCAAATAATGTTGGTTCTCTTTCCTCTTTTATATCTATAAAACAGGAGGACTGTGAGGGAATTGGGCAGGGGGGGCAACAGAAGGCTGGAGGTTAAGATGCTGTTTCAGCACAGTTAGAAATCGTTAGAAACTGGAAGTCATGGTCAAGCAGTGTGTGTACCATGTGCTTTAGGCAGAAGAAACGGGCACTACCCAAGCTCAGAGACTCTAGCCTAGGGCTGGCGGCCCTCTAGAATCATCAGCACCTATGTGCCCTGGCCTGGGTTTTGCAAGGTGCGCAGGGAAGTCATTGTGAGGTGATGCTTCATTCAGTAAGATTAAGGAAATGGGAAGTGTGATGCTGGAGAGGGGAAGAAACAAACTGCCCTTGGCAGAGCCCTTGGCCCTTGGAGGATTCTTGTTTTTCCAACTGAGTCTGTTTTATTAGGTTACTTGACAAGGGAGAGCAATGCAGTGCTAGTAAAGGAGTCCACCCAGCCCCTGGGTTTGGAGCACAGAGCTTCACTCTTGAATATCATTCCCCCCAGCAAGACAATGCCTCGTTTGCATATTTGTTCTTAGTCACTATTTGTTTTTATTCACAGCAGCCATTAACCTCCTACTATGTCTCCATCTTTTATAATTAGAATAGCACTACTCAAAAGGATAACAGCATTCCCCAGCACCATGGCAGCTGCAGTGTTCTCCATAGCAAGGAAGGAAAGAAAATGACAGATGCTTTCATGTCACAGGGACAGGCCAGACCCAGGTGACTGTTTGAAAGAAGTTTCTGGTATAGCTTTGGGGAAATCACCATTATGGAACTCTCTTCTGAAGAAGTAGCTAAAACAATAAAGGGGTGATTAGTTAACAAGTGGCCCCAAATACTCAGTCCCAGATCAGACCTTCATTCGACATACCCCAGGGAGTTAGCTGGGCACATGCCTCCTAACCCAGGAGAGCCAACTTCTGTGCTAGAAAATAGCCATCCTGATCAAGGGGGGGCAGAGCCCAAGAGAAGTTACCAACTCCAGTTTCTCTTCTGTTCCCTGATGCCCAACCCCTGATCTTCAATCTTGATTTAGCCATGTAAGACAGCTGTAGTGTGTTCATGGTTCTTGCACAGTTTACAAAGGCCTGTACTCCATCTACCTAACATTTTAGTCTCCCTAGTGTGGATGCTCAGGACAGCCTGTGGAAGATGTCTGATCCCAAGATGCGACTTGATGGCGCACAGACACAGCCTCAGTTACTAAGTGTCTGTGGGTTGACCTTGAGCAAGCAAATATAACATTAAGGGTGAGAGTTGTCTCCGATTTTGATTCCTTTATATTAGCAAATAAATCCCTTTTGTCTATTTTCCAAAGGCTCTTGTCAGCAAATCTTCTAACCAATCTCTCTTCCTCTTCTCTAGAGATGTGGTCCATCACCTCTTCTCTGTTACCTCCTCAAAATAAATCTTTACCTTCCCTAAACTATATCCTTCTCAATATGGATGAGACTTGGGTCCTGACCTCAACATTTATTAGCTAAGGGACTGCAGTTGTCATCCTTAACCCACTCAAGCCTCAGTTTGCCCGTGTGTTCAGTATCCCCCTCACATGCTGATATGTGAGGGTTAATTAAAATAAAGCTTGTAAAGAGCAGAATGTGGAACCTATAACAGAGAGCATGCACTAGATATTATTTTATAATTAATAAAATTGTATCATCAGTACATTTATCCAAACAGAACTATTTGCTTTTTCCTGAATGTAATCTCAGCTTGCCTATGTCCCTGCTCTGCCTCCACTATGCCCTTATCCTCCTAGGCCTTCTTCTTATGATGAAGATAAAAGCGTCAGTCATTTGTAAAAGTCATCTCAAATGCATATAACTTGCTCTGATGCTCCCAACAGAATATGCTCTCTCAGAGCACTCCAGGCTGTTCTCCTGGCCCTTACCTTAACTGTCATGCTTCTCTACCTTGTACTGGGGTTAAAGGATCTGGAAAGCTGGTGATACCTGCATTTGGGGATGGGAAGAAGTTTACCTGGATCTGATTCAAACCATGAGGATGTATGAGTTATCTCAAGTCACAGGGTGTTCAAGCCCTGGGCAATGGTGAAACCCCGGCTACAGAATGGGTATGGAAGTCCTGAATGGGCACTGAAGGTGACCGTGGCGAAAAAGAAAAGAGAGTGTGGTTTTTCCTCCCTGAGACAGGGTGGATGGAGGGGAGAGGGTCGCTGTGGCCAACTTCTCACTGCTCATAATACTTCTTCATCATCACCATACTTGCCAGCCAAGGGTGGATCCTTAAGAAGTATGTGTTCTGAGACCGAGGAACTGAAAGCCCCTCTTAGAAATGGAGATTGTCCTCAATGATAGGGAGAGGCTTTTTTCTGTCTGATGAGACTCTGAGATGTCAACTGTTAACAAATAAAAGAAAAAGGCATAAGACCTATTTTCTATTTCATGGACTAAAAGTCTGAGAGTTTAAGGCAATTTAGTCGGGACTTTGTTTTCGCTGCTTGTACAATTTTAAATAAGTTTAGTGCATTAAACTGTTTTGTACATGTAGCAGCAGCAATGGAAATCCGGGGTTTCTTGGACAGAACCAAGAGCAAGGAAAACCCGCACAAGCCAGGGCGGTCCTTGGAATCGCTGCATTGTTAGTGGGTTTACTAACTGACAGCCTGGAGGCAATCTATTTTATTAAGAGATTGAAAAATAGTTTAAAAAACCAGCATGTGAAGATTTCAATCAGAAATAGATGGGCACTTTTTAAGCTGCAATTGGTTTCTAAAGAAGGGGCCAGATAAGAATTGATAGAGGTGAATAGCTATCAAAACGTGGGGTGAAAAAAAAAAAAGAAGCAAATTGCCACCTACTTGAAGTGAATAGCTCTTGTAATGTAATGGGTTTTAAACTTTAAAATTGTTTTGTACTGTGACATACATAACAGCGGAAGTCTGGATTGAGAGTGTTTATTGGTTTTTTCCAATGGAAGATTGCCTGTTTGGTATTTGAATAATAATCTCCATATAAAAATATGGTAATGTAATTATGCTAACTAGTATTTTCTATAATTCAAGACTCTGTTTATAATAATATATCATATTTTGCAGTCAGGTAAGAATCCATTTGTCCCCTCCACCTGGGCCCAGAGATAGGAAAAAGAACTTTAATATATAGTTCCCAGCAATCTGCTCCTCTCTGGAGTTAGCATTTCCTCGAAGGTGATACAATGACTCTCACGAGAAATACCTTCATTTGCCACATGCTGCCAAGTGGAGATGAAGCTGATTCTTCGAAATTTTGCAGATAAACTTGCTTCGATCAAACTCACAGATGGTAACCTGCTAGTGTGAGGATATTAGCCAAACTCAAAGGCAAAGGAAGTGAGAGTGTGTTTTAAATTAATTTGGAGGAAACAAATAGGTCAGTTACACTTGTTATTACACAGTACATTATCGAGAAATTTCTACATAAAAAGTGAGTATAGCATCAGCTAGTATTATGAAACTACCCACACAAGAAAGCACAAATTGTAAAGTTGTGGACGGGTCTGTACTCGGTGGAGTCCTCTTTTAAGCTGGTGTTGTACTAAAACAATTTTGACAAGGCTGGTCCATTATTCTTACTTTTGTACTCAAAATATCAGTGATGGTGGAGCCCCAGGGACCTTCCAGTGTAAGAGTTTGCCTTTGATTGGGAAGGCTAACCCTGAGAATACTGATTAACGGATAGCAACCCATTGGATGGTGTCTGGTGGCTTGTCCCAGGGTTCTGTATCAACCTGTTCCGGTTGACAGCTTTTTATTTATTTATTTATTTTATGTAATGTTAGTCACCATACAGTACATCATTTAGTTTTTGATCTAGTGTTCTGTGATTCATTGTTTGCGTATGACACCCAGTGCTCCATGTATTAAGTGCCCTCCCTAATACCCATCACTGGGCTCACCCATCCCCCTCCCCCCCCCCCACGACCCCCAGTTTGTTTCCGGAAGTCCATAGTCTTTCATGGTTCATCTCCCGCTCTGGTTTCCCCCCTTTCATTTTTACCTTCCTGCTCCTAATGGTTGACAGCTTTAATACCTAGGATGAGGGTACAGGAAACTACAGTTTTAGTACAAGTGGTATATATGTTGGGAAGCGTGTTGCAATCCAAACTGGTCTTTGTGGCTTGTACAGTAGGCCAGACTCAACCTATAAAAATGTAGAAGGCTAAGTATAGATTTCTACATGCAGGTTTCTCAAAAGCTCACAATCAAGGAAGCACATCTTGGAGAATGTGGCCAAACAGCAGCATAGGACATGCCGAAGAAGCTTAAAAAGTATTGGGGAGGGGCGCCTGGGTGGCTCAGTGGGTTAAGCCGCTGCCTTCGGCTCAGGTCATGATCTCAGGTCCTGGGATCGAGTCCCGCATCGGGCTCTCTGCTTGGTGGGGAGCCTGCTTCCCTCTCTCTCTCTCTCTCTGCCTGCCTCTCTATCTACCTGTGATCTCTCTCGGTCAAATAAACAAATAAAAAATCTTAAAAAAAAAAAAAGTATTGGGGCTCTAGTAATAGTAATACCATGCCCAGAGGATGGGAGGTGATTGCCCTTCACTGCACATAACACCCTTAGAATTTTATGTTAAATTTAAGGGTACCACCTTTTAGTAAAGAAGTTGATAAGTTGGAAGAAAATGCCCAGAATGGTGAGTGAGGAATGATTGAAAGAAATAAGGCTGTTTATGTTTAAAAAGCAATCTGTTTTCAAGTACATTTGGAGCAGTCAGAGAAAAGTGAAAATGGACTTATACTGGGTAACTCCATAAAGCAGATGCAGCGCCTGTAACAGCCCAGATCTATAGACCACATTCTCTTTCCTCTGATGACCCCAAGCTCTCTGTTTTTGCTTTCATTCTTCAGCTTTACTGGGGTACAATTGGCGGAAAAACGTTGACCCCTAAGCCTTCTGTATCTCTTCACATGGGTCCTCACAGCATCGCTAATAGAGGAAATAGTGAGAAGCTTCAATCCTTACCCCTTCTTCAGAGGGGAGAGCTGGGAAGGAGGGGAAAGTAGGGAAGATCAGGGGAGCAGTACTGGCATATCCTTACGGCGACAGATAAAACCCTTCCAGTCTTCGTTCCCTTTCCCTCCACACTCTTTTCTCCTCTCCCCTCCCACCAGACCTTACCCCTACAATTTTTGACTTTGCATATGGGAGTCTTGAAAATAAAGACATGACCAGGAAAAGCACATTGATTCAAACCTCCTGCAGCATCCTGCTTGCCTTTCTGTTTTTGCCCAACCACAGTGACAGGTGATTTGAGGTGATGATAAATCCATGCATTTAAAGCCTTGATTGCCTGAATAAATAGGTTGGATAGCTTCAGTAATTGGATAATTAAAGCAAAATGGAAATGCCAGTGGGGCCAGAAGCTGAGAAAATCAGAATGGCTGGGGATTTCATTTTGAAAAAAATCAAAACCGGAAACCATCACAGTAGAGCAGGTAAAACCCAAAGGTACATATTCACAAGAAATAAATAAATAAATAAATAAATAAATAAATAAATAAATAAAACACCAAGATGAAAGGGAAGAGGGGGCTTGATTTAAATGAACTGAGATGCAAATAGAAAGGAAAGGCATACTCTTCTTAGCATGGTTTCTCTTAAAGCATGCTGATCCCCAGCTCAGGATTCTGTGGGGGTTGGACCAGGGAAGAGACAACAGAAGGTGGAGTGCTCTTCTGAATAAGTGCTTCTCACTGCCAGACCCTCCCCTCTCCACATTCCCCCTCCCCGCCCTGCACACTCTGCTTTACTCTGTCTTTTTATCTCCTTTCCATTTCCCTCCCATTCTTATTACTCTCTAAGCGTGGGCCTTGAGAGATGTGGTTAAACTCCAAAATCTGCAAAAAGCCACCAAAGAGGGTACCCACTGAGACACAGCTGATACCACCAGACCCTAAGGGGGCATAAAAGGAGGGGACACCTCCATGTTTCTAGAGGGTGGGAACCCACCTCAAGGAGATAGAGTCGTTCATCCAGGATCCCACTGCCAGACAAAGTTGTCTTCTTCTGCTGATAGCCAGATGCACTCCTCCCAATGCTCCAGCTATGCCCGCCATCACTGAATACGGCAAGAGTCCCCACCTCATTCAACCCCCCCCATTAGGGAGTGGACCAGTCTGCTCCAGCCTCTCCCCCTCACCTCATCTGCTCCAGCCCTCCAGCCACCCCCATCTCCCATGGTCCCTGTCTCTCTTTTCCCTACACACAGCAACTTGCCCTGGAGATTAAGTGTTTACCGTGCAGAAATGTTCACCGCCACCCTCCCAATCTCACCAGCAACAGTAAGGGAGTTGCACTTGGGTGTTCAACACTCACTCTGGCATTTAACCCTCAGTATCAGCAATGCCATAACCCTCAACATCACCTTCTGCTTTCCATTTTATTGATAAGGAGATTGAGACCTGAAAAGGATAATTAACTTCTAAGCAGATAGTGATTCCCCGAAGAAAAATCCACACTCATATTGAGAACAAAACCCATACTCTTATTGTATGAGATTCCCTTCTGACTTCAGTCATACATCCAGCAAAACATTTATTAGGCACTTAGTATATACGAGGGACTGTGTTGAGTACTGTAACTGTAGAAATGAACAGCAGCCTGGTGCCCTCAAGCATATAGAGAAACAGAAGTAAAGACTGCTAGTAAGTATAAAATGTGGTAAGTTCTTTTCTTATGGGAGGTGCTCAGTGTGTATTTGGTTAAATACAATCACTTGAATTAAACCTTCAAAATCATTCCTATGAAAATAGGCAGCAAATCAGCATTTCTCTGCATGACTGGCACAGGCAGGTCAAGGAGAATATATGGTAATGGGGGGCAAGGGTCCCTTCTATTACTATTGAAATCACAAGCCTGCCTAAAAACACAAAGAAATATTTTTAACCCTGCAGCTGAGAGAATTCACCTCCTGTTATCTGTATCTATACATGCAAACTAGTTTGACAGAGTTCAGGTACAATGTTAAAGAAAGGCTCCATCCATGTGAATGCACACATGTATTTTCACGCATGTGTGTGTATGAAAGAAAGAGTTAGTGTAACAAACTTGGACATCTGATTGTCCAAGATGCTATATAATACCCAAAGCAACTATTTCGAGGAAACCCATTGCTGGAGGCTAAACAATGCCAGTTCCACTCAAACAAGCTATGAATCGCATTCCTCAGATTGGAAACCAAGAATAAAGATTCGGTAATGGTCTAGTTACAAAGTTAAATTAAATGTTCATGTCTGTCCTGTGATAGGAAAATGGACGGGAAGACCAGCTCCTGGTGCCTAGAGAGTAATCCAGTGCCAAAAAAGTTACCTGGCTAAGAGTCCAGCACGGAGCTATGAGGGCCACACATGAAGTTCATTATTGGCTATACTGGGCCCTTGGCACTTTCTGTCCAATATCTCCTTTAATTTTCCCAGTGACCCTATGTGACCCCAATGTTATCTGTGACCTCTAGCATCTCAAGATTAGGGAAAAACATTGCCAAGATGACATTGAAATGGCAAAGGTATGTAGTTTGCTTGTCAGATTCCAATACATGATTAACTTGGGTTAGAATAAGGGATTTGGTGCTTCGCAGTATTCAGTGAAGAAACTACTGATTCTCATGCTGTCTGTACTTCCTGGGGTATTTTCTTTTGGATTTACCTTTGAAAAAATGTGAATGAGCAGCTCTTCCCGGAGGATCTACGATGTGCTTGGCACCATGGTAGGTGCTGGGATGTGGAGATGAACACAGTCAACCTGGTTCTTGAAGTCTAGTAAAGAAGAGATGCCAACGAAATCATTACATGTAATTACCCACATCATTTTAGACTGGTCTCCGCTCTGCAGCGCTAGGTAAAAACACAGAAAAGAGTTGTGTCTGTGCTTGGTGCGGAGTTTTCAAGGACACAACACCAGGCCGACACTGGCAAGTGCTGGGGGTGGGGGAGACACAGGAGTCACGGGGTGGGGGGCTCAAGGAGAAGAGACCCCTCCAGGGAGAGAAGTGGTGCCAGCTTACACTTTCTACCCAGACAGTCTCCCCCAGACTCTACCCTGCACAGAGCAGTCTGTGCTTTGTGTTCATTAGCAAGACTCTCGCCTTACAAGGGAGCAATTCAGCTTCGGAAAACTGGTTTCAGCGCCCAGCGACTGGTGTAACTGAATGTTTCCCTTCTCAATGAATTGCTTTGGCATTATTTAAGCCCAGTCATAATATTGTGGTTCACAGGAAGCTAAAGAGCGACCTTTGTAAGTTGATCAAATCATAAAACTAATGAAAATGGATGGCTGGGGCGTCCAAAGGGGCATGCATATAGGCCTCCTCCAGGAAGCTCAGCCCCAGCTCCTCTCCATGCAAACACAGCTTTAAAGAATTTCTTTCGAAGTCTTTCTTTTCCTTCTGTCAGCCATTAATTCATGACAGCCTGTACTAAGTCCAGAAATATTGAGGGAACACAAGCAGGGGGAGTGGGAGAGGGACAACAGGTTTCCTGTGGAGCTTGAACCCTGGAATGATGACCTGAGCCGAAGGCAGGCACTTAACAACGGAGCCACCCAGGCGCCCCTGGCAGGCAGAATTCTAAGAGTAAATTCTCTTAGTGTTAGTTGTGTGACATTTGGCAAATCAGCTTCTGAAAGTCTCTACTTTGTCATCTGTAAGTGAGGAGAGCAATAGAAGCTACCTCAACGATAAAGCCTGCAGATTGACCCAGGATACAGAAACGTTGAGCAGCAAAGTTTTGCGACCATTGCTTTGAGTCCTAGATGAGAATCTTCCATGAAGTCAGAATGATAAACACTTTGAGTTCCTAGGTCTCAAGCTGGCATTGCTCTGGGACTTAGGTGTTGGTTCCTGCTCTATCTGGGAAAATAACTTCCTGTCTGTGGACTAACCAGACCACCTTACTGGCGCTGTACTGTTCTGATCTACGATTGACCCACTTTCTTGTTTCTGGTGTTCTGCCTTGCCTGGCCTTGAGGTTGGTCCCTTGGTTTGTAATTGGCTGTCCTACTTCTGCCTGCTCCTGGACTGTCCCTTCTGATGAACCACCGTGCCCTCTCCTCCTCCACTTTGGCTCTCTTAGTCTGCGTCCCAGGCATGCCAACGTTCTAACCTGATGGATTGTAAAAATTGCAACATCCCCTTTTTAAAAGTACAGTTTTACATAATTTCTCAGCTTGGGAAATGCTGAGGAGTCCTTCCTTGCAGAGATTCCAAGGATAAGTCTCCACGCACCCTCCTGCTTGAGAGGCACTAGATCAAATGATTTCAGAAATAGAATCAGATCCAAGCTGGCAGCCATTTTGCTGTCCTGGGGCTCCCCTTTTCTCTACCCAGTCAAAACCCTGAAATAGGAATGCCATAGCTGCTGAGGTAGGACCACCAGGGATCTTGGCTTCAGGACAGATGGTGGAAGAAGGTTTCTGAGGGTGGGACCACTAGAGCTTAGTGCTGGATGGATGGTAAGATGAGGAGGCTCTGGAGGAAGTTGGTCTGTTTGGCTTTGGTGAAAGAGCCAAGTTCAACTTTTAGACGTGTGTGTTTGAAGACTGAATGGATGGATACCAGGCGGCAAGAGGGTCCTTTGACCACAGAAATCAGGAATGAGGGAGCATTTTAGTTTTAAACTTGACTCTCTTGTCCACTCCTGGTGAATTTTGGAATTCACCCTCTCAGAAACAGCATGAAAGCATACACTGTATTTGGGGGCCTCAGATGGATTCCCAGGGCTAAACAAAAATTAAAATAAGGTAAAATAAAATGAGAAGTTTGAAGTAAGAAAACTATTATTCTAATGCTAGCCCAGGGCATTCGATTTGGGGTTCTGCTAATTGCTGAAAAGAGAAATGGGGGAGGGGGGTAGAGAATGCACTTCAGGGTTCTGAGTTAGTGATAGGGTCTGGGCTGGAGACCTTGGCCCCAGCTGAGAAAGAAGATCTATCACATCAGGCTGAAATGGAGAGAAAAATTCACCTTTTCTATTTCTTGCCAGCACAGACTCCCAAATAAAAGCAACAAAGCATACAGAGAATTAAGTTTAAATCCTGGCTCTGCCTCTTACCAGCTGTGTGATCTAAGGCAAGTTATTTGGCTTCTCTGAGCCTCAGACTCCTTGTCTGCAAAATAAAGGAAATAATGCACAAAGGTTTTTTATTCATTTGTTAGGACTGCCATTGCAAAGTACCGCAAAGTTAGGGTGGCTTCAGGAGATACTGATTATCTAGCAGTTCAAGAGGCTAGAAGTCTGAGATCTAGGGTCAGCAGCACAGCTTCCTTCTGAGGCCATGAAGAAGAATTCTGTTCCATGCCTTTCTCCTTGCTTCCGATGACGTGCTGGCAATCCGTGGCAGTAGATCTTTTGCATGTAGAGACATCACGCAAGTCTCTGTGAAACCATCAGCAATTTACCTGCATGTAGGATTAGGGAAGGTGCTGAAGAACCCAAGCCCCTGGTCTGGGGTTTTCTGTGGTGTTAGCAATATCATGATGATAAGACACTTGAGAGCACTGGGTGGGGAACTGCCGGTTTGGGAACTGGTGCTGCCCTTTGCTCTGCCACAGCCTTGCTGTGTGACCTTGAATAAGCTTCTTCCCCTCTCTGTGCTTTGATGGCCTTATCTGTAAAAATGAGTGGCTGGAATGCCTTTTCTCTGTGGACCCTGCTAGCCCGACGTTCTTTAATATTCTGAGCCCCACTCAGGTCCAGCCCCAAAGTCAGTTGGAAAGAAATTCTGCTGAATTATGAATGTCACGAGGGATAATGCTGTCCACAGCTTAGATTTCTTCCTGGCTGAACTGCTGCTGTGCTGAGGTTGTGCCTCTGGACCAGGAATTGGAAGGGAGAAAAAAGAAGGAAGGATCATCTGCTTGTATCTAAAAAGGAAAGAGAGCAAAATGGGAAGCACAGATCAGTCTTGCTCCTGCCCATCTTTGAAGCGCAGAAAGCCACTTTCCCTGAATAGTGTGAGTGAGTGTGATGAATGAGGCTATTTGATTAAGCAGGATGAAACTGGCGAGCCAGCGTTCTCTGTGTTTTAGTTTGCCTAATGGCTGTAATCAGAAATCACGCCGTCATCTTTTCAAAAGTGGAAGCCAGTGGTGAGGCTCATAGGTAGTTGTGTGTCTGCGGTTCTTTTGAAGACCCCACATCTCTCCTGGAGCCTCTGCGAGATTGAGTCTGTGGAGGGGTCTCTAATGAAGTCTCCACCAACACCAAAGTAATTGGATCACTTTGTCAATTCAGTTAACAGCCCATTGGTTCAATTTCCTTTTGTAAATTTAGATTAGATAGCCAGTACCTAGGACAGTCCCTGGTACCAAGAATGTGCTTCAAAGGTATTTATTAAATTAATTAATCAGTGAGTGACAGGAACAATGAGGGAATGCATGAATAATGGATGGGAACCTTGTAGGTAGGGGGGAGAAAACGTACGGATGAATTTTCGCTCTTTCTGTCAAATTGACATCGTGTTTGATAGGACGTGATGGGTATTTGTTATGTAGACCCCATCTGTTTATTGGTTTCTTATGGATTAAAACAGAGATTCCTACTTTTGAGCCCCGGGTCTTTCCCTCAGTTGCCGTGTAAACTTGGGGAAGTTGCTCAGCTTGTCCGTGCTTTAGTTTTCTCATCTCTAAAATGAAAATAATAGCAGTGCCAGCCTAGCTCCCGGGGATCGTGGGAGGATGGGAGATAGTAAGTGTGAACAGTAATTACACTCTGTGGCCCATGGAGCTACAGATTAGTCTAGATGAGAATGCATTAGACAGCTGCCTCGACAGTGTGATGCAGAAAGGGCAATGAGTCCCTTCTCTCCCAAATACCATGCCACTGAGCCAGTGGTGTACCTAAAATTCCTACTCTTGGAATTCCCTTTGGGAAAAAGAAGAAAGAAAAAAAAAAAAAGAATTCCCTTTAAGCTAAAGAAGTCCCATTGTTGATATGAATGACATGTGAAGGTAAACACATTTAGTCATTAACCACTAGTTATTTCCCAGACTTCAGTCTACCTTCAAAAGACAGGGTTGTATGCATGCACATTAATGCCTTGGCTTTGGAGTCACTCAGTTCAAATCTGGGAGCACATCTGGCTGTGTGACCTTAGACAGTTACTAAACGTCTCTGAATCTCTGGGTACTCAACTATAACCAGCTAATGATACTTACTTCTTAGTGTTACTATGGGGATAATACGAGATAATGTACATGAAACTATTTGCATATATCACTCATATTCAGTTAAAGGGTGTGATTGTTATTACCATGATTTTTCTCCCATTGAAAACATGTTCATAAAAACATTATTATGGATGAAATGTTTGTGTCGTCCACTTCCATACTTATATGCTGAAGCCCTAATCCCCAATATGATGATACTAGGAGGAGGAGCCATTGGGAGGTAATTAGGTATAGATCGGGTCATGATAGTGGAGCCCGCAAAATAGGATTAGTGTCATTATAAGAAAAGGAAAAGATTCAATGCTCTCTCTCTGCCCTGTGAGGACATAGCGAGAAAGTGACTGTCTACAAGCCAGTAAGAGAATCCTTACCAGGAACCCAGCCATGCTAGCACGCTGCTCAGACTTTGATGTTCCAGAACTATGGGAAATCAATGTCTGTAGTTCAGGCCACCAAGGTATATGGTATTTTGTTACAGCAGTGCAAGCCGACTAAAACAAACAGGAAAGGCAATTCTCAAAGGTTTTCAATCATATTTGGAGCATAGCAACATTATTGAAATAAGTTTCAGCTCCCAAAATGACCACTTTGAATCACACCCCTCATCCTTATGTAGCCCCTTTCCCACCTGCCACAGATCAGTGACTGTTCACTGGCCTATGCTGGCAAACGTTTCTGGAATACACGGAGGGTTACGGAAGGTCTCTTGAAAGATACAGTCTCTGAATGGGGTTCAGAGAGATGAATATGATGGGGTGTGAAGCGGGGGAGAAAAGTCATTCCTGTTTCCTTGTGACTGTGGCCACTTTCATGAGTTCCTGGTATCCTGTGTCCCCCTCCTCTCACTTCCCATCCTGCTCTCCATCCCCCACCCCCATTTGTGCCAAAGGGAGCCAAGGAGAGAGATCTCTCCCTCCTTCTCCATCAGAAACCTCTGTTTCAGTCATTTGTTCCCAGCATTTTATGGTTCCAGTGCTAGGAGGCTCCTCCGTGCACCTTGCTCCCTGGCCATCACATCTGGGGTCAGGCACTTCCTTTGGAAGATATCCAGGCTCAAGAAGAGAGTTGTACCAAGCAAGAGAAGGCAGTGGCACGTGAATTCAACTCTTTTGCTGGTTTTAGAGATTGTCTTTCTCTTTTGACTGGAATCTTGCCTTGCCTCTTGGCCCCAGGATGGAGTCAGAGAGACCACAAAGTCTGGAGACCCAGATATTCTAATCCCTCTTTGCTTTATCAGGGGAAAGGCGGGGGTCCAAGAGGGGCAGAGAAAGAGACACACCAGACAGCAAAACACAGCACCATATTTGGGTTGCTGCTGAGAAAAGAGTTAAAGAGAGATTTTCTTCTCAGATCTTATTGAGATCATTTTATGGCTCCGATCTCAAGGGAAATGAGCAGTTTGCACATTTACCGTTTCCTATCAGTCGACCATCTGTAGGCACCTCCTTTCACAAAGAGCTTATACATTAACTGGTCACTTTATCATCGTAATATATTTGGAAAAATCAAAAACCAGCTGTTAGAAAGCCATAAACTGGAGACTTTATTACATGTTGTTTATCATTACTTTAGTATTTGGAGATTCATAATGCACGGACTTTGAGATCTATCTGTATTGCCAAGGAGGCCAAAGTTTATTTCCCTAATAATATGCAAATGGAGCCTTTATACCAGATAATGAATAATCACTTTAGATTAAAGGCTGAATTTTCTTTTAGTGGTACTGGCAGTGCAGGCTTTTGCATGCAGTTAATAATTAATTTAAAGAATTACCACTTCAGTGAGCCCTGCTTACATTATTTATTAAGTGTAATTAAAGTATTTATTAGTCAAGTAATAAATGAGGGACAATCCCCAGCACCTTCACAGTGTTGTAAAATAATCACAGACCATGTTTATCTGCAAAACAAGACCGAGTGTGGCTCAAGTGTGTTAATAGATTATTCGTGATCATTCCATGTACTGGCAGTTTCCCTCAACAATGGCTGTGTGTCTGGCATGCCCACCTGCTTCCATCACTTGGCTCATTCTACAGAAAATGAGTGTCTTGGCTTTTTCTCATTGTTGATTTGTGTGTGTCGATTTGGAGGGAAAATAAAGGGGATTTCTTGGTTTAAGCGAGCATCCCCCATCCACCATATTGGTGCAGCTCAGAATGGCTGCTCCTGAAGGGCTACTGAAAACATTACCCATAATTTAGATGATTATTTAATTCTTGTCCAAACTGGGACAAATTGGGGAATGAAAGAGGATGTTATTAATGTTATGTAAATTGAGAGGGTTCTAGGCAAACCAAAACTGAACCTCTAAAAATTAGCATGGCCTTTATCCAACTAGCTGGGTGGTTTTTAACCAGGCTGTGAATATAAAAATCACTTTTTACCCCTGACTGCCACTCACCACATAAGGTTTTAGATAGAAAAATGGACCTCTGCCTTTTCTCATTTTCAGGCAACTTTGGGCTGCCCATAGTCTCCCCCAGGAAACCTTTCCCAGTCCCTCCAACCAGAAATGACCACTCCTTCTAATACCCATCACATTGCTTACCCCGCTGTTGGTGCCTATCTCAATGACTCACAGCATCTTTATTTATGTATTTATTTTTAACGACTCCATGAAGAGATTGCAAACTCTTTACAGAAGGAGACAAATTATACTTGCAGATTTTTAGCACTTCCAACATCCTTACGTTGGTGCCTTGCTAAAAGCAGGTACATGGTAAACATTTACTAAATAGATCTTATAGTTGGGAAGCACAATCCCTTGTCTTTCTAATCAGCAATGAAGGTAAAATTTCAATCCAATATCCCTGACTAGAATCTGCGCCTGAGCAGATGAGTCTGGGGGTGGACATAGCAGAGGAAGGTGTGACTGGCAGGCCCCATTCCAAGGACCATTCAAGTCTGCCTGCTTGACAGTAGATTACTTGCAAATCAGTGAACAGAGTCTCAAGGTCCACTCTGGTCAGACCAATTTCTCACTGGCCCTAGAGTATCAAGGTCAGTTTTTGTTTTCTGAGTCCTTTCTCTGGAAAGTTCTCCATCCTATGCTCTCTGGAAAGGGTGGATAAAACCTACCAAAGTGTATATAGGGTCAGAGGCTTTTCTAAGGTAACCTAGATGATTGGTGCGTCTCTGCAAATTTGACCTCTTCATCTGTATGAGTCCCACCTACCTCATGTTCCACCTCCTCTCCAAAGGCTTTTCCTGACCACCTCTCCGACCATTTAAAAGTCTGCATTGTCCATACCTCTCATTTCAAACCCTTTACATATTTGGGTTGCCCTAAGCTTTATACACATATACCTCCAGCCATCCAGAAAGAGTGATGTGCTCTCCCCTCCCTATATTTCCCCACAGTACTGGGCACACAGTGCTCAGCAAGTGAAGAAAGGAGAACCAGACCTCACCTAGTTTTCCCAGAATGCTTCCTTCTCCTGCCTGCCTGTCTCTAGTCTCCCTCCCTTCCCAGAATCCCCCCTGAAAGCTATTGTCACTTATCAAAAGATATTCTGTATTAAGAAGGAGAGGAAGTGATGTGGGGTCAAAGTTAAAGGGGCTGAGTGGTATTTGAGAAAGCAACCCCAAAGAATCAAACTTCATGTTTTAATAATAGCCAGGACTACTGGGCCCAAACTTGTGGGCTTATAAATTGATTTGTCTTTGGGCCCCTTTACAGAGCTGTTTCTAGGCGACCGACAGGTGGGCCGTATATCATGTGCACTCGGGCCTCTTGCTGTGGCAACCTGCTCCTGACCTCTTAATCAAGCCGAGTGCCGGGGCACGGAGAGGAGATGTGCGATCACTTATGGAAACACCCAGCTGGCGTCAGGCCCACAAACCATCTGCCTGTCTCACTTTGGTCAGACTGACTGTCTGCTAATGCCCCCTTCTCCTATGAGCCATTTATATATTTCCCCAGCCTTTTTTTTTTTTTAACTGGAAAACAGATAACATTATTGGATGTGCTCTGCTTGGCTACAGCTGTGAATCACAAAGTTTGAAATCAGTCGAAGATGAAGTCGACCGCGTATTCTGCTTGGGTAGGGAGAGGTCCAAACTGCTGATCTAGACTCGTTTGGTGTTTGATACTTTATTTATCTATAAATTTGACATGGCCCTGTTAGGAAACATCTTTCTGTTGTTCATTTTCTCATTCTTTTTGTGTTGCCAAAGGGAAGGGGCCTTTGCTGAGTTGTAACCGAAGGTCAACATTTCTTCTTGGCCTTGTCAAGAGGTAATCAATGTAAAGACAATACAACATGAGCATTGCATCCAGCTGGTAGCAGCAGGGATGGGACAGAAGTAATAGAGATTTGACATAATTCCCCTTGGCTCTCTGCTACTTACTGAAGTCAGTAATAGATCACAAATACAGAGTAGTGAACAGAGCTAGGTGAACCTGGGGTGGGATCCTTGCCCATCATCATTGTTCCACTCAGCTAGGGTTGAATGAGTACCACAGGGCAGAAAAGCACCATGGGTTCTGAACAGAAGCACACAATCCCTATACCTACATGGTAACACTGACAGTTGGTTAATCATCCAATCAATAAATCAATATTGACAATATCCTCCATGCCTGTCTTGGTTTGAGTTCCCCAAGAACAGACCAGATAAGGATGTGAGTGTACACTGTTTACCTAGGAATTGTAGGCAGCACTAGGAGACAAGAACAGAAAGTAATATAGGGAAGAAAATGCAATGAATAAAGTAGACATGATTTATTTAACCAGCTACTGCTGTGGGCCACTGGAGCCGAACTCTCAAGGAGACTCTGGGAAATAGTGCAAAGCACATGGTTCAGAACCACTTTAAGGAGTGATGGAGTTGGGATGTTTATACACTAGCTTCAGAGATTCATTAGTTTGAGGGCTATTGATGGAAGGTGATAACTCTTTGAAACTCTGGTCTGCCATATATACAAAGAGCAAGCTTTCCCCTACTGAGGGTGAAGGAGGGAGAGCCTTCAGGCACAGAGAGGCAGCTACTGGCATTTGTAAGTTAGCTGGAGCCCACTGAAGGGTCCAAGGAGTAGGGCAGGGCCCTGAAAGCAACTGTTACAAAGCTGATCCCTGAGTGAGGGAGCAAGAAACTGAACATACACATTCTATGACTTCATGCAATCAATTTGGAAGGATAAAACTATTAGAAAGCAATCCAAAAATCAAGCACTAAGTGGCATAATGAAGACTGAGAAAAATGGAAATTCAGGGGAAGGAAAAGTAACTGTCCAACTATTGGGAAATCTCATGAAAAAAACCTTAGAATTAGGGGTGCCTGGGTGGCATAGCCAGTTAGGCATCCAGCTCTTCATTTCATCTCAGGTCATGATATCAGGGTTGTGAGATCGAGCCCTACTTCAGGCTTCACACTCAGTACAGATCTGCTTGAGAGTCTCTCTTCCTCTCCCTTTGCCTCTCCCACTAATGCACACTCTCATTCTGTCTCTCTAAAATAAATAAATCTTTTTTAAAATCTTACAATTAAATTAGGACTTGAAGAATGGATAGAATTTGGATTATGAAAAGGAGGGAAAAGAAAGAGGTGTTAATATTATTTATTCCCAAAATTAGATACAAAAAGCAATTTGAAAAATAAATAATCAAATTGAGTTCAGTGAACTTTTTCCTCCTATGCACGTTTACATGATCATCTTAGAGATAGTTTACCTATATCCATGATTTCACTCCAAAAGACCATTTTAGTTTCAGTTTCTTGCAATCTCAATTCAGTGGCCAAAGAAATTTGGATCAGATGACTTCTCAATTACTTTCCTATCAGAGATTTTAAGAATCATGAGTCATCAATAAACTATTCAAAGGACCAATGATATTCTATTTTGAAAGATCATCTTGCTGGTTATGTGAATAACTACCTCCTGCCTTATCTGTTTGCCCATTCAGCAAGTCAAACCTCAGTTAAACAGAACATTTTAGGATTTAGGGGGTGCTCATATAAAGGGTGGGGACAGGTCTGTCACATGCTCCTTTGACAGAGGAATGGATACATGTATAAGAGTCCTTGGCTGCTGGTTTGACCCTCCATGGGAGGCAAAACAGTGTTTGGGTTTAGCTGAGAGCTTGGACTCAGAGAAGACTGGGTTTGAATCCCAGGTCTGCCATTTGCCAACTTTGTGACTTTGGCAACTTGACTCCTGTAGACATTAGTTTTCTCATCTCTAAATCGGAGGTAATAGTTTTCACTATCAGAATTGCTATAGGGATTAAAATGAAAATGAACAGTGCCTGTAAAGTATGTAGCCCAGTGTCTGAAAAATCCAATGTTCAATGATAATGAAAATAAGTGCATTTAAAGAAAAAAGAAAGAAAGAAAACCAAGGTGCGTTATTTGTAGCCATCAAATTGTACATGCCCTTCTGGTTTCAGGGCTTCTTACTGCTTAATTTTACATACCACATACTAAGTCCCTAATATTAGTTCATACCATGTAGGAGTGAGATGGGAATGTGCTATTTCTGGCTGGGTACCTTGCACATTAGTCCATACATGCACTTTAAGCTCAGGACAAATAGAAAAGGAATCGACTATGTAGGTTAATATCATAGAAATAAGAGCTATTTTAAAAATTGGCATTAATTTTATGTATTTATTATTTTTCTTGTCTGTTTCATTTTTTTCTCTCCAACACTATGGACTAGAAAAACACCGTGCTTCTGTGTGAATGTTGCTCCCAGGACAACTACTCTGTGGTATTGGCAGCAGGTCGCAGGGCAAGGCCGTGAGGGGCCAAGAGTCCAGCAAGATAAGGGCAAGGTCAGACATGTGAAAAATTGCCACAGGGCAAGAGCTAAGCTATGAAGCATAGCTAGGGTCTGAGATGGGTCTGAGGAATTCTTCCAGCAGCATCAGACAGCAGGTCTCAAATGGAGGGCAGTGTCTTTCTCCTTTGTAGTGGTCCAGAGAGGCCACTGCAGCCCTGGCATGGACAGCAGCCTGACCCAGGGTGACCACATACTGATGGCCCAACCCTGGACACTTTAGAGAGCAAGAGGAGGAATTATTAATCACTGCCAAGACAACTGATGCAACCAAGACTGTCCCAGGCAAACCAGGACCTGCAGTCTCCCAGGTCTGGGGTCTTTTCTCTTTTCACTTGGAATCAAACCATTTACTTAGCCCCACTCTGGCAGGGAAGCCCAGCCCTCAAATTCTAAGATCCCAACAGCTGTCAAAATGCTCCCTCTCCTTAATGCCCATCACCTACGTAACCCATCCCCTACCTTGATTCTCTTCCTTAGGGATGGATGAGAGGCTCCTATCTGCCTCTGGACAGTCCATTGCTCTCCAGCATCCCCATCTGCAGGCTGAGCCCTCCAGGTGAAGAGGGTGAGGAAGGAAGTGACCAAAAAAAACTCAGTAATCAAGACGAATCAAATTTCAGTGCAATGTTTTTTAAAAATCAAAATCCATGCCAAAAAAATCCTTGAGAAGAAAGAGATCAAAATTTCAAATAAAGACAGGTCAGTAGCAGTACTGTGCCAAGGTATATGGGAGCCTGAAGCAAAAGGAAACAGTCATACTGATCTTGTCTTTAGCTAAAGTCTTGATGTTTCCTTCACTATGGATTTTTGCATTAATTTTTATTTTTAAAAAATATTACATTAAAATATTATTTGTCTTGGTGGTGGAATTCTATGGAGGCACCTCCAATTTTGTGCCTTTCTTGCCTCACTCTTCTCCTGGCCCTGAATTCTGTGTAAGTAACACTAGCTGCCACTCATAGAGCATTTGGTGGGAAGCTGGCCTTGGGCTAAGTACTCTGCTTGTTTAATCATCCCCTCCAAGTAGGACTCCGCTGCACGCTCTGCCTTCACGGTGCTCCCCACAGAAACCTGTCCTCTTGATCACCAGAAACTCCCAAGTCAAGTTACTCTTTCTGAGAAAGTAAAAAAAAACCTAAAAGCTGGAAAGACCCACTGAAACACCCTAACTCTTTGCTTTCTTTTTTCGCATGAAAATTTCAGTCTTACTAGTGGAGATATGTGATATGTGACTGGCCCAGGGTCACACAGCTGCTTGGGACTTGTGTAAATTTATTCATTAACTCAACAAATGTTGATCGAGCATCTGCTACATCCTCCGATGTAGACACTGGGAATGGAGTAAGGAATGAAAGGGACGGTGTCCCTGCTGTCACGGAGCATATGCTGTAATGTGGGAAGGCAGTTAGTAAAGACACACAGACACACATATACACGTATCAGACAAGGATAGGAGCCATGAAAAACTGAATCAGGGTTGGGGGGGGAAAATGATGGCATGAGATTGGGGTTTCATTTTGCATAAGATGGTCATGAAGGGATTTTTGGTGGATGGTTTGAGCAAACGCCTAAATGAAGAGAAGGGAAGAGGAAGCTGTGTGGACAGAGTGGAGGTGATGGGAGCTAGTTCTAGGACAAGGTGCCTCCACTTTAACACTGTGGACATTTGGGGTGGGATAATTCTGTATTGGAGAGCTGGAGGGGATGACCTATACATTGTAGGGTGTTTAGGAGCACCCCTGGCCTCTACCTACTTGATACCAGTAGCATATCCCTCTCATTTGTGATACCCAAAAATGTTCCCAGACATTGCCAAGTGTCCTCTGAGGAGTAAAACTGTCCCCAGCTAGAACCAGAGTTTCTGTACACAGTAAGAGGCAAGTGCAAAGGCCCAGAATAGGTCAGGCTCCTCCCACAGCTCAGAGCAGTGCTCTCTGTCACTGTCAACCCCACCAGCCCTGAGCACCCACCACCTGCAGAGCCAGCCCCACCCCCGACACTCCCAGCCTGGCTGTTGGCCTCCTTTCATCCTCAAGAGCAAAAGCTCCCAGAGGGCAGCTGTCCAGCCTTCATTTCCTTGTATCCTGTGGAGGATTGGGCTCCATGTGGGCTGGCTGCATTGGGGCACACTCCCTTCTGCGCCTGCATGGTGGAGACACTGGGAAGAGGAGGAGAGAGCTCAGGAGAACACGGCATCCCAGTGCCGGAGCCCAGCCCACGCCCTCCTGTGAATTGCCCTCTCCGCGTACTTAAGGCTGTGCACAAGTTCACCTTCCACTCAATTAACCTTGAGAGAGAAGGGTGTTTTTTTTCCTTCCTCCCCCCAAGAGACTTTTTTTTTTTTTTTTGATGACCTTTTTGAAGCATCTTATTTTCTGGGCAAAAAGCCAAATGATACACTCTCTTCCCAGCTGCAGGGCTGTTGTAGATTCTCAAAGCTGAGGTAAAGACAGCCTTTGGAATAAATGCAAGGTGGGCAGTGGGGTTGGGGGAATGTGAAGAAATGCCTTATTATTCCAGCCGAGATGTGCCTGGAGGGATAGAGTCTACAGGACCCACGAGATGCAGGGACCTGGAGACCTCGGGGCTGCCAGGCACTCCCCCCAATTAGGGAGCATGCATGAATATGAATTTTAAAAAATCAATTCCACTTTGGGTGAAAGTTGAATATTAATAAGTTACAACAAAGCACATCTTGCACAGTATTTTGCAATATATGGAGAGTTGTTGTTTTTTTTACCTATGTAATCTCTGAGTCTCAGCTTCACTTATAATATAAGATTGGATCTTATTTAAGATTGGATCAGTGGGGCAGAATAAATGTTAGAGCACATTTTCAACTGGTTTGTTGGACAATGGTACCCAAAGGCTCCCCTAGCTCATTCCAGATGTTCAGCATCCCTGATGGTAGGTTTAGAGAAGAGTGGAATAGGCCTCCTCTCTCTCTGTCTCTCTTTTTTTTTCTCTCCGGTGCAGGGCCTCCAGAGCCAACTGTGTGTATGTGCAGAAGGGAAAATGAAAGAGAACACCCCGACCAGTTCCACCTCCTCATGGGGTCTTAACTATTGGCAGCTCTGGTGGCAAAGGGAGATTCATGAAGGTGGCCGAGTTTGCTTCAGATCCAATGTTTCCCCCTCTCTCTAAGGCCCAAAGGCAGTTGGGAGACATGTAGAATCTTAGAAAACTTACTGGAAAGCAACAGTGTAGAGTCACTGGCTGGTGGCTTATTTCGTGGGAACTAGGAAGTCGTGACTGGAAGTCAGAAGGCTATGCTGGTGAAAACGCAGAAGAACCACAAGGTCAAGAGTACAGTCACAGAAGCATGGATGGCCTGGTTTCCAATTCTGGCTTTGACACTTGTCCCCTATCCTCATGACCTTGACCAAATCCCTTTACCTCCCTATGCTTCCATCCTCCCATCTGTAAAATGGAGATAATAGGAGTAGCTACTTCTTAGGGCTGGAGGAGAAGGAGTGTCCTGGATTCAGATGCCCTCCAACAAGGAACTGAGTATCAAGGATCAAAAGTGGCCAAGAGGGGAAGCAGGAAGCTGAGGACAAGCACGTGCAGGCTCTCCCGAAAGAATGGTGTTGAGAGGCATGCCAAAGGGCAGATGCCACACTGGGGCTTTGCTCTGGGTGTGAGGGAGCAGAGGGGTTGCAGGCTACAGCGTGAAGGGAGAGAGGAAGAACAGATGCCTGCCCCAGGGGAGGCACTGCTGCCTAACGTCTGCCATCCTGCACCTCCTGGGGGAGGCCCTCAGGCCAGGATCCAAGCAGCACAAAAGAGCTTTCTGGAACAAGTTTGCAGAAATGGGCACTAATGTAAAGGCATCTCTTCAGTCCTAGTTCCTATCATTAGTCTCCATTTGCTGTCACAGGATGAAGGACCAGTGATTTGTGTTCCATGAAAATGTTCTTCCCGGAACATTAGGAAAGGTGAATTGGCATCATTGCAACACCCAGAGTGGCCCTGCGGCTTCTGGGCGGGGAACCCCCACTCAGGGTGACACTCAGGAAGAGAAGCTTTTCCCTTCAGGCAACTCACACCCCCAGATCTACTCACCCCAGACCCCCTACTAAAGAGTCTTTTCCTCCTGACAGTGTCTTGAAATGATTGGCTAGCCATGCGCTGATCTTGGTACCATCTCTGCTGTCTTGTCTGCTGTCCGTACTTCGGTGAATCAGGCTAGAACTGGGCAAGAGCTTTGAATATTTCCAGTCTGGCTCCTCTAGGAGCTAGGACCTGGAGAGATTTTTAATCTGGCCCAAGAGCACATTCGCCAGCCACGTGATGGTGTCTGAGCCCCATGTCCTCATGGGTTTGTGCTGCTGTGACAGCAGGGTAGAGGTAAAGACACGTCACTCGAAATCTGGATTGTGTGCCTCATGACCTTTCACAGCTGTGGCCAAGTTAGAAAACTCACAGAATGTTTGATGCAACAGAGTGTGCTGATGTACAGAAAGCTATACCTCAGGGTACAAATAACAGTTAAAAATAGGACAATTATAATGAAGTGTTCTCTGCATAGCAGGGGAAGATTCCAGATGGGAGGACCATGCATGGCCATAGGATCTGTGCTAGGTGGATTTTTTTTTAATTTTTAAATTTAAATTCAATTTAATTAACATACAGTATATTACTAGTTTCAGAGGTAGAATTTAGTGATTCATTGGTTGTGTATAACACCCAGTGGTCATTCCATCAAGTGCCCTCCTTAATGCCCATCCCCCAGTTACCCCATCCCCCTCCTCCCCTCCCTCCAGCAACCCTCAGCTTGTTTCCTATAATTGAGAGTCTCTCACAGTTTGTCTCCCTGTCCGTTTTCGACTGATTGCACCGGAGTGGATATGTAGAGATCCCTCAGTGTTTCAGTGCAGCACTTTTGCTGAGCGAGTGAGTCCATGAAGGTCACTGTCAGATCCTAACTCCCTCCAGCAATGAAGAGTGCCAGCCAGCTCAGGTAGGAGACACTAACCTGCCATGCATCGCACCAAGGTGCCTTGCACCTTGCAACCGTCCATTCCCAGGGCCTCATCCAGTGCCTGGTACACAGGCTGCCCAGAAATCAGCTAAGGAACATATGTTCCTATCCTGTTCTGACATTTGGGGACTAGATTTGGAAGCTAGAAGTGCTCATGCTCTGACCTCTCCCACTTCCGTGGGTGGCTTTCATCATGGCTTTGAGGGAGGAACCCCTCTTTGGAAGAACCTATGTATGTGGGGTGCAGGCCTATTCTGGTCGAACCAGAAGATGAGAAAACTGAGCATTCAGTCTCCTCATATGTCCCATCCTTGTTCACCTTCTCCAGTCACTAGTTCATTCTATATTCTGGGCTCTTCTAATTTCCTTTAATACTCAAAATTGCTCTCAGAGACAGAACCATTGGGTTCTGAGGGATTGAGAGGCCATTTTCATTGAGCTATAACCTGTGACCTTCTCAAGCATATTCTCATCTGACAGGAAACAGTGTGGCCTTAAACCTGGTACATCTCAGGTAGCCAGAACATCAGGTAAAGGGGGAGGGAGAGGCTGAGATGCCTCCCCGACAGCCCTCCACAAATCACGCACTGACTCCTCACCTGTTTTCCCCACCACCGCTTCCATGCCGTACCTTCCTACCAGAGTCTTTCCACATGTACACATTGGGGCTGCCCGACTCACCTTGGGGGAAGACCAGCCCAGAATTTATGGTTCACACTGTTCCCAAAGCCCTTCGTGAAGGGAGAATATCCTTTTGTGAAAATTGCAGCCTATGATAAAATAGCATTACAGTCTAGGTTTAAAAAATACAGAGGAAGCCCTAACAAAATCTACTCAAACCAACAAAAGAGACTATGCACTAAATCAAGAGAATATCAGTAACATTTCACATATCTTAAATTAGCAATAATGGATCCTAATGAGTTCTGTGCTATTAATTCCATTTACCATCCCTCCCTCCCTGGAAACTTTTCACATTCTTCCTTCCCTGCAGCTTTAATGAGATACTTGTAAATTCATTTTGCTTTGTTGCAGAAAATACTCACCCTAAGAAGCATTTGTAATGTGTGGGCCTGGTCCTTGGGTGTCTTTAAGATTTTATTGGCTCCTGCCTCCTGGGTCTCGCTGTGTGACTTGGAAGCTGGAGAGAGAAGAGGCTTTGGCTTGCCTTTATTTAACTTATTTGGATGCCAAATGGAGATTTCTCAAACTCTTTCTCAATGCGTACTGTCATAGGCTGGGGGCACCTGCCCCGGTCCTTCCCACCAGATTTCACCTCTCACCTCCCTCACTAGGCCAGTCAACATTATTTTCCCCAGTTCATCTTCACTGTCCCTCCAAAACTTTTTCTCTATTTTCTGTTTCCTACTGCACTCTTTCCAAGTCCTTCTGTTTCTTATTATTCCCGACATTGACAACCTGATGGTCCCAGCGGCCCTGGCTGCTGAGCAGACATGCAGAAGTAAACTGGAGTTTGCTAGTTTTTATTGCATTAGGGGAACTTGCATGGGGGAGAGCATGACTGTGGTCACTTCTCAGAGATGCTCCTTGCATTAGGGACATTGGAGAATGTGAAGATGAATCTGAGTGACAGGGTCATCTCCAGGAGCCGCCTAGCTTGGGTGTGCTTGAGTGATTTATTAATGAGAATTGCATTTCTCTTTCTCCCCCCTCAGCTAGGAGTAGCATTCTGAGCCATCCTTCAGTAGAATCAGACTAATCTCCTTTTTTTAGGACCTACTTAATTTAGTCTAGGTCCTAGGAATCTCTCTCTCAACTCTGCTAGGAAGCCTCACACTGATACTTGAGATCAAAGTGTCTAGAATAATTTGGCTCTCTAAAGAGCTAGTTCTGAAGCAAAATCCACGTTTACAGTCAGAGCCAGCCGCATGTTGAGGCAGAACCCACCTTTGCTTATGTGATACAGTGTTAAGGGCAGTGAAAAAAGACCTTCAGATGAACTTGCTTCTCTCCCAAGTGCCTTAAAATCACATCGTTTGAGAGTAAGAATATATTTAAGTTAGGTAGCATTACTCACCTTCAGCATTTTAAAAAAATTTTGTTTAGGTTTATTGACTGATTAACTGATTGATGGATTTGGAGGGGGAGGGGCAGAGGAAGAGAGAGAGGGACGGAGAAACTCAAGCACACTCCAAGCTGGGTGTAGAGCCCATCATAGGGTTCAATCTCGCAACCTTGAGCTCAGACCTGAGCCAAAACCAAGAGACGGGCACTTAACCAGCTCAGCCACCCAGGCGCCCCACCCTCAGCATTTTTTTAAAGACAGAAATACAAAAGGAACTTTAACCCATTCATTCTTTATAATTTCTGTTAATTAACACTAGATAATTTTCCTCTCTGGGGAAGACTGGAAGACACAGGACACTGGGGTCGTTGCAGGTGGGAATCAAAAGGGAACACAGGATGGGAGGGATACAGAGGGTGGAGGAGAAAACCCAAGAGAAACTTCACAGTTTCCCCAGGTGCCAGACTTACCTGAAAGAAACGCGGCCCTCTCAAAGCACCCGAAAACATCAAGCTATCATTTAGAAAGTGACAAACCCCAAGCAAAACAAATCAATGTTTCTGTTTTCATAAATCTGTAGAAAACAACATTTCTTTTTCCCTCTTCAGCAGTTTCAAACACAGGGCAAATATTTTCATACTACTCCATAAATCTGGAGTCTGTTGAACTATAGGGAATTCCCTCTTCAACTGTCCCCCATAACAGCCTCGAAAGGGAAAATAAAACCTCAGTACCAAAGGCATAGACTTTCAGAGCCAGCCGACTGCTGGAACCAGGCCCTTGTTTCCAGAGCCTTCGGCCAGCCAGCGTCCTGCATGCCAAGCAGGCGAGGGCCTTGTAGGCTGTCTACCAGGGCCTGTAATTTCCCCAGTTTTAGGGCCCCCTCATGAAGCTGCCAGGCAGGAGGTATATATGGTCCACTAGAGCCTGAGGGTTTCGAGATACACGATTTGAAACAGAGCCGAGGAAGAGTTTATAGACAGAGACGCTGTTCTGCCTCAGTGACTGTTCCAGGTAATTGAAACAGATCCCTGTAAGGACTGGGACCATTCTGAAGTTTTAATTATCTAATAGGAAAGCTGTTTAGCTGGTGGTGTATACTTCCTTACTAGCAGGATGGTGGGAAATCTTTGGAAGCAGGCAACTTGAATCCCAGTCTTACACTTAAAATGTGAATAAATCCGAAGAGGTTTTGTAGGGTTTTTGTTTGTTTTTCACATCTTCGGACTTGACTTTTCTCACCTACAAAACGGGATAATTCAGAGATATCTGTGAAACATAAGTGAGGCTCAGAGAAAACTGCTTGTCTCCTCTGAGGCACTCAATAGACAGTTTCTGAATTATCAGTCACATCGTTGGGATTATTCCTCCCTTTTAAAACAAAATATGCTGAACATGCATTAACTTTCTGTTTCCCTTTGGGTGGATAATATTTGATAAATGTTCATTTTGGTTTTTTATTATATTCAGTTAGGCACTCTACAGTACATCATTAGTTTTGTTTTTTTAACTTCTTTTCAGTGTTCTAGAATTCATTGTTTATGCACCACACCCAGTGCTCCATGCAATACGTGCTCTCCACAATACTCACCACCAGGCTAACCCAACCCCCACCACCCTCCCCTCCAAAACCCTCAGTTTGTTCCTCAGAGTCCACAGTCTCTCATGGTTGTCTTCCCCTCCAATTTAGTGTTCAGTGATTGTTAGTAACGAATAACACCCGGTGCTCATCACAGCACGTGCCCTCCTTAATCCCATCACCCTGTTAGTCCACCTCCCACCTCCCCTCGGAAACCTTCATTTTGCTTCCTGGGGTCCAGAAACTCTCATGGCTCTTCTCCCTTTCTGATTTCTCCCCCTTCAGATTTCCCTCCCTTCCCCTATGGTCCTCCACGCTGTTGCTTCTGTTCTACATATGAGTACCACCATATGATAATGGTCTTTCTCCACTTGAGTCACTTCACTTAGCACAATCCCCTCCAGTTCCATCCATGTCAGTGCAAGCGGTGGGTATTCATCCTTCCTGCTGGCTGAATAATACTCCACTGTGTATATGGACCACATCTTCTTCATCCATTCATCTGTTGAAGGGCATCTCGACTCCTTCCACAGTTTGTCTGTTGTGGACATTGCTGCTGTGAACATTGGGGTCATTTTTATAATGTGCTGTGATCCAGAATGCCCTTGAGAGCCCAGGAAGTAGACAGGCAGGTTTAGCCTCCCAAATAAGCAGGCCCATCTGTACTACCTACATGGTGGCTCTGCTGTCCCTTGTTTTCCAGGAGCCTTGGATCTGGATTCCCTGTAAATGGACAAACTAGGAGGCAGTGGGGCAGAGGGTGATTGATAGGGACAGCCCTTGGGGCTAGAAGACCTGAATTCAGCACTCTGCAATCTTGCCCCACAGCCCTATGGGCTTGGCCTCCCTGCGCCTCAATTAGGGAAACAGCCAACAAGCCTGGCCCAGCCTCCCAGGGGGGCAGTGAGGATCAGGCAAGACAGTGCACAGGGAGCCTTGGACAGTGTCTGGGGCAGGGCAGATGCCCAGCACACGGCAGCTCTTGTTACTAACTAATGGCCACAGGGGAACAGCAAGGCTATTCAAGCTGTTGAAGCTATTCAACCCAGTATTGAGCCATGATCTGGTCACAGCCACGTGCCTAGGGTCTTCCAACCCTTCCGTCATCCTTTCTGCAAAGCCCCATTTCCACTTGGGGCCTCTACACATTGAGTGAGGCAGCACCCCAGTGCACAGTGCACAGCATACAGCCTTCTGTGAGGCTGGTGATGGTGAGCCACTAACCTTGGGTCGGAGGGTCTCCGGAGCATGTGTAATGTGGCAACATGCATGCAGCAGGTACAGGGTGCCGTGTATGAACCCATGACACATGGTGGCCACCAGGGGAAGGACGCGTTGAACATTAGTATGCACTTTCTGACAGGCCTTTGCTTCAGTATTGATGAAAAGAGCCTCCATGCTTGGAACCAACTGAAAAGGCCCAAATCAGCCCTAGGTGATTAGCCCTGCACCCCCCTTTTCTCTCTATCTGTGATTTCCAGGACGCATCATGACCACTTGGCCAGTTGCAAGGACAACTAAATAAGGTATCAGAAGATAACTTGGGGCTCTAACACCTAACAACTGAGTGGCCTGAGTAGAATTACTTGTCTCCCTGGAGGACCCGTTTCCTCCCTCATTCGAGGCAGTGGGGGCAGAGCAAGATGGGTACTGTACCAGGAGCCTGAGAACTGGAGTCCCTATCCGACCTTTGCTACTTACTAGCTGTCTGACTTTGAGTACCTTTCTCAGCCACTCAGGTCTGCAGACTTCCCAGCTCCAAAATCAGAGTCTTGGCAGAAAGAGCTGCACAAGCCCCTATGAGCTCTGAAATCCCATTGACCTCTGAAGAGTGTCAGGTCACAGCTGTGACTCAGTTTACACAACTAAACAGCATCCTATAAACAGCATCCGATCAGCTCCCAGCCTGGTGGCTCTGGGCACACTCTTCCAGCGACGTTGCATGCTGAATTAGTTATAATATTTCAAACAAGGTAAATTCAAAAACCACCCTTTAAAAAAGTAAAGAAATGAAAAATCTGGATGTATGGTGATGTTAAAGTGTGTGTGTTCAGGGGAAGTAGGGGCACAGTGTGCAATTTTTAGTTTCTAATTTTTGCACCTCATTCCTCGCCTCCGTGAAACACTAGCAAGTCTGGAGGGACATTTGCAAATCTGCCCAATGTCATTGTCACTCGTAGAGCAGTCCATCTTCTCTGGAGTGTGAGTGACCTTTGCAGGTTGTCACATCCTGGGCACGGCACCAAGCAGTTCTCCAAGGGGGCTGGCGTTGGGGAGCAGACCCTGAGCCGCGGGGTGGTGCAAGCGGCAGTTTCCGGGCCCTGTGCCAACCTCCAGATAATTGCCAGCAGCGGGAGAGAGGTGGTCGAGGTTGTCGGAGCCTGTCTCTGACAGATAGATGGTCCCCTTCTCACCACTGTCAGCATCATCATGGTGAGAAGGAGAGTAGGGGAGCCAAAATGCAGGTGGGGAGGCAGGGAGCAGGGGGAGGGCAGGAGGGAGAAAGGAAGAGTCTGCGCGAGACAGAGACAACGAAGGGAAGGGGAGAGCTGGAGAAATGACACAAAAGCAAGAGATGGGAATCACAGCGAGGTCAGCTCGAGAGAGAAAGATGCAGATCTGTGGAACGAGACAGAAGGAGGAGAGCCAGAGCCAGAGAGAGCAGTGCAGAAACAGACGGAGGGGAAGAGGGAACAAGAGCTCCATCATAGCGCTCCACCCACTGAAAGCCTCTGGTGAGAGGGGCCTCCAGGGCCAAATACAGGGGCAGAGGGGCAAAGAAAGGAAAGAACCCAGACCAACTCCACTCCCTCATGGGGTCTCCTCGTCAGCTGCTCCGGGGCACAGGGTGTTCAATGGAAGCAGCCAGTCTCCCTTCACACAGCAGTTTTGTCCCGTCTCTCCCAGGCCCAGGCCTTGGAGTCCATGATGGCAGGGTTATTCCCTTCCCTCTCCTCCTCTGGCCCAGGAGGTGGGACAGTGGTGGGGAGGGGTGGGCGCAGACTGGGGAGAAACTGGCTTCTCGGCTGGCTCAGAGGCAGCCCCCCAGGGGAGACCCTTGACTGGGGTAGATGTGTAAGAAGCCACGCTGCTAGGTGTGAAATGGAGATGACTATCAGGTTGTCAATAACAGAGACCTCGCCTAGATGGGAAATGGAAAAGGAAAGTGTCGTCCTGACTTTCAGGGTGCCTAAGACGCATCAGTAACAAACACCAACATTTCCTGAGCCCCTCATTATGTGCCAGGCCTTGGGCTAAGTACTTTGCATAGGCTACATTCTTACCAGCTAATAAAGTCTATAGTTTTATTAAGCCCACTGCGCAGATAAGCCATGCCCCCTGATCCCAGCGGCTTATGCCAGTCAGAACGGAGTTTCCTGTTTCACATTGATGTGCACAGATTTCCTCCTGTACAGTGATATTCACCGGGCATCAGTTCGTATGAGGCTGTGGTAGGACCTGGTTGGTAGGAAAGTGTGGTGGTACGCGGTGAAGGGGGCGGGCAGAAGGAAAAGGTGACGGGTGGAGACAGGGACAGGAGTGTTGTCCCCATGGAGCCTAGAGTCGGCTGGGGGAGAGAATGCGTGTGCATCACTAGCTCTTGTCATTGCAAGGGCAGAGGGCAAAGCCTGCAACAGTAGGCTGTGAAGGTCCAGAAGAGCACGGCATGAGCTTCTGAGCCAGGCCCTGAGTCATGAGTTCAAAATATGAGATTGTTAAGTGCAAAGAAGAAGTGACTTCCGGGTGGATGGGGTTGCCCGAGCAAAGGCACGGAGGCCTCAGAGACAAGTGCCAGTCTGGAGTCTCAGGCCTCCTTCACACTGGGAGGCCCTCTGATCATGTGGGGGAGCAGTCAGAGACGAGGCTAGACAGGTGGGTTGACGGTGGGCTGAGGGAGGGTTAAGTGCGGAGTGCACTGGGCAGTAACTGAAGACGTCTGAACAGAAAACGAGAGGCAGCTCGGCCCCCTGCACGCCCTGTGAATGCACGAATGGCCACGTTCAATGCTTCTTTGACTTAACAAATACTCATCATGTACCCACTGTGTGCCTGGCCATCTAGACAGATGGGCATACCGGAGAACAAAGCAGGCCTTTGTTCCCGGCCTCATGGAGCTCTTGTTCTTGCAGGGACACATGCATTTTATGCCTTAGTGATGGGCCTCGGTCCATGTGGGCAGGACTCTTAGGATTCAGACACAGGCAGGAATCAACCTGCTAGGAGGCCCCAAGGCTGCCATGTACAGGCACCTGGTCTTGGGCAGCCGAGGGCAACACAAGGGCATCTGGAACCCGTGATGAGAAAAAGTCACAGACGGGAGGAGTCATATACAGCCAGGACTTTCTTGGTTGCAATTAACCAATTAAACTGACTTCGGCAGTAAAAAGTGATTTACAGGCTCATGTGGCCAGACTCCTGAAAAGCCAGGGTTGGGAGCCGGCCTCATGAATAACGAGAATTGGGGATGTTAATGCCACCCGTCCCTCAATCTCCATTTATGTTTCTCTGTGGGTGTTATGTCATTTCCTCAAATTGGCTGTTGTTGAGAATTTGGCATCAACCCTTACAGCTTCATATCCTGACAGTTCAATAGCCAGACGGGAAAGTTGGCTTCCTCTGCGCAGCTCCGCTTTGCAACTCCTAGGGAAGAACCCTAGCTGGCCTGGCCTGGGTCACACGCCCACCCCTTGGGCCAGTCTGATTGCCAAAGAGGTGATGTTGCATGATGTACCCAGGCTGGGTGACCTGTCCCCCTTCACGGCTGTTGGAGACAGAAGAGGGAACAAAAATCATAGATATCCGCTACTAGTATTGTGACAACTTAAAACCCACTTTACTTAATGGACAATTATGCTGAGGGGTGCCCCCAGCATCTCTCCAAAATGCATAATACAAGGTCACTCCTACTCAATTAGTCTGGGACATAAATAGTACTCTCCCCACTCCACCTCCACAAATTACAGTGATAGCCCTGAACCATTTAGGGAAAGAGAAAACACAATATGAACGAGCTTTCCTGGAGGAAAGTAAAGTGAACCATTTTAAAGATGCAGTGTCGGGAGAGTGGGTCATTCGAAATAAAACCAGGTACCAGCAAGTTCCAGGGCTCGCCTGAGCTGCCTTAGCAGACTCCTGCCTGTGATGGTGGAGGGTCAGCGCGGGCCTGTCATGCCCCTCCCGCCAGCCGCCACCCCCACCTCCCAGCAGGACTGGGAAACTTGGTCAGAAACAGTGCCTTCAGCTAGAGGCTCCTCATTAGTCGAGAAGGCTAGCCCTGCAGGAAATCCTGAGCTGAGGAACAAGAACAATTTGAAAGGATGCAGGAGGCATTAAGCCAGAATGGTTCTCCGGGGGGTGGCGGGGCTAAGTGGAAACTCAGGCAAAGAAAACCAAAGGGGGACCGAGTGGGGCCATCATTCAGGAAAGAAAAAGAATGCTTGCGGTTGTGGGGAGGGCGGGATCTTCACTAGGATGGAGAAATCAAAAGCAAAATAAAGAGCCATTTTAGCAAAAATCAATGTTTTAAAAACACACATTCACACTTCCAGAGAGAAGTTCTAGAAACTTAGGCTAGAGACACAGCTTGCCCTGACGTAAAGGCTATTAGACTAGTAGCAGAAGCCAAGGGTCTGGTCTCGCGGGCACCAGTGAGGCACTGACTTTATGTCCCCGTTTGTGAAGTGAGCTTACAGTCTCTGCCTTGCCTACAACACACTGGCCCATGTGGGTCCACCGAGATGACGAACGGGGAAGCAGTTTTCAAAGTATTAAGCAACTCTATTGTAATTAATTAGGCTAGGTGAACAATTAGAAAATGACAGTCAGAAATTGGGTCACCGTAACCCTGGGAGGGAGGAGGCAGGGAAGGAGGCCTTTTAAGGCTCAGGACTCAGGTAAGCTGCCGTCCTGCTAAAGGACACAGATGGAAGCAATAGATTCTCTGTTTTTTAAAAAGCACATGTGATTGCTAAGCACCTACTATATTCTCGATCCCTTGTAAGATGTCAGGAATAATGTAGAAGCATGAGATGCCTTTCCTGAGGCTTACTGTCAAATAAGATGGACACCAACTCCTAGCAGGAGTTGATAAAAGCCAAGCTAGGGTGTTGATAATAAAGGTTGAAGGAGCTCAGAGTAGATATCTGTGGGCTGGTGGCCAGGAAGGGGTACCCCTGCAATTGCTCTTGAGGCAGAATTGGGATAGGTAGACAGAGAAAAGGGGAGGGAACGTGAGGAACATAAGGTGTAGGTCAGGAAGCCCCTGGTGATGGCATGGTAGGAGGGCGTGTCGATGTGAGGGGAATGGTGTAGAAGATGGGAATGCTGGACAGTCATTCTGGAAAGGGCATCACGACCAGTTGCACAAACCCTTGACAACAGATGAAGGAACTGATTGTAAAGGAAAGGGAATCCATCAGAGACACTGGATGGAAGGAACTGGCTTGACCAAGTGGTGCTTTAGGAAGACAGGTGCAGGGGCAGTTGTTGAATCAACAGGAGAGGGTGAGACTGGTGGCAAAATACTCAAAGAAGAGTTGCTCAGAAAGCGGGGGCAACGGCCCGATGGGTGCAGAGGGAATGTAGAATGACACGGGAAGAGAAGCAGGACTTAGTATCTATCTGCTCGCAGAACACGAGGTTGTTGTAAAGATGTCATGATTGCCTTGATCCTAAAGAACTGGGCTTCTTACCACGAGGTGTAAGCATGTCCTGTGTCCTATACCTGGCAGGACTGGGGGCAAAGAAGGCTTCCCAGAAAAGTGACAAGTTCACGAAATCTTAAAGGTTATGTGCACCTGCTGTTGGAGAGCATCCAAGGAGAGAAAACAGCATGGGCCAAGGCAAAGGCAAGGAAGGGTGGGAAAGAGAAGCCCCATTGTGGGACATCCCTGAACACAGGAACAGTGGGAGAAGGAGGCATTAGGCAGATCACAGAGGAACTTCAGGACTTTAGGCACCAGCACTGGGGAGCTTGGAAGGCTTTAAAGCAAAGGAGAGACATTGTCAGGATCTCTTATGGTTGTTTGTGCAAATATAGGGAGTTGAAAGTATAGATAACCACAAAATGAATTGTTATGTGACTCTGAAAGCATTCTCTGATTACTTTGAGTGGAAGAAATTGTATTAGTCCCTTACTACTCACATGTCTCTGTCTTTATTTTTATATGGACCACCTTTCAGCATAATAATATGTTACTGTTATAAAAAAATGGGGGTGCATAAATCCTCCAGATATTTAGAGCATCGAGTTTGCAGTAAAGTTCTCATCTTTACATCACTTACTGTTTGTGCCGCAAACTCAGCCTGGTCTGATACATGTCTAGATGTTAAAATTGGGGTCTCTGCTTGCTGTCTTTGTTTTGCTTTGGTTTCCTGGTTTGCCTTTGCCCACCTTTTATTTTCAACTTTACAGTCACTTTGTTTTAATTGTTTCTTTAGTACACAGCATGTGTTTGGGGTTTTTTATTTGTAATTTAAACTGAGAATCTATTTCTTTAATTGATACATTTTAGTTTTATAAATTTTATTTTGATAAGTATGCTTGGAATTAGTCTTAATATCATGTGCTTTCTGCTTTTATTTTACTTTATGGTCTTTGTTTTGTGTTGTCTTTTAATTTATTGTATGTGTGGGTTTGTAATGATACTTTAGAAAGTTTTATTTTTTTTATTTTTAAGTGATTATTTTTATAGTTCATAATACAAATATATTATACTGATCCTCTATATCCTTAGATGTGGCTCCACGAGATGATGACATCTTCATACCCACCCTTTTCCTGCCTCTCATTTTCCTATCCTACCCAATTTTAGTTGATACTGCTGCTGATGATGATAGTGATATCTCTGTTCATCTTAATTTTATAATTTTTAATATATATTTCTTTCTACTGCTTGTTTCATTGGCCCTACCTGGTCATTTTAACCCCTGGCTATCTCCCACCTTCTCTCTTTCCTCCTCTCCTGAATTGTGTTAGTTTTACTGTTTTTCATGTTGTTATAGTTTATTAGAATTCATCATTTTCTAGAACCACAATTGCCACATTCTTTTTTATCTTAATGCTAAGCTAAATTGTTAAAAACCCAGCACCAGACTTTTCCCCCACAGTTTCTGTATTCCCTACTAGTTGGTTGACATCACAGTTTATTCCAGAGTCCCGGTGACCACGTTTTCTGGGTTATAGCAGCATTTGTACTTCAACAAAAGCTCGAATATAACATTTTTTTAATGTTTTAAATTTACTTCTTAATGAGGTTTTTGTAAGCATGGTTCCACTGTCTCCTAGAATGAGATACTGCTGTGGAAAACTCTGAAACCAACCTAATTCTTTTCCCCTTAGAAAAGATCTTCTGGTTCTGGTTTGGGTTTATATTGTTTGTTTTGGGTTTTTTTTGGTTTGTTTGTTTTGATGGTAAAGAGTCTTTCTTTACGTTTTGTATCTGTATCTGTATTTTCTCAGAGAGTTTATGTTTAGTTTTGGTTTGGTTTGGCTTTCCTTTACGTAGACTTAAATATCTTATTTCTGGAAAATATGTTGTGATTACATTTCTCCAAATACAATTTCTATTCTATTTTTTTGGACTCTTTATCAAATACTGCTTGGTCTAATTATGCATATATATGGGTCTCTTTGATCTGTTTCCTCTTCCACAGCTACCATGTTCTTTTTCTAATCCTTTTCAACTATCCATTTCCATTTTGCTCACTTCAGCATTCCTGTTGTTAACCCCACTTTTTTGAGCATCGTCTGTTTACCTTTTTGTTGCCTCTGCTGGCATCCTAATCTCCTCAACTTCTTTCCCAAACTCTTCTAGCTCATTTTTTGTCTCTTTCAGTTGTCTTGACATTTCTTCCTTGAGTTCTTATTTTTATATAATTGATCTTTCTTCATTAAGGCTCGTTGTCTTGTCTGTGCTTATTTGCTTGGCCAGTTCCTTTAGCTCTGAGACAACACAATTTCTTTATTTCCTCTAATCATTACCTTCTTTTCTTGCAGTATCTTTGTAGAGCTCTTCAGGTGGTTTCTTTCCTTTTTTCATAAGTAATGCAAGGCTTGAACTCACAACCTGGAGATTGAAACCTGAGATGAGAGTCAGACGCTTAACTGACCTAGCCCCTCAGGCGCCTCCTGATAGTTTCTTTTTTGTTCTGACTTGCACTTGATGGAGAGAAGCACTTTCTTAACCAACTATTTTGCAGAAAGTTTATGGGGCAGGATCCAGGCCAGGAGAACATCTAGCAGAGCATCTCTTTCATTTACAGGACTGCACTTTATGACACACAGGGTTGTGTGTATACACATACGTACATGTTGATTTAACCTTCACTTCAATCCAGAAGAACGGAGAGATTGGCAGTTGCAAGACTGATAAGTACTGAAACTGTCCTCTCCAGTCTGCCTCCCCAACAGACTGTTTCCTGCAGAGATAGCACGCCTAAGTGTTTTCTTGTTCATACCATATTCCCTCCTTCTTGATGGAACCAAACAGGGTCTGGGGATGCTCTCACAGACAGCTGATTCACCATAGACCAGTTGTTTGCCAAAAGATGGTGTCGGTTCTGTCCTCTTTGATAAGCTCTGTGCTCTGCCAACCTTGCTTGCGGTCTCTGGCAGCAGACATCCTTCAGCATCTACCCACTCCTGGTCAGAATTTTATTGCATATGACAGCTTTTCCTCAACGAAGGTGAAATGTGCATTTCTGCTTTTCATTTTCCTTATTGTTTTGGGCTGGAAATAGAGAGAATTGGGCAAGGCTTTCTTAACACTGCTATCTTAAAAGTAGAAGTCCCATCTAAAAGGCTGTAAACCCATGTCTTGCTCCTTCTGAATCTCCAGCACCTAATACTCTATCTGGAAAAGAGAAGAGGCTTAATAAATACTTGTTAGGTGACATGAATAAATGAAAGAATGAACAGTTCTCAAATATAATAGTTGAGACGTACCTGCATTTAACACCTCTCTTCCAAAGAACTTCTGGAAAGAGTCTGCTGTTTCCTCCTTGCTACAGCATAACAAGGCATGTTTCCCAGGGCATTTCTTATGGTTTAAAGATCTCCTGCTGTATTTCTCCCATCTCTCACTATCTTGTCTGAGCATCCTGCTGTTGCTCACTATTGGAACAAAGAGTACCTGGTACACATGAATTCTGTAGGAAAACTTTGTATAGTGGGGGTTTTCTTTCAGTTTTGTATCTAGCCTGTTTTTACGGATGCATTTTGCAAGTATTTTTCCTTGGCTTACTTCTGAAATTGAAAAATCTCTGTATCTTCTTTACCATAAATCATCAGAAAATAAAGGCAGAATGATGTCATTCTGCACCCTGTTTTAATAAGGAATGGATCCCCCAGGGTCCCATAGTGGTCTGGACTCCATCCAGATACAGCCAGAGAGGAAGGATCCTTAGAGAAATGGAACGCTGCAAGATGCCGACACTCTTTTCGGCCCTTGTGAATTCCATGGGGGTCTTTAGCATACATGTGATCCAAGAAAAGATCAGGCTGACTGTCAGAAAAGATACCAAGTCCAGCTTTCTCTCTGGTTTCCCTTTCAAAAGAGAAGAGCCTTTAACTCAAGGAATCTACTTCTTAAGTCCCCTGAGAACAAAATGTATGTCTCTGAGTATTCTTATGCCTTCCATATAGGATATAATAGGCATTTGGGAAATATATGTATTAATTTCTGATTGTCCTTGGGATTACAGGTAAAACCAAAAGATGTCCTCCTTGCTCAAAAATGTCCAGGGCCTAATCTGACAAAATTCCTCATTCGTTTAAGAGATATTCAATGGATGTTTTCCTTTCTTATCTTCCTTTGTCTTGAGTCACCTAAATTCCTCCAAATTGCTCATGCTCTGCACCCTTCTCATTGCTGAGCTAACTATAGTTCGTTGTCCATAACTGCCCATGTCAAAAGGCATGGAATCCAGAATTATATTGACTGCCCATGGACTATCCATGCCAGCCTGCAAGATTAAGATTGGTAGGACAACAGAAAAAAGAGTGCCTGGGAGATACACACCCATAGTCCTTATTATAAGTATTCCAAACAAAAGCACAATGACCAGCCATATATTCCTACAACCAGGTGTATCAATGCTCTTCCTTCCAGATGTCCAGAGATATTACCCCTATAGCTCATACAACCAAGGCAGAACTCCCACTTACCTGCCTGTACAGCTATGTCCACCCCAACCTTACCCCTGCCCTGGGGGCCTTGATGGGTTTCCAGTAGAGGCCTCAAGCATCCTGCTTTGTCAGGAACAGTATAGCTTTTATATCTGGTGTCCCAACAAATTAAGCATTTGTCCCAATCAAAAGTGATTTTTGTATGTCAAATTATATGCCCTCCCTAGATTAATTCAATACCTAATTTTCAAAAGGCAGCATGAGTCAGAATGCCTCTGATTATAAAAGTCTTTCTCTTTTTCCCGCCTTTGTAAAAGAACATTGGACTCACCAAAAGAACGACCTGGGGTTGGTGATTGGGGAAAAGTGGCAGGTTGTCAACTGCAGGGTGTCTAGAGAGGCTCAGAGAAATATTATATGTGAGGCTTGAGGGAAGAAACCTATCCCAGAGATTAGGAGGGAGGGGTAGGACTCCAAGCTCAGGGGAGATATTTTGGGATAATACAGTCCCCAGGTCAGAAAAAAGGGCATTTATGGACAATAGGCATTTTGTGTGTCCCTTTCCTCCCTCTTTGTGCCTGCACAGTTTGACCAATAATGCACCAGTGATTTCTCTCTGTTATTTCATTTATGGCAATAACTTCAGTCCTGTGTCTGGTCATAATGGTGATCTATGTATGCCATCTACAGTGGGCATGGATAATGAATCCTATTTTATTTCTTAATTAAGAATTTGAAAGTACCGCAAATTACTGCAATTAACATGGATTTTCTTCCTCATTTATTTACTTATTTAGATGCCTGAAATTGCACCCTTAGCTTAAACCAACCACAGGGTTCAGAGCCTGTTAAAATATATAGCATTCATTAAAATATTTATTCTTCCCCAACAGTGAAGTTGCAATTTGGAAATGGTGGCCATAGCTGTGTATGCAAAATTCCACCCCCCAAAATAAATGATATCCGTCTCTATCTATATAAATACATATATTTACATATATATGTATATGCATATAATTCATCCAGCTAATTCAGAAAGTTGAATTTACTGACGATTCCTTCTCTGACTGAAATAAACAAAGATTTTCAGAAGAGCTCATTATTATTTTAGCTTCAACCAGTGCTGGTGTTTTCTCTCAAAGTTCTTAGGGATTTGAGCATCATCATATTTTCAGAAGTTCAGGGCTCGCTGAAAGATAGGAAAAACAATTTGAGGGTGGTTGAATTCATCTGACTGACCTCAAAACAATAGAACTCTCAATAAACTGTTCAGCATCATATTATCTAGTAATTTTGAAGAGTCAAGCTTAGTCATCATTCTTGGGTTCTTGGGATTTGGCTTATAGTTTTGTTTCTGACTGGTTTGCATAGAGACACACTCAAGAGAGAGTGGTTGAAATCAACCAAAAATAGGCCTCAGAAACATAAGCCAGTAGCCGCTCCAGACTAGAGCCAGTAGGGATGCAAACGGGTACAATTCTACCAGAAAGCAACTGGGAAATAGCATCTCAAAAGCCTTAAAAGAGGGAATCCCTTAGAAATCCAGCTATTCCACTTCAAGGAAATTATCCTTAGGAAAGACTGAAGGGTGTATACCACGATGTAGCTATAATGACATGCATTACTGCCCTGTTTATAATAGCAAAATAAATAAAATAACCAATGTACTGCAGTAAAAGATTGAGTAAACCTTACATTGGAATACTAACAACTTTTAAAAACTGTGTGGTTTGTATTAATTATCCATGGCTGCATTACTCCAAAACTTAGCAGCTTAAAACAACAAACATATTATCTCCCAGTGTTTGTGGGCAATGGCCAGACTGGGTCCTCTGACCCAGAATGTCTCATAAGGCTGCAGTGAAGGTGTTTGAACCATCTCATGGCTTAACTTGGCAAAGATCCACTTCCAGGTTCACTCAAGTGGGTGTTGGCAGGATTAGGTCCCCTAAGCCTGCTGGTTGGAGATCTCCCTCCACTCCACTGCCCTCCTTTCTGTAGAATAGTTCACAACATAGCAGTTGGTTTCATCACCATAAACAAGCTAGAAAACAGGAGAAGGTGAGCAACACAGCAGCCAGAGTGATTTTGTGACCTAATCTCAGACTGACATCCCATCACTCTTGCCATTTTCGGTTGGTTAGAAGTAAATCAGTCCCACCCATGCTCCAGGGGAGTGCATTCCATGATGGTGAGGATGCAAGAGAAGAGAGGTCACTGGGAACCATCTTAGAAGCTACACATCACACTGCTGACATGTATCTAGTGGCAAAAGAAAATTCATGTCTTATTCAATGAAGGAAGAGCAGGTCACCAAACAGCATATGCAGTATTATCTCAGTTCTATAAATGAAAAAGAACAGAAAAAATATATATCCATATATACGTAAATACTCATGAAACAGTCTATAAATGTTCCATGGGTTAACTAGTGATTATATCTGGATGACAGATGAGTTTTATGTCTTATTTCCCAATATGTATTTTCTGTTTTTCCTAAATGAACACATATTGCTTATAAGTTTGAAAAGAGGACGTGTTATTATTTTAAAAGCGAAGCAATTTAAATCCTCTAAACTTCTTGTTTCTGACCTCCACTGTCCATCTTTACAGGACTGTTTCTCGCTTACTACTTGCAGACACCGAAATAGAAGTTCACAAGACTCCTCGTAGACCCCATTGATCCCACTATCAAGGAAATCGTGAGTATGTTCTAGAACTTTCTGTATTTATGTCTTCTGAAACAAATGTTATCACCAATAATGCTACCATGGAAAAAACTAAATTATTTTTTCCCCTCCGAGGTCACTAGGACCACATGGGAACTACCTGGGAGGGCTGGGTCTATGAAGATCTTCTTCCCCTGGAACCAGTGTCTTCCCAGCTCATGGCTGCTTTCAGAAGCTATGATAATCACATGGTGTCTGTCTTTTCTGAAAAATTCCGACAGGATAGGTTCTATTTTTGCCAAAAATAGATGAACCAGATCTGAAACTGCTGACATATTCACAAGTTTGTAAAAGGAAAGGGGCTGGATGAATGAGAGGATAAAATCATCAATAATCCCCCACACTTCATTAGTTTCCCTGTCTCATGCCACCAGGGGACCTGAGTTGGGATGTCACTGGATCTGGGTTGGAAGGACTTCTCCAGCAATGTAAATGTTATCTTAAGGTCACTTGCTGATGAAAACTATTATTTTGCCAAACATGGGTTTATTAGTTGTTTGATAAGCCGACAGTTTCTCTATACCTATAGAGAGCACAAAGAAAGCTGCTTAGGGTGGGTGAGCTGGTATCCATGGATAAGGAAGGCAGTGGTTTTTTAAATGGCAGGGAATTAGGACCAGGTCTAAAATAGTGGTGGATCTCTTCTCATTGGATCTATTGTACAATAGCTGGTGTAACATATAACCGCAAGTCTCAGTGGTTTAACACAAGAGATCACTTTCCCTTATGTAAAGGCCCAAATGGGTGTTTGTCGGAGTGGTGATTCAGAAACCTAGGTGCCTCCTGTCTTGTGGCTTCATCATCTTCTAGGGTTTTTGAGTTGTATGCTAGATCTTCTACATCTACCTGGTGGACAGTGAAGAAGACTGTAAATATGGCACTCCCCTTTCCTACCCTCCTTGGCCTTCAGTTGACACACATTACATCCCATGGATAAGCGCTAGTCACATGGCCTTACCTTGATTTAAAAAAAAAAAAATACCTTGAGTTAGTCCTTGATTGACAGTCACTTCCCAACAAATCCACTCTGTGGTAGGGGAACACACATCATGGGCTCTGTCAGGAAAAATCATAGCGTTAGAAAGTCCCTGCTGAGAAAATTCTTAGTGGACATTTCTACATCAATCATAGAGCAGGGATCAGCTGACCCATCAATGACTTTGAATAGTGAACCATTCTGCTACATATGAAGGAACTTCTAAAACCGACCATAACTCCTTCTTGGGATTAGGGCAACAAGTCCCTGGTAAAAAAAACAAGGTTTTAAAGGTTCAAGGTTGTTCTACACAAGAAGTGCTAAGTATGCCTGCCACTGCTGGAACTCTGCAGAAAATGCTGCGTTCTCATGATATTAGCTTTAAAACTACTTCTGGGGGGCCTGGGTGGCTCAGTCGGTTAAGTATCTGCCTTTGGCTCAGGTTTTGTGATTCCAGTGTCCTGGGATCCAGTTCCACATTGGACTCCCTGCTCCGAGGGGAGCCTGCTTCTCTCTCTCTCTCTCTCTCTCTCTCTCTCTCTGTGTATTTCATGAATAAATAATTAAATCTTTAAAAAAATAAATAAATAAAACCACTGTCCACCTGTCTCTCTCTCTCTCTCTCTCTCTGCCTCAGTCTTAGCCTCTTGTTGTGTCAAATGATAGTAACAAGTTCTACCTCTTAGGGTTGTTATAAAGCCCCAAGGAGCTAATTTGAGAAGGGGCATGGTACACACTGTCCCAACACTAGGGACTTTCCCAGCAAGTATCCACATGTGATGAATAATCTCCAAAGTGCCTTACCAGCACTACCACAATTGCTGATTCTAATAATATCCTGTTACTGTTAAGCTACAATTACAATGATTAGTGCTACCGCCAGTAATAAAACTGTAACATCTCTTCTCAACAATTCTTTACATTTTGGTATTTAACTCTCATGACAACCTTATAAAGTGGGAAGGACACTCACTCTTATCACACCTATTTCATAGCTGAGAGAACTGAGCCTCATGGAGGCTAGGTGATAATGACCAAGGTCACATTATAGCCCAATTGGAGTCACCACTTGGCTCTCAGACCCAAGTCAAAACGATACTACTACACCAGATGTAAAATGGGAACTTGCTGGAAAAAATGGCATCATTGCAGAGATCTCATCTCACCACCTTATTGTCCAGATGACTTGTGGATGCCTTTGAGGGCTGATCCTTCTTCTGCTACTGGCCTCAGGTTGTCCTCTCTCCTTCCAGGTTAGTCAGGCTGATTGGATCTGGGTCATGGAGTGGGGGGAGAGGCAAGTAGTGATGGTGTTGGTGATGTCATTTTAGAGAGGCCATAACACACAGGGCTCTTGGAAACTGTTCCAAGGAACATAAGCAGGATCCCAGGAAGGTGGGAAAGGGAGCATTTTGCCTCCTTTCTAGTTCGTATGTGGACATCACTGGCCAGTACCACCAACCCTAGTGAGGTGGGTGACAGACTAGAATCCACTTCCAGTTTCTTAGTTTTCTTTCTCTTTCATTCAGTTCTTTAGGACTTTTCCCAGCCAATGTTAATGATTCATTCTTTTTTTTTTTTAAAGATTTGATTTATTTATTTGACAGAGAGAGAGATAACAAGTAGGCAGAGAGGCAGGCAGAGAGAGAGGAGGAAGCAGGCTCCCCGCGGAGCAGAGAGCCCGATGCGGGGCTCGATCCCAGGACCCTGAGATCATGACCTGAGCCGAAGGCAGCGGCTTAACCCACTGAGCCACCCAGGCGCCCCTAATGATTCATTCTTAAATGACTTTATTCTTTCTATTGGGAGAGAGGGGAAAAAAAAAAAAGATTACCGGTAGTCTTAGGTTTGCAGTCTAAGCTCTCCTGAGACAGTGTTTGACCCTGAACTGGGGAACTCCAACTGCCAGGGGTGGTGAGCTATAGCAGATATGGATCTCCATGTAGAGCGCAGCCCCCAGACCCAGACCTGCTGCTCACAGCTGTGACGACTTGAGGGTCATTTAGATGCTGTAGGTCAGGATTGCCACATCTGTTAAATCAGGTGGATGATGCTCCCCAATACACACCTCCCCCACTTTCTTATGGAAATACTGAGACCTGGGGGCTCAAACAAGTAAAGAGGCAGAAAGTGCTTTGAAAAGCATAATGTGCTAAATAAATGTAGCAAGAGTCATCATTATCACTGCACTATTGCCATTACTATTTTGTGGTCAGCTCAGCTTTTCTTAACGCAGAGCAGTTAATGAAGTGGCAACTGTATTGGTTTCCCACTAGGAGGGTAAAGGGGGCAAATGAGGCTCTATTTTTATCCCATTTTAGTATCCAGGTTTTTTTTTTTCCACAACAGCTATGTCTAGTGGGTTTATCAGTATTTTAATTACAGTGCCACTTCATTATGCTTATTCCTAACAAAAACTAGGCTAATGGCATTTTTTTAATCCTAAAAATGGTGGATTTCCCTAAAGAAATCCTAACTTTCACCAGCAATTAGAACACTGCTACCTTCGATCCCACCTCTAAGCCTGATACCTACAACTTTAATGAATTATTTTCAGCATAACTGAAAATTTTTTTTAGTTGTACTTGAAGGTCTACTAGTGGAGAGAAAAATGACAAAAACCTATTAGTCATCAGGCTTTGGTTTGTAAATTCTTCACAGCTGAGATGCATTTTTCCTATGGTCATGAGGAATTATAGGACTAGCAAATTTAGTAATCAACATGAGGACAGATTGGTAGAGCCAGAAAAAAGAAAAGAATATCTCCCTCTTCACCCCTGTGCATGGTTGTCCTGTGGTTCCTACAGCATCTCAGGTAGGTTTGCCTTAGTGTCATCATCAAAAAGACAAGCAAACAACTGCCTCATTAGAAGGAAAAAAACTAAATGTTGCAAATAAGGGACTCTGGCCAGTGAGGGTCATAAAATGTCAAGTTAGAAGCTGTTATGCAAGCATGTGGCCCAAAATAACCATTTTATAAATAAGAGAAATAAGGCTTACATAGGTGAAGGGCACATCCAAAGTCATATAAGTATGCAAGTATTAAGTAAACCCCTAAGGGGAGTATATTACTTTCCTATTGTTGTTGTAACAAATTACCACATATTCAGTGGCTTAAAGCAACACAGATTTATTATCTCACAATTCCATAGGTCAGAGACCTTACATGGTCTCACTGGGCTAAAATCAAGGTATTAGCAGGGCTACATTCTTTTCTGAAGACTCTGGGGAGAATCCACTTCTTTGCCCTGTCCATCTTCCAGAAGCTGCCTGCATCCTTGGCTTACGTTCCCTTCTTTCATCTTCAAAGCCAGAAATGTTGCATGTCTCTGATCCTTTTTTTTCTGTAATCATATCTCTGATCATAGCCAGGATGGATTCTCTGCTTTTAAGGACTCATGTGATTAGATTGAGTCCACTTGGATAATCCAGAATAATCTCCCTATCTTGAAGTCAGTAACCTTATTCACATCTTCAGAGCCCCTTTTAGCATAGAAGATAACACTTCACAGGTTCTGGGGAATTAGGGTGTGGACATCTTTGGGTGGGATTGGGCATTATTCTGCCCACCACCAGGAGAATGAATTTATGGAGGAAGAAGATGGTGAGTTAGACGGTTGGTTGAGGAAAAACAATAAAAACAACAACAAACTGTGGATACCTGTTGTTGGCCAGGGACTCTAAGAACCTGACTCAACATGGAGACTTGTTGGAAGTAAGAGTGTGCCCAGGATCAAGCCCTGCAGGGGAAGGGAAGGAGAGAGGAATGGGCAGAGGGAGGAGCTGGGTTATAGGCTGTCCTAAAGCCTCAGCTCACCCCATGGGGATCCCTAGAATGAAATGGCCTTTCATAGTTGTCATGTGGGTCTGGACCTTTAATCTCTTTTCCCTCTGATTGCTATGACCACATCAAGAAGACACAGGGTGTTGCCCCAAGGGGGGTTGTGACCGTGGGCAAGTCTGCTCTCTTCTGAGAGGACAACTCTCAGTAGCTCGGGGAATGTGTCCTTCATTCATGAAAGAGGCTCTAAGCAGACAATCACAGCCTCTACTAGAGAGCTTGTGCCTACATTTCATAACCACATTTGAAAAAAATAATAAGAATAAAGTCAGCTATGGTCTGTTTCAAATGATACCTAACTGACAGATTTTGCAAAGTGGTTTGTGAGATAAGACAGGGTCTGAAAAGAGAGTCAGACTCTTGATGTTGCATGAACATGGAAGCTAGAACAGGCAGGAGTCCCATGGGAAGAGGAGAATGAGAGTGGGTCAGAAATGGTGTGGATCCCAAAGGAAAGGACAGGCAGATTGTGAGTTCCAGGGACGAAGATCCAAACCCAGGTCAAAAGTCCAGGACTCTGCCCAAACCACAGTGGAGAAGTGGACATTGCCAAAGGCCACAGGCAGGGGGTGGTAATGCTGATACTGGTTTGGGAGGATTGCAGCAACTTGTAGCAGAGACCAGGGGTCAAAACATGACAGTCCAGCATCAGCCATGGAAGTAACTAGGGAACAGGTAAGAAGTCCTGTTTCCACAGAACTGAGGAAAAGGCAAGAACCTAATTACCAAGGAAAACGGTGTCCTGTATGAGATTGAGCAGGTGGACTATAGACTCATGTCATCTGGCCCATGGATGTCACTTGGAGCAAGATCAATCTGATCTCGGCATAGGAACACAGGATGCTCTGGCTGTCTGAGTAGCAAGGATTAGAAAGATGTCTCCCACCAGTGCTGAGCCCAGTACATGCACCAAAGTGAGCTCTGTTTGTTTGTCCAGACAAACCTCATGAGATCTCAGCCACCTCCACTTCTCTGCACATCCAGACTACAAAGTCTAAAGGAAATGGTATTTCAGAAGGGGACTGCCTGCATCTTTAGAAGACCATGTACATATGTACTGTGTTTAACCATACTTAAAAGTGGGTTTGTTTCCCCTACGTGCCTTGATTCAAGTGGTGAGAGCAGAGCACTTTGACCCAGCATGCACCATTACCTTCCTAAGTACTTTGTCACATGTAACCATCAGCCTCCTATTTTACCAGACAATGGGCTTTCATGTCCACCTCCATTGTTTCCTTTCAATTTGACAGTACTCCTTGGGGAGGGAATGATCTTGCCCTTGTAAAGTCGAATAAACTGGGATTCAGAAAGTTGGAGTAACTCACCTGATGTCACAGGTTAGACATCAGGTTAGAAATTGGACCGGGCCCTCTAAATCCAAGTTGCCTCTACCACATTATCGTGATAAGTCTACCCCAGTGACAGAGCGCTGTGTCTCACAGCCTTGGAAATTTGGGAGAAAGGAGCCAGGAATGTTAGAGAAGGTAGAGAACTGAGGAAAATTTGTCTGACTCTCACCTTTTGTCTCAGGCCAGTCCTGAGATTATTGTTTTTGACTCTTTTTCTTTTTTTAAAGACTTATTTGCTTATTTTGGAGAGGGAGAGAAGAGTCAGGGGGATAGGGCTGGGGGAGAGGGAGAAAAACAGACTCCCCACGGAGCATGGAGCCTGACTCAGGGCTTGATCCCAGGACCTTGAGATCATGACTGGAGCTGAAATCAAGAGTCAGAGGCTCAAGCGACTGAGCCACCCAGGTGTCCCTGTTTTTGACTCCTTTTGACTTTACCTCAATCTTTTTAACTCTCCCACATATTCTTACACCCTTACCTCATTTGTTCCGCTCAGCAGTCCTGTGAGGTAGGCAGAGCACATCTGACGGAGAGGTTAGACCACTGGCCCGAGAACAGTTGGTGGCAGCGTTGGAGCTGGAACCCAGATCGTTGCATGGACGTGGGATGGGGGTAGCACCTGCTGAGAGAGGTAGGAAGGAAGCATTCCATTAAAAGATTCATCAGTATTCATACACATTTCACAGTACAGAAGATGGAAGTCAAACCATTATGCTGTATGCTTTAAACATACACAGTGATGTAGGTCAATGATATCACAATAAAACTAGAAAAAATAAACTTAAAAATTCATATGAAAGTAAAAAGAGCCAACAACAGCCAGAAGAGTTTTAAAAAGAATGTAAAAAAGAAGGGCTTACATCACAGCATCAAAACACATGATAAAAGAGTGTGATAGAGGTGTGGGGATACAGAGATTAAGGGAATAAACTAGAGAGTTCAGAAAGAGACCCAAACATATGGGGGAGCAGTTGACTACAAATAAATAGGCAAAGTATAGACTTTTGATAGTGTCACGACATTTGGTTCCCCATATTGAAAAATCAACATTATAGCTCTATTTCATACACAAAATAGCAAAATACTGCAGATAAACTCCACTTGGATTTGAAGCTAAAAGTTCAAACAATAACAACTTTTAAACTATGAGAAGAAAATTCAGAAAGATATTTTTATATCAAACCAGGAAAAGATTTCTTAAGATTCAAAAAAAAAGCACAAAAGAAAAAGATAAATTGGATCACATTAAAATTTAAGATTTCTATTAAGACCAAAGACACCATGAACAAAGCCAAAAGACGAGTGAGCAATTTGAAGGAGGCAGTTGCAATGCATTTGACCAACAAAGGATTAATATCTAAAATATGTAATAGGTAAAAGACAAACAACCCAATAAAAAAACTGGCAAAGTATAAGAATAAAAGAAGAAATCAAAACGGCCTATAAACACATGAAAAGATGCCCTACCTCATTAATAATCAAGGAAATGCCAAGTCCAGCAAACAGATACCATTTCACACCTATCCATTCGTCAAAAATTAAATAGTTCAACAGTGCTGAGTTTCTGTAGGAAATAGGTACTTTGGTTCGGGAGGGAGTGCATTGTTTTAATCCCTTTAGAGAGCAATTTGGGAATAACTTATAAAAGTGAAGATAAGTGTCTCTATGACAACTAGTTTTACGTCTAGATATGTACCCGAGCAAAACTCACTCCTGTGTGTAATATGACTTGTAAAAGAATGTTTATTATTGCATGCCTTGCTATTTTGAAAATTTGGAAACGATCTGTATGCTCTGGGCAATGGAAAAACAGTGTACATTTCATTAGAGTGAGCCTCCCTGACTCCTGTATCAAAGAGGGTGATTTGGGAAACTCCATGATAAACAGAAAGAATCCAATCGTATCAACGTGCCATTTACATACACATGTTTAAAGCATAAAAAACAATATTGTCTATTACTTATGGATTCAAGCAGAGGTGTGGTAAATGCATAAAAACACAGAGAAAGCTCCATGCAGTTCAGAAAAACGGTTTCTCAGAAGAAGGAGGATGATAGACTCAAGGACAGTACAAAGACAGTTCAACTGAACCTATGTTTTATTTCATTAATTAAAAAAAAAAAAAAACTAAAACAAATCCAGCAAGATGTGAACATTATAACACTCTGTGCTGTGGCTACTGAGTGCGTGACATAGTAAACAATTCAGGAAGGAAGAAGTTATTCACCAGCAGCCTCTCTTTCCTCCGGTGGAAATGAGAAGGCAGTGGGGAGCATGAGTCTGCAGGAAACAGAGCTGACAGCTTTGAAGATTACTTTGGCTTTGGATTTCTGCTCATGCACACACTCCGAGACAGTTCCACACACGGGAGCAGCAGGGTCATGCAACAAGCACTGCCAAGCAAAATAGTCAAGGCACACAGGGGGCCCTGCCAGCCCCAACTCTGCCAGGGCATCAAGAACATTCTGTGTCTAGGAATAGGGCCCAGGAATGACAATGGCTTAAACACAATAGGAGAGTCTCCCTCTCTCACCATAAAAGAATTCAGAGGTTGGCAGTCTGTGGCTAATATGGTGTCTGCGTGATGTCCCCAGGACTCAGGTTATTTCCATCTTTCTGCTCTGCCATCCCTGGTTACATGAGTTCCATCCCCAAGGTCACCTCATTATCTGAGATGGCCCCATAGCTAAAAGCCAGCCAGGTCGGAAGCAAGAAGAAGCAGGGGAGGACAAAATAGCTCCTGTGGGCTGTCCTGTACCCCTCCATCTGTTCTTTCCTGGAAATCCTTTAACTTACATGAAAATTTTATCGGCCATCCCTAACCCCAGCTAAAAAGTTGGGAGCTCTTAGGCTAAGGAAGAAGGGGAGAGGCTAGTTGATTAACAGCTAGTGGTGGCTGCCAGTCGGCAGTAATACATTTTGCACCCCTAGGCAAGAGCTTGCCTCCTCTGGACAGTGCCTTCCTATCCATGCAAGGAAGTGTGTTGACTAAGTGGGTTTCTCAGTGGAGACAATCAACTTTGATGTTCATCCCTTCACACTTTGGTCCAACTTCTCCTTGGAACAATTATACCTGAAGCCTTTGTCTGCCCGTTTGCCTTCTTCCACCCAAGGCTAGGTCTGAATTGGACTGCTAACCTTTTTCTCCCCCTATAGCTGTGGTTCTGCACTTAATGCTTCATACTCCCCACGCTTGAGGAACTGCAGTTTCTCTTCCAGGCTCGTCAATTACTAAAAACAGACAGATTCTAACTTTTCAGTTCATCTCTTCCAGGGAGCCTTCCCTGGTTTGTGGCAGCCCCCACTGAGACCACTTCATCTCTCTGTCCATTGTCAACAGCACCTTTCACTTGGGCCAACAAGTACTTTTATTGAGGGTGGGCCTTCGACTGCCTGGCCCAGTGATTTGCAATTTTTTTTTTCTCTTCAGAACTCTTTCCTCTAGTGAAAACTCTGTGAAACCACAAGGAAATGGATAAAATGAGTAAAATGGTGGTGCACAATGGGGTGGGGCCCAAAGTCTTCAGAACACACTTCGAAAAGAGAATATCTTGCCCTTATTTTATGAGTGAAGACATTGCTGCCCTAAGTCAGAATTGAATTGTCCCTGGTCATACAGCTCATGACAACAGCAAAGATAATGACAGCATTAGCTAACACTCACCCTCTGTGTCAAGCACCAGTCTAAGTGCTTTTCATAGATTAATTAAAGGCACTAAAAGTAAAAAAAATAAATAAATAAGACTTTGATTGTACCTTAGAAACAATATGAGATTCCATTTCTGTCCAAGGTCCAACAAAAAAGCTTTATACAGAAATTGCCAAGCATATAATCTATTTTATAGCTATGAAATGATGTATCTGTTCATTGTGTAGCACAAATTTTCTAAAAGGTTTAGCAATCAAATAAATCAACAATAAAGAAAGCTGTTGCCCAAATACATTTCGGTATTTTACTACTGAAAATCACCCCAGGAGAATTCTGTTTGCTGGGGCTTAAGGAGAGGCCACTGGGAGCAGCTGGAGAAGCCCCTGGACAGGGTCAGTGTCAGATGCTGGGAAATAGAGACTCCGAGCAGGAAGGGCAGTGGGAAGCTGCCAGCCCTCTGGAGCCAGTGGGCCTTGTGCCTGGAGGTGACAGGCACAGCCCGGCTGGGTGGCGTCGCGCGCCACTGGCTGTAACTGCCGTTAAGTAGAGCTGTAGAAGAAATTGGCAGGAAATGTGCGTGAAGCTCACACTTTCTCTGCATCTTCACCTCTCCCTTCCACCACCACGCCTGCTTCAGGGAATCTCAAATCTATTCTAAAGTCGACCCTCCATCTCAGCTCAGGATTCATCCCCCCCCCCCCCCCAGCCCCGTCTTCTAATTAGGCTCCTGCATTCTCCCCTGGTCTCTCCCTTTCAATTAGACTCTTCCTCCACAAACACATCATCTCCCATTTTTAAGGGGAGTAAAAAAAGAGAGGTAGAGAACTTTCCTTAGTCCTGCTTTCCCCCCAACCTAACACCCAGTCTCTCCAGTTTCTTTAATTGCCAGATTTTAGAGACGCACTTCTGTGTTCACGGTCATGCCTGCCTTATCTCCACCTTCTTTAACACCCCTCTGTCTGCTTTCTGGTCCCATGATCCCACAGAAACTTCTCTAACTGCCAGATATGCCAATTTGTCCAACCCTCTGGTCTCAACGGCATTTATCACTGTGTAAGCATTGCCTGGACCCAACGTCTTAAAATAATCACCTCTTTTGGCCTGCATGACCCTGTTCCTGTGCTCTCCTCCGAAAGCTTCTCACCTCCCTCCTGGTCCCAAGACCCCCTCCAAACCACCACCTTTAGTCCATTGGTGGAAAAGAGACCAGAATAATCCAACTCACTGAATGTTTGGGAGTAAGAGACTCTTTCAAAAATCTGATGGAAGTTTTTAAAAAATCTCCTTAAAATATGGCTTCTGTATACATATACATGCATATAGACAGACACACACACACACATATATTAGTATTGCAGGAGAAGTTCATGGACTCCCTAAATTAAGGACCTCTTCCCAGAGAATAGCCTTTTGTACAAAATGTAATGATAGTCTCATGTAGCTGTTCCATGTTGCTTTTTGTTTGTTTGTTTTTAAAAAGATTTTATTTATTTATTTTAGAGAGAGAGCAAGCATGAGCTGGAGAAGGGGCAGAGGGGATGGGAGAGGGACAACCAGACTCCATGTGGTCCAGAGTCCGGAACCCCACGTGGTGCTTGAGTCAGGGCTTCATCTCACAACACTGAGGTCAGGGTCCTGAGGTCACACCCTGAACCGAAACCAGGAGTCAGATGCTGAGCCGACTATGCCACCCGGGCGCCCATCCATGTTGCTTTTAAATCACATATTCTAGTAAGTTCTTGGCTTCTAGCAGGGCTATAATGGAGTCACATGCTTTATCAGAAGGCTCGAGCCCACAGTTCTCGTCGCAGTTTTCACACCTTAAAGGCTTAAATGAGTCAGTCACCTCTCTAGACCAAAGTTACCTCATCTGTAAAAATGGGTATTATAATTTCTTCTCTGCTGCCCAGGATTGTTGTAAAGGTCAAACAAGATGGGGAATTTGAAAACATCTTGCAGACTTCAAAGCACTACAGAAATGATTACAATTAAAATCACTGATCAATACCCTTAGGGCCGCGCTAGCAGGCTGTTAGCAAGGACTGAAATCCTACATCGGGCACCATTTATGATCTGACCTGGATCGGTTTACCAGTTTGCAAACTGGAGATAACAGCTATTCTAGCTGCTTCCGACAGCCAGTATGTGTCTCAAATGAAATAATCATTGTGGAGGGACTTTGCAATTCAGCAAGACTGAGGCATCTGCCATTTCTCATCCTTCTTTGTCCCTCTCCACGTGCATTAATTGAGCTCTGTGAGCCCAGCAGAGTGAGGCTGTGCTCACAAGAGTCCCACCGTGCCCAATGATGGAGCATTCCTACAAAAGAAGTCTGGAGTCAAATTAGACTCCAGTGAGTTAATCATGGATAATGTAATTATAAGAAGCAGCAAATAAATTGATAATAATTGGCTACTTATTATTTTTATAAAGGGGGCATGGAGAGAAAGAATATAGTGTGTGAAAAAGATTATCCCATTGTAGAAATAATCATTCCTCCTACCCACTTGGCCTGTATTTGAACCCATCACCAGGAACAAGCATGCATATCTCTTTGGTACACTGAGTTGCTATAAAATACTTTCCAAAAAGAATTTTTTAATAAATAAAATATTTCCTGACCTGAAATCCTGACTCTACCTTGACGCTTGAGTGTCCATAGCCTCTGGTAGGCGTGCACAGGTTTCCAGCTCTCCACAAAAGAGCACGGTAACGGAACTATGTGCCTTCCTTGTTCTCAGTCCCTTCTTCTGTGCTTAGTCCCACTTCTGTGCCCAGCCAAGGTTCAGAGTGGTGGGGCCCAGGCACAGGTGTGGACAAACTATCAAGCTTAAGGTGGATGCATCTCCGCCTTCTCACCAGCTTCTCTCTGGTTTCAGAAAGAGGCTGGATTCCCATGGTGCTGCGGGAAGGGAGGACTAGCTATTAGCTGGTGAGGACAAGCCAGGTTGCTATCAGGGTCAGACAACACAGCAAGAAGCATTTCTCAACCGTCTCTAGGAACTGGGAGGTACAAAACTGGCCCTTCCTTGAAGAAGTGGGGAGCAACAAAGTGTCTTGGGCTGTGTCTGCCGGGGAAGGATAGCCAGAGTTTATTGAGCCAAGGTTATCACCTGCATTATTTCATTCATCCCAGTCAGCAGTACTCTCTGGTATGGGTTTATTGTCCTATTTTTCCAGCAGAGAACCTGAGGGTCAAAAAAGCTAAAACGTGCCCAAGATCACACAGAGAATAAGAAACAGAGGGATTCCAAATGCCAGGCTGTTTGCACTCCAGCAAACTGGCTCACTAGAGCCTTCAGAGGTCTTTTCAAGTACCTGGACACACCTGGAAAAAGAGTGCCTCTCCAGTCATGGCCTGTCCAAGGACCTTTGATTATTATGTGAGAGACACGGGCTACCGCGGAAGAAGACTCCAGTCTGAGACTTGGTTCTTCCATCTACTGGCTTGTAAACTTCACTAAGTCCCTTAAGCTTATCTATAAAATAAACTGAACATGATGTCTCTTGGAAATGTGTGAGTTGTGTAGTTCAAATGCAGTGATATTTGTGAAAATGCTCTGTCTTCAGGTAGAGAGAAGGTGGCATTGCCTCCAATCACAGGGCTACAGCTGAAGGCCACATCCCTCGCATACACACAAAAGAGCCAAGGCTGTAGAGGTCTGGGGACACTGCCTAGGAAGAAAGCGGGAGCCCAGAATGCAGCTGAGGTCTGATAATTAGTTACTAGGTCAGAGGAGCACTAGTAATGACAAGGGATCTCCTACAAGCTGCTTAAAACCTTCCTAGGCTTGAAGGGAGCCCAGAGCCTTGGGCAGAGCTAAGTCTTCCTGCAGTAAGTTCTAGTATCTTCTGTCCTGGGAAAAAGAGAGTCATGGGGGAGGAAGCTGGCAGGTCATTAGAGCTGGCTAGAGCAAAAACATCATGAAGGATGAGGTCTAACTCTGCTTTCCCCCCGTTATCCCTGTATATGGTGTCCTGGTTATATGGCTTTAGAGAAAAGTATAGATTGTAAGATCCCAGAGGGAATGGACTTTTTATCTTATACGTTATTGGACTTCCCATAGAACCTAGAGGAGTTCAGAGCTCAAATAAGTGGTCCATAAAGGCAGGATGCTGTGCCATCCTCCTGTGAGTTCCCACAGCTAACTTTTCCCATAATGAACTTTTTGTTAGGCAGACCGTCCTACAGGGCTTATTAAACAGACAGATTCCCAAGTTCCACTCCTACGGATCTCGATTCATGAGTCAGGGATGGGACAGTAATGTGCCTTTAACAAACTCCCCAGTTGTTCCCAGTGCAAGTAATCCGTGGGATGAAAAAAAAAAAAAAAAAAAGCTTTGAGAAATTCTCTGATAGTCTATTGTTTCACATACTATCTTGTACTGAAAAGATCTGTTTGTGGGTCTAATGCCCCCGCCCAACGGTTAGCTCCTCTAACACAGGGCCTGTGCCTTCTCATCCTCGTACCCCAGAGCCTAGCAGAACACCTGTACTCACTTCCAAATGCATCCCGTCCCCATAGGAACAGTTTCATGTCTAGGGTTTTTGTAGTTGACAAGCATCACTGGGAATCCCCATATATCATAAACATGGTGACAATATTGCACCGCGGGACGCCAGGTTGATAGAGCTAGAAAGTGCCTAGATCCATTCCTTGGCTTCGCTAAAGCAAAGGCACCACTCTGATCTCCTCAGTCCTTTGGGCCACAGGACCATGCTCTGAGAAACATTTTCTGAGAGATCATCTACTCAGTGTAATACCCTGTACTTTATAGTCACCTTGTAAACGAGAGGACAGAGGCCTAAAGAGGCTGACATGTTCAAGATTGTACCCCGAATCAGTGTTACCTCCAGAACTCAGACCTGGATCTGGATTTTCTGAGCAGAGCTTCCTTAAAACCATAAGATTCTCAGAAGAACCTGCATTGTCTTTTGTTTTTTTCTTTTTTAAAGAATGGTCAATAAAATCTTTTTTTAATACCTCTACTGCTTGCTACAAGGACATTTGTCACAAGAAGAAGAAGGCATCATTTTAAAGTTCCTGGACAGCTCTTACCAGGGACCTGGGCCATGGAAAATCTTCCCCAGAGCCCCTTGGAATTCTAAGAAGGAAACAAAATTAGAGCTAATTAAATGTGTAATTACTGTTGATTGTAGCAAGCATGCTTCTTTTAGGTCAGATTTATGATGCAGGGGCTGAAAGTGTTTGCAACACAGGATAGCATTGAGCATGCTTTCAAGAAATTGGGACCCTTGTCTTGGCCTTGGGAGTGTGACTTAGAGGTTGGTTTTAAAGGATTGAGGGATGGGCTGCAGCGGATTTCACAAAACAAACGCTACAAAGGGTGTCTCCGTGTTATGCTCTTGAACCCAAATGGGACCATCCCATGCTCTGTACTCACTGAAGGGACTTCCCTTCTGCCCTGCAACTTTTCTGTCCAGCCAAGCGCTTAGCAAATCACATTAATGTAACTAACTCAGTGTCTGGTTTGTATGTGTCCTCTTTTCACTCTCTGTTCCTTCTGGTTTGGGTTGTAAGTCACTGGAACCCTCCTATCTGTCTTTCTGAATTTTCAGATATTCCTGCTACTTTTTCTGGCTCCCTGTGCCATGCATTCCTTTTATTCAGTCATCTGGCCTCATCTCCACTTTTTTCCCTTATGCAAAGTCTTGTTGTACTCCTTCCTGGCAACTCTAGTTAAAATGCTCAATTACAGAAGTGGGCAGACCCCATTTTTAGTAGATCCAATGAGCGAGGCTGTGCCCTTTCTTCCTTGCCAACCTGTGCTAATGATTAGAAAATAAATCTCTCTGATGGCTTGCATGCTATCTGCTGCATTGTAATCAGCCTCATGGATTCAGAGGAATTTTCACCGTTAAGAGGCTTCTCTCACAAGGCTTCCCACACCACTGAGAAGTGATGTGTCCATTTTGCGGGTTTGTGTCCATTTTGCGGGTTTTGAAGCTAAGGATCAAGGGTCAAGCTGACTTACCCAGAGTTGGTAATAGAGTCCCTTCAAGAGTCATGTCTTCCCGTGTCCTGGTCTAATGGTCTTTAGCCTTTATTTCCCTCTGATCACGCTCTTGCATAGCTAAAGTGTACTCACAAGGTTGGCTGATGTGTCCTCAGTAGGATGGAAGGAAAGGAGGAGGAAATCTTTGTTTTCATCTCCTGGAATGTTCCAATGGTTCCAGCTGTGGCTACAGTTCATGACTGTGGGGATTTTTTGCTTGTTTATTTTCTTTTGAAAGATTCTATCTCGATTCCAGAAAACTTTCCAGCAAACAGTACTTTGAGGCTGCTGGGGAAGGGAGGGCTGTTCCTTCCCTGTCATATGTCCTTAAAATAACACAATGGGGGAGGCAAGCCCTCAGGGCCCCCTTGAGGTACCAAGGATAGCATAATGAATTGGCTAATCATAAACCATTCGCTCCTGAGTTCCAAGCGATATGGTAATGAATTGCCAACGAGCCATTCGCCAGACTGCAGCCATATGGTGAGGGATGGGACCCTGGCACATTGTAGCCATACTGTGGATTTGTCTGTGTAATTGTTCCCATCCAGGACCTCCCCATCTCTATGGCTGCTAATTAACGTCCTGTTTAAGCTTCTGTTGTCAAAACTAATTATTTGTTTGTTTTATGCAGACAGGTCTTTCTCTTATCTGGCTAGTAATAGTGACCATTAAGAAATGAAAATGTGTTTGAGTTCACATAAAAATATTTAAATTTCCTATCTTGTATTACTTAGTGGGTACCCAAGCCTAGCAGCACTGGGCCTATGGTAGCAACTCAATCCAGGAGCTTATTAAAACCAACAAATTATCATCTTTCCCAGCAGAAACACAAATGAGGATTCAGTTCATTAATTTCCCCCATTGTTCTTCCTGTCTGTGGACATTACTCTAGTTGGATCTTCAGCTATAAAATGTGGATTTTATGATAACAGTGATGATAATAAAAATAATCAGGAGAAGAAGGAGATTCATTTATTAGAATAAGGCCCCATTTCAAATTCATGTTCCCTGTCGGTCTGAGGAGAGGGTGACATTTTGGAAAGAACAATGTTGGTTTACTTTTGGCTCCTCTGCCATTTCGTTTCCTTGCCTCTTTCATTGCTTTTCTTAGTCATCAGCCAACTAGGGCTAGAAAGAGAGTTTGGGGAAAACTGAAAGAAAACAGAACAAAGCTACCCTGAGAAGAAAGGAGAATGAAGACCTACTACCAGTAAACAGCAAAGCCAACTGGAAGGGAACCAGTTTATGAAGGATTTAGGAGACCAGTATGGTTGGGGAAGGCTATGATTTGGTGTGCTGCTTCACAGACCAGCGTGGGTCCATTGTCCCCCAACCCTCACCACTAAGGAACAAGGGGTATTGACCCTTTATCCTCCTTTCTGACAGCCTTTCCCCACTGACTGCCTACTACTCCTGTGCATTGATTTTTCTGTTTATGCTGATGTTGAAGAATAGAAGGAAATGAAGGCAAAGAGGAAAGGAGATGAAGGTGTGAGGACACCCACAGGGGGGTATTCTCTGAGAATGCTCTGGGCTCCTCACTGTCTGCAGGACGCAGTGGGAACAGTCTCTTTGTTTCACAACTTCCTGATTTTTCCCTGCGTCCGCATCCACATCCCAGAAACAGCCACCGTGTTAATTGCAAGGTCAGGCCAGTGTCTTCCGTGGCATCTGGGATGTGGTATAATGCACACAGATTTCCATATGCGGTCCCTCCCCATAGTCCTCGGCCCCGGAGCACCCACACCACGTGAGAACACGGCTTCTCGGGAGATGCTGACATTTTAATTGGAAGCATCTGTTGCCTTTTCTGTTATTTTTGGCCAGGTTTGGTTTATTTGTATGAGCCGATGTTTGTGTACAGACCCGCCTACGTATTTCACAGGAGGCGGGACGCAAAGCCTAGCATTGCCGCCTCTCTCATTTTCTTCTCAAGTAGCCAACTGGGACATGTGACAGGGCCACCTGTGTTCACCCTGGTCTGCTCTCTGCTGGGCTTCTCTCAGATGAACTGGGGGTGGGGAGAGCCGGGCTGAGAGCAGAAAATCACCTTCCCAGGAAAGGAGAGATTTGGGGAAGAGACACCTACCTCCCTCTTCCCGCCCCTGGCCACACAGTGCAAGCCCTGGCCTGTGCTGGGGCCATCTCCTACACCCCGCCCAGCAAGTGTCCCTCCCCTGCTCTGATTCACACACTGGCCAGGTCCACCATCCTCAAGTTGCCTTCAAGCCCTGTTCCCACCAATCTCTGAGACCCTGCCCTTCATTCAGAAAACCCTCCCTTCTGCTTGTCAAAGCTCCAGTCACCTCCACAGAGCCTCGCTCCAGCTGGCTCGCTGGCCTGGTCCCACGCTGGGCAGTGCTCCTACCCATCAGCAGGCAGCACGTACTGCGTTCTTGCTGTATTTAGAGCCAGAGTGGGTTACTGGTGTCCCTTCCGCTGTTGTCCCCCCGGAATCTCAGGATGTGAACTTCGGGGGATGAAGGTCTTATAGGTACCATTAAGGTGAGGATCCTGAGATGAAATCATCTGGATGAGGGCGGGTCATAAATTAGATGACAGAGGAGACAGAAAAGGAAATGACGGAGTGGAGGACAGAGACTGAGATGGGAGTGATGCAGCCACAAGCCAGGGAATGCCAGGGGCCACCAGATGCTGGAGGAGGCAAGCAAGGAGCCTTTCCAGGAGCCTTCAGAGCAAGAGTGACCCTGCCAACATCTTTATTATGGACTTTTAGCTTCCAGAACTGTGAAAGAATAAATTTCTATTGTTTTAAGGCACCAAACTGGTCATAATATGGTAAAGTAGCCTGAGACTAGGGTGACATGGTGGACAAAATTCTAAAAATGGAAGTTGGAATCAGCCCTAGACTTGAAATGAAACTAGGGGTCCTGGTCTGCTCTCTCCCCTCAGAGAGGTCCTATAAGCCCCCTGGGCCTCAATATCCTGGTCTGTACATTGAAGAAGGTGGACAGAACAATATGTCCCTGACCCTCTGCAGCTCTATTGTATGTTCTGTGCAAAAGAGAGGTTATAGCTACATAGGACGATGACATTACAAGCCGAGTGCCCCATTATGAAAAGCAGACTAAAAGAGCCATCACGGATCAGAGGAGTTCAAGTTGCTTCATGAGAAAAATCGGACTGCCCCTCAGCTTGCACACATCCATGCATTAAACAAGTAATTACTGAACACTCGTTGTACACCCAGCAGGGGCCCGAGCATTGAAGAGTCAGTCAGTGGTGAGTGTAGCCTCTGCCCTCAGCTTGCAATCAGATGGAGGAAGCAGATCATCAGGCATGTAACTGTGTTCCAGGTGGTGGGTATTTTAGTCAAGAACATACACAGAGGGGTACCTCAAGCTGAGTCCTACCTCAGTTTGAGGGGCTTGGAAATCTTCCCAGAAGAAGTGACTTTTAAGCTACCTGAAAAATGAATAAAAGTTGGCTAGTTGACAGGAATGGCGAAAGCTTCCTTTAGCTCTCCCTGACTTGAGTATGTGTAAAATAAAGAAGCAGAAACATACATACAGCAGGAATAAATAGGAACAGTAAGAAAAGGAAGAAGAAGAATCAGTTAGAAAAACATGGCCATCTGGGGCCATTTGGCACAGGGACAAACATTCCTGCACAAACTAGGGCCTTCCAACTACAACCCTGAACCTAAAATACAAGCTGAAAATAGATTCAGTGTCCTTTGCTTTTCTCAAAGGTAGGAAAGACCGGAACATTTTTCAGAAGCGCCATTATCCAACATCATCATCAGAGGCCTCGCAGCTCTCTGGAAGACTGATTTGGGTAGATCTGTTTTCAGCAGGGGCTGACCTGCTGAGTCTTCTATGGTGACTATTATGACAGACTGGTCTTCATCTCTATTCTTAGTGTGACTCTCCTCTCTCTTTCTCTCTCAGCCTTTGAAAGAGATTCCTAAGTTCCTCAAAGACAGGGTCTTTATTGTTTCTTTGCTTGCCAACCCATTCATGGGTGCCTAACCATCTACCAACTTTTCCTCTACAAACAATCAGTGTTGATTTAGTGAGTCCCCTCAAACCTTCCAGCATCCATTCATATGGATCATTGAAAGCTGTCTAAAGACACGGGCCCAGTAATTCAACAAGACTATATTAAGGGATCTTAGTTTCAAGGCATCATGCTCACACAAAAACACTGTCCTCAGGGAGTTTGGAATCTGGTTATAGAAACCAGACATAAACAGGTAAACATGTAAATGGAATCACAAAATGTAGAGATATCTGGGAATCAGAGACCTCTGAATTGATTTCATCAGTAGCAATGCCAGCATCCCATTGCTTTCAGGTCCATCCAAGGCAAAATGTAGGGATAAAGGATCATTGGCCCTCACCTGGGGACTGCAGATGGTGCTGGTCTATCCTGGAGCCTCCAGTGTAGCCAATGGCCTTTAAATCTCTTTGAAAAGAATCTCTTTGAAAATGAAGACTCCGTACACCCCTTCATGGAATACTTTCTCCATCTCACCCATCTCATCTGTGGACTTGGCAGTTTCCATCCCTTCTCTCTTTGGAGATAGTGAAACAAAGAGGAGACAGACCAGCGTCCCTGTCTCTGCCAGTCCATCTCCATCCTCTCCTCCCTATTTCACTCCCTCTCTGTCCCTCTGTCAAGAACTATCTGTCTGGGACACCTGGGTAGCTCAGTGGGTTAAAGCCTCTGCCTTCGGCTCAGGTCATGATCTCAGGGTCCTGGGATCGAGCCCCACATCAGGTTCTCTGCTCGGCAGGGAGCCTGCTTCCCCCTCTCTCTCTGTGCCTGCCTCTCTGCCTACTTGTGATCTCTGTCTCTGTCAAATAAATAAAATCTTTTGAAAAATAAAAAGCAAAACTCTCTGTCTGTCTGTCTCTCTCTCTCTCAGATTCTCCAAGAGCTTCGTTTCTGTGTTTTTCTCTCTCATTATCTCTTTCTGCCTCACAGTCTCTCTCTTTGTTACATGCACACAATTATATTTTGGGGAGAAACCCCTGCCCTTGTCACAGTGAGGCTCAGTTCTAATTTATTAGCATGGAGGAGATCAAGGTTTAAAAGAAGAAGAAAAGACATTTACAGAAAAGCCTAGATAAGGTTGTGACTGCATTTCAGGTCACTGAGGGGACAGGGAAGGAAAAATAAATTTGGAATTGGAAAGTGAAGACCAGAAAGGCCTGGTCACATTATGTCAGCAATCGGCTACTCTAATGGCTGTGACTGCAGTCTGTGGCCCTACCCCCGCCCTCCTGTGGACTGTTCTCACAGGAGCTGTTGGGTCCAAACCTTTGAGAAGTTCCACTAAGATAAATTCTCTTTGTAAAACCGTCTGATTTGGAGCCCACAATGGTTGCTTCTTCTGGAATACAAAGCATTATGGGTCATGGGCCAGGCCTCTGCTGCATAGAGGCATGAACAATGCTCCTTCAATTTCAGTACTGGAGGAGGTTTTGGAAAGTATCTGATCTGTCCTTGACTTGACAGAGAGGGAGCCTAAAGCTGGAGAGATAAGGTTGTCCAAAATCCCACAGCTAGTTTGGGGCAGAGCCAAACCAGAGCATTCCTCTCCCACCTCCTCTCTGTGCTTCCTGGGCTCCTGCCGCACTACCATCTCTGATGGGTGATGCTGGGTGAGATGCTTAACCTCCCTGAGCCTCAGAGGTCTTACTGCAGAATGAGGGAGCATGGGAAGAGAGCATTTCTGAGGTCTTCTTTGGAGTAGCAAGTGTTTGCAACTATTCTCATGTGTAAACCTGACATTTCTGCATTTTACAGAACTCCTCAAAATTCCCATGTTTGGGGGGAAAAATTAGTCTCTTTGAGATTAAGCAAACTCCTTAAGGTCGTGGGGCTTGTAGAGTCAGAATCCAAATCCCGATCCCAGTGGTTTATCCAGTGCCAACCTCGCTCCCCACCCCCAGCTGTACTTAGCACAGGCTTAGAGAAAATGAGATGAGTATGGACCCTTGACCATGCACTCCCACTCTCCCAGGCCTCTCCACACTGCTCCTGCCAGTGGAGGCAGGAGCCTCCACTTGCTCCCACTTGCCCCTTGCTCCCAGACCGCCACCAGTGGAGTGAAGAAGCAGGTCGCCATGCTCACTGGAGAGCAGCCTGGCTCACTCTTTCATGAATGATATCACCTTCCCCTTGGCCTGCCAGTCAAGGACTGGCCTCCAGAAAGTGGCCCAGGCCAGTGCTCCAAATAAAGCTGTTGGAAAAAAAGAGGCACGGAGCCCAGCTCCCCTCACTCAGGTGCCTCACAGAGAGAGGCATCAAGATGCCCAGAGCCCCTCTCCAAACAGCTAGATGATCCCCCAAAGTCAGAGAGGAAGCTTGGGAAATGTGACAGCTCTCCAGCTTGTCCTCATCCTGCTTGCACAGCCCAGCAGCATTTCCAGCTGGCATTTGCAAAGGCCATTCCCCCCACTTTGGATTTGGGACACCGTGTCACCAGCCCGTGATGACACGTCTGTGTCTGTGTCTGTGTCTGTGAAATGCCTGTTAGGCATTTCCTTGGACCCATACTCATGCATGCACATGCACACCAAGTCTTACTATTTTTATTTTCTTTTTTTCTCCTTCTTTCCTAAAAGTCCAGTAGGGTCCTCTGTAGGGCAGAAGCTGAAGAAGCCAGTCACCCAACCACATGACTTCATAGACAGCGAAAAGGCCCCTGTTGCTAACTCATGTAGGAACTCCCCTTTTATGGTTTACTGGGTCACCCCAAGCCAGCAGCCTCACTCCATACCCAGGCTTTGTGGGGGGCTTTCCCTGAGCCAGACAATCTCCTGGCACGGAACACCTCCACGGTGCTTGTGTGTATCCAAAGCAGCACTTTATTATGGAGGGCCTTGCATCCTCCCTCAGCTGTTGATCACATGAGGGAGTTTTCTCAACCAGGATATTGCTCCCATGGGGCCAGAGCTAGATTGAGAGCAGTGGACTCTGAAATTCTAGGATGTATATAGTCATTTAAAACTTCTTTTTCAGATTTACATCTATCGCATGTAACAGTGGACCCTTTCAGGGTAACTCTTCCCTGGAAGACCCTTGTCCTCCAAATCGAACCTTACCCTGCTTTTAAGATCCACTTCCACTATTTTCCTTGTGACATTCTTGGCTCCATCCCATGCTGCAGTGAAATGAGTAACCCCCTTCCCTGTACTCAGTCCGTGGCCCTTTATACATACCTTTATTATTGCCTGATCAGAGTGGTTCATTTTTTATCTGTTAAATGTCTAGATGTCTTTCTACCCAGAAGGTGAGCACCAAGTGGGTAAGTGCCATACCCAGGAACAGCTAGCAGGACAAGCTGAGATCTCAGGGATATGAGCTTGAGAGAGAAGGCAGGTGGAACTAGGTAGGAAAGAAGAGGGACCTAATCCAAGTGTCCCAAATTCTCTCCCAGTAAAACTTCTCTCATTTCTCTTAAGCTCCACCCCCCAAATGGATCTCATAAAAAGCACTGCCTTAGAAGAAGAGTACAGAATTCAAGGGGCAGGATGATAATACCACACAGGTCTCCATCAGAATATCTGGCCAGTATATCTGGGTCAGGCCTCCATCTGTATATCTGAGGGTTCAGTGTGGTGGGCAGAGCATCACTGTAGGAAATGCCCAGGGGACACAGAGTGTTTGAAGACAGGTAGGCTCTGGCATCAGTCTACTCATGGCAGGGCCCTCCTAGGAAAAGGGAGGTAGAAAAATGGGCTCTCAGTTCTCAGAGAATGAGCCTAGCAAAAGCCCAGGCTAGCAGACTAAAGTTTGAGATGCTGTTTTAAGCCCACAGGGGAATTAGGAGGCTGGGAAGGTGAAGTGAGGCAGGAGCCCAGATCCATGTACTACAGCATATTTCCGGGAGGGTGGGGATAAATGAGTAGAGACTATATACCAGTGCCCGTGAAGCATCCCTGGGCAACAGACTAATTCTAGTGTCCATCAGACGGTAGAGGTGAGGCTCCCAAATGAGGTCTTGTCCTCACCAGGTTTAGCTTAGCAATTGGGGTGAACTCGGCCATCAGGGAAGTGCTGGGCAACAGGGAAGCAGCCCAGATGAGGAGATCCCCAGGCCAGGAGGAAGAGTTCTTTCTCAATTGTACACCTCCCACACCTAGCAAACTGCCTGATCCATATCAAACAGTCAAGGGAAATTTGTTGGAGTGCATTTAGGAGTGAGAGAAGTTTCCAGATACCTTTTCATCATTCTGGCAGGTAACTCCCAGCTTTCCTGGTCAGACCCTGCTTACTGGAATCCTTCGTCCAGTGCCACAGAGAAAGTGCAATTCCCCCTCTGCACTATTGCTCATTACCAAGAAAAATGACGGCTTGATAGTCTTCCAGCAAGAGAGAACAATCTATTTCATTTGGAAGTTTGGTAATTGATTAGGGCAATAGATTTTCTTCAGGGCAGCCTCTCTGGGAGAATCTGGCTCGGGCACAAGATTTACATACATCAGGTTCACTATGCCTTCAGAGTTTGTCTCAGAGGATGAGATCACAAGGCCATTACTGGAGGGGGTGGTGGGCTGGAGGCATGGGGGAAGCAGAGGGGAATTCCCAGACATCATTTCTCAACAGTGAAGGCCGTGTCCAGTTCAGAATACTTTCAAGTACTTTTCTGTCAATAACTTTTAGGTAAATCCATTACCAAGGCTCCGTCTGCTCTGGGCTGTGATCAGAGAAGGTGTGTCTCTGAGGGACCGGTTGACCAAGGTTCAGCGAAGGCAGGCCCCAGAAACTTAGCATGAGCCTGTGTGGTACCCAGCCAGAGAGGTGCCCAGCGATGTCTGCACCATTCCATGGCTACGCCTCAGCCTTGGTCACATGATACCTGGCGAGTTCGTATCATGGAGCCGCTGTAGAAGGCAGTAGGGCCAACTGGTAGCAAACACAGGTCTCCACCACAAACACCGTCTGAGGCACAGCCTCACCCTCTATAGCACCCAACCCTCACCTCACTCTCTGTATGTCTCTGGGTCAAAGCCTGCTTTAAGAAAAACTCCTAAACCTGTCACTTCTTCCCCAGCACAAACATAAATCATTATGTTCTCTTTCCCATAGTAACCTCCACTTTAAGCCTTATCGCTAACTCTCTGGCAAGAAGTTTCCAGCATTGATAAGATGGGTGGCGGGTTGGAATACATGGAAGGGACACACACAGTAGATGAAACACACTTTGTGATACCACCGTGTAATGATCTTATCTTCCTTTGAGTTACAACCCCATCTTCAAAGGAGTCAGGGACTTTAGGACTCAAATGCAGAGTTCACTGTGATAAATTTAATTATAATAATAGCAGTTTGAATTTAGCCCCAGACGCAAAGGTGGAAGGGTGAGAGTCTAGATTTACCTCCATATATGCAAAGAACTGATGGCTGGCTTGGGCCTATGTTGTCTGGCCCCGGGTGTCTGATGGCAGAATGAGATGCTCATCTGGTCTGTGCCATTCTCACTGTACTGACTCAGACCCATGATAGAAGGAGGTTCTCCTTTGGCCAGCAGAGGATGGACCCAGTCTCCATGGGGGTGCCGTAGACTAAGCAAACATCTCCACCTCCACACCGTGGTCTGCCCTGGAGTGCTGAAAACCCATCACCCTTCATGTCCCTCCTTGGGCAGGCTTCCTACCCTTTCTATGGCTCCAGCTCATGCTTTCATCTCTAGAACTAAAAGTCATTCCTACCTAATCAGACTAACAACATCAGCCACAGATGGAAAAAAAGACTTTCCCCAAGGACAATGTCATGATTTAAAAAAAAAAAAATGTAAATCTGGCCTTGCAGATGACTTGCCTTGTTAAAATTTGCTATCGATGCTTTAGGTGAGAGCTCTAAGGGGGACCTGGCCGATATTACTTGTTGAGCGAGTGGCGATATTGGAAAGCATATCAGTTAGTTTGCAAATTTTTATTGAACATCTGTGATGTGCAAGCTAGATCCTATGAGGGATACAAAGATGAATAAAGCTCAACCCATGCTCTCGAGATTTTGGTAGAAACCCACCCAGGAAGCAACTGCTGCGAACTTCCTGTTGCTAACGTGGCACTGAGATAGCTACTAGTATAGCCATTAATATCCATTAACGTGTTAACTGATATATTAATAAAGGCTTTTATTCCTATCCATTAAGGCTACCTTCTTTCCTCTGTTCCCCAATTTATCAAAAATTGAAATGCAAGCACCAGACTCAGTGATTCTCTTGGAACCTAATAAGAAAACAATGAGAACCCCATTAATCATGACAGGATGCTCCCAGGATAGGTTGAGGGGGACGTGTTAGCCGAACAGGATTAGTACTTCATTCACAGAAGTGTTCAAGTAACCAGTGTGTGTACCTAGCACCACAACAGTGCCTGGCAATAGGCGATTTGTCAATAAATATTTGCTCAATGAATGAATGATTGGTTGAAAGTATAAGAGTTTTCAGGTGCTCTTAATTACAACTACAAATTCTGGATATTATGATCTTAAAGTAACTGCCTTGTCATACTAACTGCAGCATCCCTGAGTTAAAACATATTTTAAGGAGTGGTTATGGGGAGTGTGAACAGAGTGTAAAGTTGGTATTCACACACCTGGGTACTAAGCTTGATGAATACTGACTTACCAGGTTGGCCTTGGGAGGATTCTTTTGTCTTTCTGAGCCTCTGTTTCTTTACGAAGTCGTCTGAGAAAGGGAGTACAAGCAGAGTGAAGAGGAGGCACAGAGGAAACAAAGGAATGACCCAACAAACTCAGAGAGCCCTTCCCAGCTCACCCCGCATGGATGGTAGACACTTGGAGCCCGTGAAGGCAGAGCTGGGAAAAACCACAAAGGGGTGACATCTTGGGGCAGAGAAACTGTCCATCACAGGAAACAGGTCCCAGAGCAGAAGGATTTAACATAGACCATTCATTTCTGGGAATGAAGCAGGGTCTGCTCTGCGTTGCTCTCCTTTGAGTTCCCTAAGGGTAAGCCACCTTGTTCACCCAAACTGCCCCGTAACTGAAAATTCCTCGCTGGAGAAATTCAAAGTCGATAGGGAGTATGGAATCTTGCTATTAATAAGTGACTGCGTTAATCACTGATATAGTTTCCTAAACTCCCTTTCTGAAGCTCCTCTTTACAAAAACCTAACATTTGGATTTGGGAGAGTGTAGGGATTCTGCTACACCAACTGTAAGGCTGTGTTGATGCTGAGGTCAAAGAGAATATTAAATTAAACTCATCCAGAACATATTGAAGTTCCATGTTTTTCTTTATTTCCTTTCTCTGTCCCCACTATTTTCCTTCCTTTTTTCCTGTCTTTCCTTCCTCCTTTTCTCCCTCCCTCCCTTCCTTCCTTCCTTCCTCTTTCTTTCAGCTGAGAGTAAAGCATCATCATAAATTGGAAACATCACTCGGGCAATACTTTGGAGACCCTGGTTCACCTCCCACATTTGCCACTGAAATAAGCGTGAACCTAGTGGGGTCACTGTATTTCTCTGGCCCTCAGCTTCCTCATGTATGAAGTGGACGATCTCAACAGCTAAGTGGTTTTTCAAATGCTGCCTCCGGGAGCTGAGTGGGGGAGAGAAAGATCAGACATGGGGCTTCCAAGCCCTCTGCCCTTTCCTCAATCAGGAAGCTCATTTCTTATCTGCTCTCTAAAGGGAGGAGACCTCATCATAGTTCATTTGAAAAGAACAAAATGTTCTCTTCGCTTTTTAAAAACAAAATGCTAGAAACCCACTGGGCCACTTGATCTCAAAGGTCCTTTCGCACTTGGGTTTGCAGTGTTTGTTGGGTTTCTGTCATGGAGCACACATGGTGTTGGTGATGCCAAATGAAACCAGGAGAGGTATGAGGCAGAGCTTGCGGCTCGAGGCGCTGCCACAGCTCTGGGACTCACCGTGGGGGGACATGAGGACAGGGGTGCTGAGAGGCCAGGGAGCACTGCATGGCAGAGGAAGCGTCACAGAGGGGTGGAGTTTGAGTGAAGCCTTCAAGTATAGGCGCCTCTGAGAGCACATGGGGACAGGGAGGTCCACCCCTTCCCTCCACAGTCCAGCATGGACGCGAGCACCCGGAGGCGAACTGAACATCATCGTTTGGTGAGACGCAGACAGCCCACCAAAGGACACAGTGGGCTCCTTTTGGGGCCTTGATGGTGACGACAGAGCTTTTCCCACGAATTCATCTGACTCTAGTTAGCTTGGAGAAGGCCGCCTGAGTCAGCAGCAGGGCAGACAAAATGACCTCCTGAAGTAACTTCTCATGAGACACAGCCCTGGCTGATTCAGTTTGGCTGGGATTCCGAGACATTCCAATATCTGCACAAAGGGCAGGCCCTCGCCCCAGCCAGACTGACCTCAGCCTTGCCTCTCCCAATAGATAATTATGCCTTTAGGTCTCCAAAGCGAGCCCTGTTGTGGGTAACCCTTGGAAGTGACATGCTGATTTCTGAAGGGAATTAAAGGGTCTGGAGTAGCCAAAAGGCTCCTCAGCAGGAGGGCGTGTTATTCTTTTAATTGTGGCATTAAACCTCAGGCTAGCATTACATAAACATCCCTGCGCTATCCAAATGCCGAATTAGCTTCTTCTGACAGGCTTTATCATGGACGGGGCCGGCCTCTCCCAGAGGTGAAGGCGGCCGCCACTACTTGGCCGGGAGTTGAGGAACTTTGTGGTCCCCTGACCTTCCCTCCCAGAGCTTTCTCGCCTTTTGACTAATGCCTGAAATTCTACCTTTGGGATTTGGAGCAGTCTACTGAAGACTTTAATCCCTCTTTTTTCTAGGAGGGAATATTAGGTTCCTAGGGACACACACACACACAAAAAAAATAGAAATTCACTGGTACCAGAGAAGAGTTAGAAAACAAGCTTGCTCAATAGGGCGGCTGCTAGGGAATAACGCATTATCGCATCTGTTGTAGGAGATGGCTGACCTGGAATGTCCAAACTGATACTGTAGCTTAACTCTGACATCTTTAATTAGTTATCTTAAATGTAAATAATAATAATAATAAGGAACACAGCATCTGCATTCAGTCTGCTCCGTTGTACAGAAGAAGGAATGAGATGTGTAAGATTCTTGCCCAATTGCAATTCCGTGCTTTGGAAGAGCTGTTACCGGCCAAAGCATCGATCCTAGCTCAGAGTCACCACAGCATCTCCAACACATCTTTGAGATGGTCCATTTCCTTTCAGCGCTGATACAAATCAGATCCCTGTTTACTATGTGCTACGCACGTTAGCTTTCATACTTTACTAAACACCGTAATTTTTAAAAATGGGTAATAACCTTTTTTAAAGATTACATATCCATGATTGGCATGTTCCCAGTGTTAAACTTCAGTATCACTCTTTTGTGACAGCCTTTGTATTCGGTCATTTGTCTTTCATTCAGTCTGTTTAGTAACTATTAAATACAGTTGAAGACACGAGGATTACTGGTGGAAAGAAGAGATCTCAGCGCACACTTGCAGTCTGGAGGTGAAACAGACATATTAGTAAGTAAAATAGCCCTATCGCCACGGGGACTGAGTAGTGACAGAGAACCCAGAGCAAGGAATGCTAACCTGCTGGGTCCCCAAGAAGAGCTTCACAGAAGAATGGTTCAAGTTGATGCTGTCAGAACTCAGCCACCAATGGTCAGAGATTAAGACATTGTGACCAGAGCTCACTTTCCTTTGTGTTTACACAAAAAGATGGGTAGTCTGGGGACTAGAGCTGAAATTTCTTTCTCGTCCTTTCCTTATGAAAAAAGAACAGATGGATCTCAGGCTTTGGGGGCACCTCTTCAATAGAGTGCCACCTTAGCTCCTTTTTTCTGGAGAGCAGAGCCAAGGGCAGGCAAGCTAGTTTGCACAGGTGTCAGGGAAAACAAGATTCGTCCACCGTAATTTTGGCAAACCGAGAGCCCCAGCTGGTGGGGGACCAGCCCGGTGGCATGCGAGTAATCTAATACACAATCTAAATGCAAACATTTGGGGCCTGTTTGGGGAATCAATTAACAATAAGCATATACATCCATTTACAAAATAGCAGTGTGCTGAAGTATACCCACTTTGTAACTGGAAACTAAAATAATACCAGGAGGAATAATCATTAAAAACTCTTCTCCGAAAAGCCAAGAATAATATTAAGAAAATAAAAAATGTCGTCCATCTGCAGAGTTATATCCTTAGGGAGGCACCGCAGAGCACACTAACAAGCAACTGAATCCGTGTATAAATGAACAGAGATCCACGAAGGCAGGGCAAGACGAGGTGGGGCTCAGACTGAAAAAAAATCTCCCTTGCAGATTAGCTACCCCTGAACCAGACCTCGTTCCATTTGATTGCTTCTTGTAGGAGATGGAATGCTGACCCTCCAGGGACATCATCTGCCCCATCACAGAGTCCCTGGTGTTGGTTCTGAACTCCGTTCACCCTCTCCCACTTCCACAGTCCCATGCCCACACGTGAGCTCACGTGCAAAAACACATACGCTTCACTCGCTCATCCCCCACAGGAAATCCCAGACTTGTAATTTACTGTTAGTTGCTAGCTGGTGAAGGGGAACAGAATAGGATGCCCTGAATTATGCCTTTTTGGTATAAGGATTATCTTTAGCTGATTATTTTTAAGATGCAGGCAGAGGGAAAGCTCTGGAAATCCAGTAAAAGTTACCTTTTGTAAGAGTCATTTACATTTGTAAGGAGAATCTCTATTTGTATGGGTGCCTCCCTCTCTGTGTGAGGAATAGAGAGATGAATCTCATTCTCTAAAACTCTTTATCAGCAGAGATGGTGTGTAAATCTGCTAGCAGCCAAAACCCATGTTTACTCTACCTTTCCTGGTCACCTCCCAGAATGCACCTTGACCTTCCCACTTGTCTTCAGCACACCGTCTTGTCTTCCACTGAAGATGGTATTTAGGGTGATGGCTTGAACCATTTCAGAGAGTTACTCAGTTGTCCTGGGTCTCTCCCATATATCCAGGAGGTATACACGTTATTAAACTTTTGTTTGTTTTTTCCCTATTACTCTGGTTTTTGTTTGTTTGTTTGTTTTATTTTGTTTTTATTCTGTCTTTCATTACAGAGGTATCTCAGCCAAAAACCTTAGGAAGATAGAGGGAAAATTGTTTTCCTCCCCTACACTGGGGAAGAATCCATGACTGAGAATTAACCAAGGGTAAAGGGACAGAGGTAAGGACAAAGAAGGAGAAGGGAGCTTATAAACCACAACCTGAGTTCTTGGCAATCAAAAAGGTGTCAAACTAAATATCTTCTGGCTAATGACTCCCAAGAAATGAATCCAAAGGTTTGGAGAAAGCCCTTCACGCTGTTGCTCCTGGGCCTGCTGCCCCCAGGGACGTATGGTCTGGAATTCCTGCGGCTGTGAGAATACTTGGGGTTCTACCGTAAAGAGTCAGGTGGGGTCCTGAATTAGGAACTAAAAGGCTGGTGGCACCAGGCACCTGGCAGAAACACCAGGCTACTCACCCAGCTCCTCTGGTCTCCAGCAGACCTCTGCATACAGGCATGGAGCTGGCGGCTGCTGCCACCTTCACTCACGGGAAGCCACACCTGCGCCATGCTCAGAGTTCCTGGGCCAACGGGCATGCCTTGTGCGCACCATTTGTATCCCCCACGGTGCCAGCGGCGTCATGCTTTTTCGTAATACTAAGGACTGACTATATTAATACTTTCTGAATAATTGCCTAAATGTATTTAAAATTGTACTTCTTTCTATTCTTTTTTATTACAATTTATGGAATAAACTCTGCATGTAAAGTGAGTTAGATCTTTATGGAAGAGTGTTCCTCTGGGGGTTTACCTCCTAGAGAGGTGCAGCCTACAGGTGGGGAGCTACACGGCCTCCTGGGGAGAGCATGACATGTCAGCATCCGGAAACTTGCATACTAACGCATCCAGCTGTGTGACCCGGGGCAGTTCGCTTCACCTCTGGGAAGAACCACTTCCTCCTCCCAAAACCTGGACGTAACAATTTACCTAATTTGTAGGTGGAAAGACCAGGAAAAAGGCTTAGTAAATGCCAAAGCCCGGAGCTTTGAAACTGTTACCGTCATGGCTGTTACAATTGCAGGAGGCCTGCATTCTGTTCCTTTGAATGGCGGAGATGATTTTCTTTTTTTTTTTTTTTTTTTAAGATCTTATTTATTTGACAGATAGAGATCACAAGTAGGGAGAGAGGCAGGCAGAGAGAAAGAGAGAGGAGGAAGCAGGCTCCCTGCCAAGCAGAGAGCCCGAAGCGGGGCTCGATCCCAGGACCCTGGGATCATGACCTGAGCGAAAGGCAGAGGCTTAACCCACTGAGCCACCCAGGCGCCCCCGGAGATTATTTTCTGCTCACTGCTGGAGTAAGGCCTCAGTGCCAGAGTGGCATGGCACACACACCTCCTCCCCCCTCCTGGGAGATCCTCTGGGATCTGAACAGCTGGCCCAGGCAAGAGTGATGTCCATGACCAACCAACAGTCCCACCTGTGGGCTGGACCATCCCCTGCACCCCCCCCCAACACTTCTGTTCTGTACCAGCTGACCCATCCGCCGTCGTGTTTCGTACACCCATATTTGTGAGCCCCCATATTTTTGAAGGGCATTTTTGAGATTTTAGTTTTTCATCTGGTAGGGACTTAATGCCTATTAGATAAGGGGCTTGGCATCTGTCTGCAGCAAACACAGCTGATGGTTCACACGGATGTAGGGGGCAGTGCTAGGTAGAGTCCAACTGAGTGAAGCGGCTCGTTCCAAGAGTGTGCCAAAACCATCTTTTCAGTCTCCAGTGTTGTGGCAGGGACTCTTATAGGTGACCCGCCCTCAAAGAGTGCCCAGGGTAGGGACCCAAAACCACAGAAGCAGACCCACAGTAACACTGTATTAGGGTATGATACAGTTCAGGGACCAGACACCAGCACAGGGAGAGGGTCAGAAAAGCATGGCAAGTTGGGAGAAGCAAGAAAGGGGGGCATTCCAGGCAGAAACAGTGACCTTGGAAAAGGCCACCAAAAAGAAGCCTGTTGCTTTTCTGTCTTTTCTTTTTCTTCTTTTTTACTTACCTTTCAAGGGAACAGATTTACATGTGAGATTATGTCTGGCTCAAGTCATCTTCAGAATGTACCGTATTCTCTAAACCAGCAAGTCACGAAGTTTAACACGCAGAATCCCTGAGTGAGTGTGTCAAAAATGCATCTTGTTATAGAATCAGAATTTTGGGGATTGGGTCCCAAATCTGTATCTGTACCGAACTGCCAGGTGATTGTGGGGACTCAAGCAGGAGCGGGGGTGCGCAGGTGCCTATGATGAGTGGCAGGGAACCCCACCAGAAGGCAGGAGGCATTTACTCTGAGCTATAGGGGGGCCCCAGCTCCCAAGTGTCATGCACGCTCATTGAGAAGTTGCCTCATTTGGGGGCAGCTTGTTGAGGAGGAAAGAGCTGTGGCTGGGAGTTAGGAGACATGGGTTCTAGTCTTGCCTTGACTGCCTCCTGAGTCATGTTAAAGCAGTCAGGTTCCTCTCCTGACCCTCAGCCTGCATGTCTCATGAATGGAGATAACAGTCTCCCTCACCGGGTTACTGTGGGCTTCAAAAGGGAGTGTGAATACAAAGCATCCTCAGAAAGAAAGTGCCGCGGGCATGCGGGCGTCATGTTATGGGCATGATGCTCTATGAAAAGGAAGCATTTCTTTCATTGGCCTTGTGATCCAAGCAGCTAAGCCCTAGAAGCATAAACACTGTGAGCCCATGAGAAAATGTCTAGTTTGCAGGGATAAACTTGGGAAGGGAGCCCTGGCAGGTTTGCCCTTAACATTTCAGACAAGTTTGAACCCTGCCATCCTAGGTGCAGCTGCTTCCTGGCAGCATCTGTCAGCACGGGTCTCTCATTCTGCTTGGGGAGGGGACAGTCCTACATAACTCACTACCCGGAATGGAAATGCCACCAAGCACACTTAATTCTGCACTGACAGTTCCCGGGAAACAGGCCTAGTTCTCCCTCGTGCTCTAAAAGAAGCTGATGGTTTTGGTAAGAGGACTTTTTTCAGGAAATTCCATTCATGTATTCATTCATTCATTCTGGACCACAACTATTTATTGATTTTTTTTTCCCAGTGTGTTTCTTGTCGCTACTGTTGTTGTTGTCGTTGTTCACTGCATGAGAATTTTCGTTTGCTTACTTGCCTGCTCTCCTCTGATTCTCACTGACATGGGGGTCATTGGAAAATCATATTACCCCACAACTATACCCCGTTGCCCTGGGCAGCGGAAGTCAGAAGACATTTTAAAGGACACCTCATTTAGACAATCTGGATTGCTTGAGGTTCCCAGTGCCGCTCAGTGCCAATGCACAGCATACTGGCTTTGCAAACATGCAGCCAAAAAAACTGGTCCATTTAGGGTTCAAGTCGGGAGTCCAAGGGTCTAAGCAGAACCCCGTATGTAATCTGCAGCAGGCTGGAGTGTACACAGATCACTAAGATAATGGGAACTCAGGGCTTTCCACTTCTAAGCTGGTGAGGATTGTAGCTGATAATCAGTTGAGGAAGGGATAAAATAAATAATTGGGGCGGAAATGCCCAGAAATTCCCTCTAGCCTCCCAATATGACGCTGGGTCTGGATAATCCAGGGCAGATACCCTGCAAGGTAGGGAAGCGTCATGAAGATACATCATATGGGGCAGCAGCAATTGGAGCCTTTGGTGGCCACCATTCTTGAACCCAACAGTTCCTCCCTGTCTTTAGAGACCAAGCTCAAATGGTACCTCCTGCCCATGACTTGCCACAGTCCACATCTGGCTCCATCCAGGTCTTCCTTCACAGGTGCCCCACTCGTCCTGGAACATCTGAGCCTCCAGTTGCATTTGCCAAGCACTTTCCCGACAAATACTAGGTCTTTTGTGTGCATTTGATCATTTAATCCTCACACCCTATGGAAGTTTTATTATCTTCATTTTGCAGATGAAAGATACAGAGAAGTTAAGTAACTTGCCCAAAGACACATAACTGGTAGAATGGAGTAGGAATTTAGCCTTGGGACTGGTTACAAAACTGGAGCTCTTTTGAAGGTACTGGGCTGCATCTAACACCTATCTTTCCTGGCCTTGGAAGGATTGGCAGTAACAAATATAAAGTGCCTGGGACAGAGTCCGGGAATTTGTGAGTGCTCAATAAATGATCTTTATTACTAGTACTCTCAGCCTTGGGCTGTGGGTCTTGATTGTTTACAGATCTATCTTCCCCTTGAGTCTTGAACAGAAAATGTGTTTTATTCACTTAGTGTCCTCGACACCCCCAGTAAATGTCTGGCTACACAATGCCTTGCATACATGAGGCCCTCAATAAATGTCTGTTGGATTGAATTACATTGCATTGAACACAACTGGGCCTTGAAGACCTGGCAGGGCTTGAATCAGGTGGGAAGAAAAGACAAAGGCATTAAGAGGGGTCTGCCCTTGACCTACTGTGGGACCAACCCAGCTGGACCCATAGAGAGATGGAAGTTTGGACAAGACTTTGAACAGGCTCAGAGCAGCCTGATCACTGTCCTCAGTTCTTCAACCAGCACGTGGGACAGTGAGCAGGTCGCAAACATTTGTGAAACTTTGGCATTTCACTCTTCTTCTTCTTAGCTCGGGGCTCATTTAGAGAGGAGGTGAGCGATGTCTTATGGCAAGAACAGTGGCCCAGAAAGGAAACACACAGGTGTGGACCTAACTCTTCTAAGCCCTTTATGAATCACCTACCTTCTCTGGCCCCTCATCTCTCCATCTGTGAAATGGGGTTGTAGGCACCATGGCCCGGCCAGCTCCTGCATTCCATGACTCTGTGACTCTACATGAAGCTTAAAACTCAGAGCGGTTCTCCCGGCAAATCCCCACTGCCATTGTTCTGCAACAGCACCAGTTGGCCCTCCTTCAACTAACGAGTAACACCTACTCCATGCCTAGATCAGTGTCAGTCGCCATGAAAAACAGGAAGACTCTATCCTGAGAGCATCTGATTCGAGTGTGGAAACTGGAAGAACACTCCTGAAACCAGCGGGGCAAAGGCAAGGCAGTGAGGGCCCAAAATACTCTATTTGCAGGCTCCAGGTTTCGCATCCCCTGATTGCAGCCAGACTGCAGCAGGACCTCCCCTGAACACTGTGCAGTGCATGAGGCCAGACAGAGGCATGCAGGAGGGCGCCCCAGCCAGGGTCGCCCAGAGCGGCTGCCAGAGCTTGACCCACCTTATGGCAGGTGAGGGCAGCATGGCAGCTCATAGGCCAGAGGAGGCAAACAGCTCCATATGGTCTCTCTGAAGGCACTCACCTTTTTTTTTTTTAATATTTTATTTATTTAACAGACAGAAATCACAACTAGGCAGAGAGACAGGCAGAGAGAGAGGAGGAAGCAGGCTCCCTGCAGGGCAGAGAGCCCAATGTGGGGCTCGATCCCAGGACCCCGGGATCATGACCTGAGCCGAAGGCAGAGGTTTTAACCCACTGAGCCACCCAGGCGCCCCTGAAGGCACTCACCTTGTTGCTTGTCATTTCTAAAGTGGAAGGAGAGCATGTAACTGCCTTTCTAGCTGGTTCTCCAGGATGCAAAAGCATTCCCTTCTCAGAGTCATCAAGAAGGCTCATTTTCTTAGATGACTCCATCAGGGACAGGCTGGGTGAGCCTTGGCTCCCGCATCCATGAATTCTGTCTGTCTTCAATCTTACCTATTGGAACATTCCTGGCAATGACCAGGCTAGTTGCTGAGATTCGGTGGGAAATGCCTTCCCTCGGCCATTTTGCCTGCACTTGGATATCGCTTCAGTCACTTCCTGTCTCTCTAGCCCTGCAGCTCTCCACTTCTCCATCACATTGCCCTCTGTGTTCTTCTAGATACCAAGTTCCTCCAGTTCTTCTGTTTTTCTTCTCTGAGTGCCCCTGTCACATCTACTGTGATGGCCTCCTATGCCCCTATCTCCCCACTGCCACCCCAGTTTTAGGCATAGTGTCTGACCATTGGTGGGGCTCAGTAGATACTTGTTTAATAAAAAATGAGTGAATAAATCTAGAACACTCAAAATAGATGGAACAGATGACTGAGGAGTTCGGAGTCTGTGTCCAGCTTTGCCATAATTATTAGAGAGCTCTGGGTCCCCACTGCCTCAGCCTGGTCCCCTCCCAGCTTGCTCCAGACTTTAGATACTTGTCAAAACACCAACCAGTTCCTCTCATGTTAGGATAACTTTTTATACATCTAAAGAACTACCACAGCCATGATCCCATTTGAGGGTGCTCTGCACAGTAAAAATATCGTAAGACTTGGGTTGGAATCCTAATTTCTGTCACTTACAAAACCACATACCTTGAGCAAGTTACTTAACCTCTTCGAGTTTTGGGCTTTCCTGTATAAAATAGAGTTAATATTTACTTCAAAGTCCTGCTGTCAGGATCAAATGGGAAAACAAATGGGAGAAGCACCTATCCCAGAAATAGGTGCCCACGGATCCCTACACCTTCCCTGAGAGTCACAGAGTAGACATGATTGTTCCCACCCCATCACCATTACCAATGAACAGATGGTGAATCCTGAGCTGAGAAAGCCAGTGAGCGCCTTGTCTAAATATGTGACAGAACCAGGAAAAGAACCTGGTCTCAGATTCTGTCTGTTTACCCCATCTGGTTTCCCAGAAACTCCCAGAGCTGCAGCACCTGTCACAGGGTCATGCTGTCTGACTTAGAGCAATGCATAGAATCAAAGAAGCAAGTTTCTGGTACAAGGCTGCCTGGCGCCCGTGAGGTGTATTTGGGCAAACAACTTGATTTATTCATCTGGATTTCAGAATTTTCTGTTTTAAACTAAGAGCAATGAACCCAGTCTTACCATACAGAATATTTCAATGATCCAATTAGACGATACGTGTAAAAAAATTAAATTGAAGTGTAGCTGAAGTGTAGTTTCAGGTGTACAACATAGTGATTCAACATTTATATACATTGCAAAGTGATCACCACTCTAAATCTAGCCACCATCTGTCACCATACAAAGTTGTTGTGTATTATTAATCATTTTCCCTTTGTTGTACATTGCATCCCCAATGGGAAGTTTGTACCTTTTAATCTCCTTCCCCCATTTTGCCCATCCCCCCTATAAAATGCTCAAAATCATACAAAATAATAGGGATCTGGGTAGTATGAATAATGTCCTTTCTCCTCATCCTGAAACTGAAAGGCTTTTCCCCACATTTTGCTTTCCCTCTCCCCACCCAGTCCAACCTTGAGATTAGAGACCTCTTTCCTCTTTCTTGACCCGGGCACATAAAGTTAAAGGAAAGCTTTCTTCAAAATTCAGTGAGATTTCTGGTAGAATAAATTCAGGAGACCTCCCACCCATCTTCTGACCACACATGGTCACCAAAGACGAAATAATTTAGACATCCCAAAGGAGATGACTGTGTGTGTGTGTGTGAGAGAAAGAGAGAGAAACAGACAGAGACAGAGACAGAAATAGAGGAGCTCCTCTATTACCAGGTGAAATGCTATAAAGCAGCCTGCCTTCTGTCTCTGCCCATCCTTTAAAATTCTCCCTCCCACCTACCTGGGAATTCTTTAAGTGGTTTCTATTGGTAATGAAGCAAACAGAATTACTTGCAGTTAATCGTAGAAATAAGCAAATGAAGCAAGGATTTCGTGGGATCAGCCCTGGCCCTTTCTCCTGGGAAAGGTCTGGTAGATTGGGCTTGCAGTGAATGATTGATTATAGTGACATTGCTTCAGTCCACCCTGCATGTCTTGAGGAATGGCCCTTCTACCACTTCCAAGCTCTCTAGAGATATGCAGCTTAGATATTCCTTGGCTCAATTTCCCTTTATTACTGGTTATTAAGCCTTTGACTTGCACTGAGCATGTGCCAAAGCCCTTGGCCCAAACACAGAAATGGTTTTTATTAAACACTAGGAATAAAAATATGCTCATATCACCCATGATAATTTCAAAATGTTCACAAACTTAACGGACCTATTTGCTGTGCATTCCAATTAGCATTTTGTAAATCTGCTCAAGAATTATTTTCACATTTTAGGTGAGACTCCTAAGACCAGGAATGTATTTTCTAATACTGTTCTAGATGTACTCTGGCCCATGAACACACCCAATGCAACAGCAACTCCAAATTTCCAATTGTGCAAATTTCAATTAATGGCAGGTGTGCCATTCTTAATGCAGCTGTTGGTGACCACTTGGTTTCTCACTGTCCTCAGAGCCACCATGGAATTCAGGGTGCACCTTGGGCCCTTTGAAAATCACAACTAGTCCCATCAAAATTCACTGGCTCAAAGGATATTTGTAAGCAAAAGGAATTAAAAATGCTAAATGGTCAATAAAAGCATCAGTTCACTTGGTTAAATGAAGAAAAAGGCAGAAGGCATAGAGACATTCTTTTTCACGTGAAAGATAGCTTCAAGAGAATGAACTAATGTTGCAGCTGTAAATATTTGGGTTGTGCAGGGAGGGTCTTCGCTGTAGCTTAGCTGAGCCTGCACAACCATTCTCTTCCCAACAGTGACCCCTCATGGTCTGTAGTCACTGGGATTCCCTGTCCAGCTGAATAGGATAAAAAAAATCCTCTTTGCTAGTCCAATCAGAGAGAATCTTGTGTAATGTGACCAGCAGTCAGGATGCTTTGATACTACAGTGAGACTTTCATTCCTAATTCTAGTGCCTAATTGGAGAACAAGCTCTCCCAGCCCATAGTCAACCCCACCTATCAACAGACCCAGATTCACTGTGCTGGGTGCTGTGGGGATGCAGAAGGAGGCATCACATGGTATCTGTGCCAAGTAGCTTATAATTTACTTGGAAAGATTAAATAAATAAATAATCAGAAAATCCAGTAAAGGGAAGGCAATAGATCCGAACGCAGCAATATTGGAGTGAATGTGATAGGTAGCGAAGAGTCCCAGGGTGTATAATATTAGACCACTGAGCTATTAAGAAGGGGAGGTGGATAGAATATGTGTCTTAGCTACAACAGGAAGTTCCTGCAGAGGAGGAAAGGGAAATACATTGTGGACAGGCAGAGTGGAGCAAGATTACAAAGGCCTTATCGGCCAGGGTAAGGGGAGGTGGATTTTAATTTTCTCAATCTTTTATGATAATCTGGAACAGGGACTTTATAGGCCAGAAGGGAGCTGCTATGAAATTTACCATGACCTCACACAGAGCACCAGTAGAGGAAATGTAATTAAAGAAGAAGGAATTGAACAGGAAGATTCTTCAAAATCAGAATAATGGCTGCTAGGTAGATAAGAGTGGAAAGTTATAATCATAAAACATAAGCACTGTAAGGATCTCAGAGATAATCTACCAAAGCGTTCATTTTATAGGTCAGGAAACTAAGGCCCGAAAGGAGCCTGTCTGGCCCAAAGTCACATAGCTGGTGATGACAGAGCTGAGATCTCCCAGTATCTTTTTCCAAGAATCCTCCAAGAAAAGAGAGCTTGGCTTTCTGTCCTGGGGTGGCAGATTTCTTGAGATTCTGTTGAGCAGTAGATCTGAGTCCTTAGATGGCACCTCTCAGCTTATGAGACAATGCTGGCAGATCCAAGACGTGAGATGATTAAGAGTGAAGTCACCTTCATGATCCCATTTTACGTCTTGATTTGTTGTAGATGAAGTAGATGAAATCAAGTGCAGATTTGATGCATTCGATATAGATGTTTGGTGATGTGGTAGGAAATAACTTGAGAGAAAAGCAAGACAAGGTTGCCCCTAAAATTAGCAGTAGAAATGGAATAACATAAATTACCCAATTCATACTATAACCTATTCAAATTTTACACAAGAAGAAAAGCAACACTTAAAGAAAAAATATAAACCTAAGTCACTATGGACCTGTGATATAGAAAGGACATGGCAGAGCTCCAGGCTCAGCTCTAGCCGGGACCCACCTGACAGCTGTGTCCTCATGAGCAAATCACCTGCTCTCTCTGTTTTTATCAACTATAAAATGGAGGTAGCATATCTATGTCATGGGATTGTGAGGATTAAATGCAATAATATATTTGAAAGTCCTTTGAACATGTGCCAATTGATGCACAAATATGAGTGATTACAGTGGGTAACCAGCTTCTCTCCTAGAAAGCTACTCTTGTGACCAAATTAACAGCTATCTCCAAGAAAAGAAGTCTACTTAGGTGGAGTCTTGACACTACCTCCAGCAAACACTGTCCTATAATTAAGGCAGGAAGCTCTGTGTGTGTGTGTGTGTGTGTGTGTGTGTGTGTGTGTGCAGATAAACTTCCTCAGTCTCTCTGTCTATATGCAACAATATTCTCATATCGAAACCTTTGCGGAATTCCTCCCCAGAAGTATCTGAAAGGAACAGGATTGTTCTAAATTTAAGCACATGGGTAGCCATTGGAAGCCGCCATTAACCTTTCATTATCATCCCTATAGTTTCCAATTAGACTTCAAAATCCACATTGCTGTAAAAGGCTCACTGACAGCCTGACATCTTGGGATCATACCAGCTTCCTTACCTGGGCTGAGAACCTGTAGCATCCACGCTGACCAGGAGCGTTTACCACACAGGTCATAAATCACATACAGTTGTGTCAATAATGAATTAATCACCCAGCCAATAGGAACGCCATTCCTCTGCTCTCAGTTAAGACATACTCACACCCCACATTTGGTTCCATCAAACCTGATTGATTCATTCTAAACCAGAACCATGGAAAACACTGGGGATACAAAAAAGGGCAAGCCCTGGTCCTGCCACCCAAGTTACAACAGCCTGAAATCTATTCAAATCATTGGAAAACAAAGACTCCAGTCTTCACTAGATAGCATCCAAGGACGGCTGCCATCTATTCTGCCTCTCCCCATGTGCTTCTTCCACCAAGAAGGGGAGGCTATTCCACCTCCTCTCGGGCTGGCCTAGCAACTGAGGTGAACATGACCCTGTGTCAATGTCAGGCCCAGACTAGAAGCTTCCACTTTTCTGCTTTCTGGGGAAGCCATGAAACCCTTTTCTGGGGAAACCATGCTGTAAAGAACCTTAGGCTAGACTTCTGAATGATTAGATGCCAATAATCACCTGTAACTCTTTCTTCCATGGAGAGAAAGAGACCACATGAAGGAAAACCAAGGCACCAGATGTGAGAGTGAAGCCTTCTTGCACCTTCCTATCTAGCAAACAACTGAGTGACTCCAGCAGATATCAGGGCGCAAAAGTATTGCCCAGGCAAGCAATCCCTGCTTAAATTTTTGACTCATAGTATCATGAAAACAAATTATTGTTTTATTGTTGTAAGGCAGCAATATATAGCTGAAAATCAGCAGTGGGAGGATGAACATAGTCAAAACACATATTTAACCTTGTGCAGTGAATGATTTCTGGAAAAAAAATATCACACCACATATCCCTGGTTATTGGGTCATATACCTACACAGCTATTAAATATATAACCCTATATGAGGAACTATGGGGGTTAGGGCCAATCCAAGAGGCACAGGTTGTACCTACGCCAACCCAAGCTGGTACTATCTTAGCCCTTAGATGGTTTTCTATAAGGAAAAGTGTAGGTCTTCTATTTCTTTGGCCCCTTTCTAGTTAAGACTTAGACTTAGTGTGCTGGGCACGTGAGTCACAAGTTAATATGAATGGATTGATTTCCTGAAGTTTAGACCAGATGTCAGTCCCTAGCTTATGACCCTCTCTCCTTCTGAAATCTTTAGCCTTGTCGTATTGAGGTACAGGACTTAAGACTGAATTGGAGCTAATCAGCTAACAAGAGAAAAGTAGCTTTGATTTAACAAAAGAGCCCAAGGTGTAGGAGGGTGGAACGAAAGACCCATCTCTTTGTACTCTTCAGCATACCAATCCTATGTGGGATTACCTCTCCAAAGCTCTTTGGTGGGGACCTGTCTTGTGTCTGAGGGTTTCAAATAAAAGAGTGTTCAGAATGGACTTCTCTATAGCCTTTAATTTCTCCAAATAGGGTCTGCCAGGGTCCCAAGCTTTGCCCAACCTTTAGAGCCAAGCATCAGGATAGTTCACACACTCACTGCTGCAAGGGGCTGTCATTGATCCAGCACTATTCTCTGAAGGAAGACCCTGCCTCCCTGGTTGGTAGGTTTTCCACAAAGATTTTTGTTCAGTGAATCATTGGAAGGCATGATATTGTACATAAGTGGAATTTTCCAGAAATTAAAAAACACAACCCTTCAAAACATGCCTTCTTTTCATTCATCAAGTGTTTATTGAGCACCTGCTGTGTACTAGGGAGTGTGCCAGATACTGGGGATACAGAGGTACAAATCAGAGTTCCTGAACTCAGATGAATCTCATCAATAATAACCATTTGGCAGGGAGGACAATTTTTGTTGGCAATTTTCCTAACAAAGATTATTTCCTCCCTACTTTTATGTAAAGGAGATGCTGAAATTGAATGTAGATTCTTCTCCATAACCCATGATTAAACCGTGAAAAGTCTCATGGGTTCCTGAGTTATGTGAGGCTACTTGCCCTGATATAAAACTGTCCCTCTATTGCTGTGTTTTCATGTTGGGTCTAAAACATTTTTCTCTTTCATTCTATACTGTCAGTCTTACTTCTTCCTCATGCCACTGCCTCTCATAACCCATTTGCAGTTGTGATTCTCCATATCTAGTCTTCTGCAAGCCTTGGCAGCATCTGTAACTAAATGTGTTGAAATCGTGTGTTGAAAGGAGTCAACAACGGGCCGCATGACAGCCTGAGGAGAAAGGTACTTGGACTATACTCACCTCAAAAATTCTGTGAGAAGCTAGGTCAGTTGTTTCGAAGGGTTTTGTTCTTGCACGTGGGGTCCAGAGTCCAAGCTTCTCCTGGTCTGGCCTCTGAATAACTGTGGTGTTGGAATAGCATTAGGGCATTATCCGTGGTGAGATCTTTAGAGATGTTTAGGGTCTTGAGCTGTCATGGGCTTTGGGGCTTCACACCCATCCAGGTGCAGTGAGATTATGCCTCTGCTCTGGGAGGTACTTGGAGTCTAAGGAAGTAAAGCTGCAACTTTGGACCTGGGAGAGACCTTCAGAGTTCACTTTGCATGTATTCCTTCTATGACTTCCACCCTCTACTCCTCCTCACTGCACATTATCCCCTTATGAGACATTACTGATGTTGAAGGGATAATTCTACAGCTCAGTGGCAAGTCTCAGAAATAGGGTACTGAGGCCCAAAGAATAACTAAACTAGTTCAAGCATCCAAATTTATAGATAGGAAGAAAAAAGAGAGAGAGAGAAGTCCAGACAGGTGTGTTGACTTACCCAGGATAGAAATGCGGGTGAGTCAGAACTCAAACTCAGCCCAGTGGTTTTTTTCATTGTACATATATCTTAGTCAGTTCAAGCTACTGTAATAGAATACCATAGACTGGGGTGCTCAACCAACAAACATTTATTTCTCACAGTTCTGGAGGCCAAATCCTACATCACAGGGCCAGCACGTTTGGGTTCTTGATGAAAGCCCTCTTCCTGGTTCACAGATCAGCATCTTCCTATTGGGGCAGAAAGATCATCTCTTTTGTGTCTCCTCTTATAAAAGCACTCATCCCGTTCATGAGGGCTTCACCCTCAGGACCCAGTTACCTCCCAAAGGCCACACCTCCTAATACCATCACATTGGGGGTTAGGATTGCAACAGAGGAGTTTTGGGAAAGACACAAACATTTGGTCTATAACACCTTGTAATACAGCTTGTTGAGCTTCTGCATTTTATTTCACCGCAAACACTTGTGATGAAGACCTTGTAAATTTAACCCTTTAGTTGATTGATTAATTAATAATAGTAAAGATGTTCATGTTCTTTACACATACTTATAAGTGTCTGTAAAATGGGAGAGTTGGACTAGATGAACTCTAATGTTCCTTAAGATATGCTGCCACAAATGATAGCATTTCAAGTGTCAAAGGAACTTTGGAGTTCATCTGGTCCGACTTTTCCATTTTACAAATACCTGTTTTAGTCAAGCAAGGGATAAATAGGGCCTACATGGAGGATTTGTGATCTGGACGAAGGGTTGAAAATGGAGCAGAAGCTTGTAAAATTACAGATTTAGGAACCTCAGAGATCACTAGTCCTACCTTGCATTAGCTGAAGGGTGACCTGAGATTAGACAGGCAAACTGGCTAGTTCATGGTCAGTTAATGGCAGAGCTGGTTCCTAATTCCTGGCACCCTTATTCTCAGCCCTATGTGTCTGGCACCACAGGACATCTTTGCAGCCATTGACAGGAAGAAAAAAATATATTCTCCAAAGATTACTATATTGCAAAATCTCAGCTCTCTGGAATTCTCAGGAAATGAGGCATTCTGGTTAAGTGAACTAGCTAGTTAATGAGACCCAAGGTCTGTTCCATGTCTGTAATCCTTGCCTACTTTCCCATGTGCTATGATATCTGATCCTTCACCAAGAGGCAACCAGAAAGCTCTTCCTGTTTCTGCTCTGGCTTTTGGAAATCTTTCCAAAATGTCAGGTTCCCATTTTTCTTTTTATACTGAGTCAAGTTTAGTGAACATCACTGGGCCTTTGTTTGCTGATGAAGGATCTTGCTAGCACTATATAACACTTGCTATTAGTGACAAGGCTGGGATAGATTATTTTACACACTTCCATTATTTCTGACAACTTTTCCAACTTAAGCTGAATGTGACAAATAGACCAAGATTTTGTTGAAAATGTAATTTGTTTCTACCTTTTTCTAGTCTGCAGTTTATGTGATGGGAATAAAAGGTAAGAAATGAAGATTTGTTGGATTCCCAAGTACATAGGTTCAGTTCCTTTGTGACATTCTCACTGAATCCCCCTTACCACACTGTGAGGTTGGTATTTCCACCTTCGTTTCTCAGATGAGGACTCTGAACCTTGGGGAGATTCAATAACTTGCCCACAATTGTACAAAACGATGGGCCTAGGATTTGAACCTAGATCTTGATCTGTGGTTAGCAATGACTATGCAAGGGCATATACCTCTAACCGCTTGACTTAAAGCAAAAGCCCTAGTGTGAGCTAGTCCTATTTGGAGGCAAAATGGAAACATTTGGTGGCTCTTCATCTTTTAGGGGTCACTTTTCCTGCCTGGGCCTCAGTTTCCTCATTTGTAAAATAGAAAAGGATTGAGAAAACCAGAACACACTTACTGAACAGTTTATATCAACCAGCATGAATGCCTTTTCTTCTTTACCACAGCTGGACTTACAACTATGGGCAACAAAAGAAACCTATCCATTTCTTATCATTTGATGACATTTAATCAGAGTGACAACATGGCAATGAATGAGCAATTCAGAAAATGGATAAGATGGATGGTCTATGTTTTCCCAAGTGAATAGAATACATACTAAATATGAATAAAGAAGCCATACATTCTAGAGTTTAATCTTTAAATACTGGAATGCTAAGAGCGTTGACCTCCTTCTTTGTAAGCTGTCCAACAGGGCTTCTTGGAATACATGAGATTCATTATATTGTGTGTGAGAGAGAAAGACTGTGGCAAATCAAAGATGGTGTGTTCTAATGTCTGTTAGTGCTGAGAGAAAGCAGGACCAGGATGGTCTTGACGAAGGCATGGAGTGTGTGTTGGTATCCTAGAACTACCATAACAAAGAAATACAAACTAGGTAGCTTAAAACAGCAGAAAGTTGTTCTCTCAGTTTGGGAAGCTAAGCCTTGAAATCCAGGTGTTGGCACAGGCAGTTCCTTCTGGGGCTCTGGGAGAGAATCCATTCCATGCCCCTCTCCTAGCTTCTAGTGATGGCCAGCAATCCTTGGCACTCTTGGACTTATAGATAAATCATTTCAGTCTCTGCCTCTGTCCTCACACGTGATTTTCCATGTGTGTCCCTTCTTCTTCTTAAGAGGATAGTTAGTCATATTGGATTAAGGTCATACTTTTCCAGTATGACTGCATCTTAACTTAGTTAATTATATCTGCCACAATTTTATCTCCAAATAACTTAGCAACCGAAAAGCACCTTCATGTAGTCCCATGACTTTCAAGGTCAAGAATCTGGGAGCAGCTTAGTGGGATTGCAGTCAGGCTGCTAGCCAGAAGCTTCAGTTCCCTGACACTTGGGCCTGCCTATAGGAGCTGCTCACACAACATGGTGACTTACTACCCCAGAGCAAGAAATTCGAGAGGGAAGGGGAGGGAAAAAGAAGAAGCTGCAGTCTTTTTTATAACCTAATCTCCAAAGAGACATACCACACTCCAGATGCATGCCATGAGTCACAAACACTAACCCCAGTGCTTTAGGGGCAGGGGGTGGTACAGCGATGTGGCTAGCAGGAGAGGGAGAGCATTGGGGTCATCTTAGATTCTGGTTACCTTATTATTTAAAGCCATGGGACAGGGGCGCCTGGGTGGCTCAGTGGGTTAAGCTGCTGCCTTCGGCTCAGGTCATGATCTCAGGGTCCTGGGATCGAGTCCTGCATCGGGCTCTCTGCTCAGCAGGGAGCCTGCTTCCCTCTCACTCTCTCTGCCTGCCTCTCCATCTACTTGTGATCTCTCTCTGTCAAATAAATAAAATCGTTTTAAAAAAAAAAAAAGTAAAGCCATGGGACAGAAATATCACCAAAGACCCCTCTCCACTTCCTTTTTCCCTTCTTTTATCCTTTCTTCCCCTCCCTGTCTTCCTTCCTGCCCCATCCTGGTGACCACCTCCCATGCAGCAGGCCTGTGTAAAGCCACCGGGGTCAGAGATAGCCTAAATGCAGACTTGATCCCTGAGGAGCTGTCAGGGGTGATGAGGCAGCCAGGCAAGTGAACACCATCCATGCGCCATCTTCTCCCACAGCTGGGCAGACAAGGTGCCCCAGGGGCTCATAAGAAGAGGCAGGGGACTCTACGTAGATGTGGGCATCCGAGGAAACTTCACTACAGAACTTGGAGCCATTGACGGGCGACTCTGTCTACAACAGCTGGAAACAGTTTCAGGGAGACTGTTGGAGAGCAAGAATGAGAGGACAGTTGGACTTGTGGGGAAGATGGAATCAAGACCATCCCACCTGTCCTGGGCTGGTGTACTGTCTGTGAATTGCAGTTCCTCCCTTGCTTCTAGAAACCCTCCTGCCAGGACATGGATGCTCTCTGCCATCAGATAGGGCACCTCAGCAGGACAGGCAGAGGGAGTCTGCTAGGCCAAGAACTGGGTGCATCTCTGCACAGGTGGGAACTGGAATGGTCTCAGAGCTGAGGGTGAGATCAAATCGAGACTCTGCCTCTATCCCCGCGGCAGCCAGCCCTGCTGGAGGCCAGCCAGGCAGCCCCATCGATCCCAGACCATGCAGGAGAGCCTTTGAAATACGGCTGCCTCTTCCTGGGTCTGCTCCCCGTGCCCCCGTGGTGTCATTTCCAAATCCATTACATTCCAATGGCTTTGGGATCTTTTAATTACATGTGACGAAGCCCTGCCGTTGCTGGAATTAGATGGCCTGTGTTGACGATTTATAGGCCTCAGCTTTCACGCAAGCAAGCTAATAAATAACATGAAATGGGCCCTTCAGTATTAAAAACTTCAGAGCTACCCACTAAGCCATGACAGAAAGAAAAAAAAAATGAAAGGGTAAAAAAATAAAAACACAGTAATGTCTGTGTCTCATGTATTTAAAATACTGTATGTGAAACAGGGAATGTCAAAAATATGGGGTGCTGAGCAATAGGCAACTCATAAAATTTTATCTCTGGTATGAGGATTTCCAACCACTTAATGAGGCCTTTCCTTCTTCTTCTTTTTTTTTTTTTTTTCTTTCTTAAATCCTGGGTAATTCATGCCTGATGAGGTGATGGAGAGGGCAGATTGGCTGGCACACCCATTTTTGTGTCCCCAGATTTAATGGCAAGGTAAGGCCCGCGGGGTGAAGCAGTCTCCAGCCCCCTGCTCCCCATCTGGACTCCCCTTCTGGCCCCCTTGACCAGCTTCCTTCCCTTCCTCAGACATATGCTCATGCTGGGCTCCAGAGCTGGGATGATCTCCCCAATCTTTTCCAGTCCAGCCACATTTTCTGACCTCCCCCAGTGCCCAAAGGCCTCCCCTGGCTTCATGGACATCCAAACACACCTCATTCAGGGGTAGTCAGAGGCTGGCTCAGCGAGTTGCTAGGCCTGGTGGTGCTCACAGGCCTTAGCTGTCCTGCCAGTGAGGGGGCTCCCTGCGCACCGGGGGCCAGATGTCTGACTTCCTTTCTTTTCCCCTTCGGCACCTGGCACAGGGCTGAGCGCTTGGCCCACGCTTTACAAGTTAGTGGGATTAAGACGCTGAGAATCAGGAATTGTGTTGGGTTGTAGTCCAGAGAGGCAAGAGAGAGCATGTGGGGAAGATGACAAGAGGGGAGGGATGGGGCCAGAGGAGAAGGAGAAACATCTCATGTCAGCCCTTTGGTTTAGAAGGAACTGGAGCTCAGAATCCCTCAAGCACGGTGGGGCCTCCTCGCGGGACAACAATACAAATGGGGATCAAAGACCACTGAGATCCAAGGCCATTCTGGGAGTGAGGGTGTTTTGTGCCCCTTGACAGCGGGAGTCTATGGTCTTCTTACCAGAGTTCTGCCTCTCCCACAATGCAGCTGTGTGTGTGTCTGTGTGTCCCTAGCTCTCATCTGCTTCCACTATCAACAGCCCTATAAGCCCAATTCGGAGATCATTTTGGCCCACTGAAGTCACACTGCCCCTTAAGCAAATCTCTCAAACCAAGACCTGCTCGGAAGCACCTGGCCAGCCTGGAGATAGACTGCCGGGATCAGGTGCCCACCGTAGTCAAGTCACCCAGCTCTGACGGACAGGCTTCTGGGCACCAGCTTAGCTGCTCAGGTAAAAAATGGAGCAGATCTGTGGCTGTGGGGAAGCTGAGGAAGGACAGGTTTTCTCAGAGCTTCTAATACAGAAGAGGTATACTTGGGCCTTAAATGTTGGTTCGTATGTAAATAGATAGAGATCACTCCAAACCTGAGACAGTGACTGACTTAAGAGCTTGATCTAATGTTGTCGAGTAGCCTTCAGATGTCTATGCCTTATGGATAAAATAAGATCGAGATTTTCAAATCTGAAAGAAGGGGAGAGAATTGGCAGTGGGCACAGAGTCGGGTGGGACTGTGTGAGGTCATCAGTGTGAGGTCATCAGGCTGTCTGCTCTGCCTATGGCTAAGGCTTCCCGAAGTATAATCTCTATATGGACAGGAAGCAAGGGCACCACACTGCTGTGTCCCCAGCAGGAACAGGGTCTTACACAAAATAGATACTTTTTACTGTTAAGTGAATTAATAATGTTGAAAAGCAGAGACCTCTTCCTGAGAGCAGACTAACTCCTTTGACAGACATTATAAGGTGCATTTATCCCAGAGGCTTGTTAGATAAAAGAGAAAAGGGGCTTTTGTTTTGGGTCCCCCAGGCATCAACAGTCAGAAAGCCTCACTTGGGTTTTCAGCTCAGTTGCCTGAAATATCTTCCAGGACTATCACAAACGTGTATTTCTCTGCTTAATAATAACTTTCTAGTCTCTGTGGGCTCGGAAATCTCAGAGGGCATGGCTGAGAACTGCCGTGAGTGGCTCTGAAAGTCCCATGGGAACCTAGAGTGGATGGTCCAGGCCAAAATATTGTCACCAAGGACTGCTTCTTCTGAAGGATGGGCAAGGGAAGCAGAATCGAGCTAACTCAGTAATGCCAGTGTCTCAAGCGCAGAGGGTATTAGAGTGGAATTAGGTGAAAGAACAGAGAAATGAGGAAGTTGGATTTAAGACGCAGAAAATAATGTGCAATGGGAAACTTCTGGGTGATTTGTGTATTTTCTTTTTTTCCCATGAACTTCCTGCAGCAGATAAACAATAATAGTATCCATAAAGATGTATCTTATGTTATACAAGAGAAAAAAGAATTCTTGAAATAGTAAGTAAAAACTGAATTCCATTTTCCCTCTGACTTACATTACTAGGTCTCACAGAATCAGGGAAGTATAGTCTAGTAGATCTAGAAGGTACCCTAGAGGTTTAACTCAAAACTCCTACTTTATACAGAGGTAGCATATGACACTGCAGGGTTTCTTAACAAATGTAAAAACGTGAAAGTGGGGTTTCTGCAGTGACAGGGAGGCTGGGCTGATCAGTATCAGCCATTTGCTCACTGTACTGCCCGGGGCTGGGGGGGGGGGGGTTGGGTGTGGCCCTAGACCCCGGGGTGTTGTTTATTTAATATTAGCCAAGACTTACTTAATATGTAATTATTCTCTATTTATTATTTAACATTGTTTAATATTTGTTTTTAAATTGACACTTTTCTAAAAAAATTAGCCTTATCCTAGAAAATACCTACAGTAGCAGGTTTTTATAAAGATGAAAGATACATAGAAATACACATACATATATTATGTCTGTAATATATTTTAAAATACTATTATTAATTTTACATTATATACATCCAGACATACTTTAGAAATATTGAGGGTTTCATTCCTGACCATTGCAATAAAGCAAATATCGCAATACAATAAGTCAAATAAATGTTTTGGTTTTCCAGTGGATATAAAAGCTACGTTTACAATATAGTATAGTCTATTAAGTGTGCAATAGCATTATGTATAAAAAATGTACATGCTTTCATTTAAAAATACTTTGGCTACAAAATGCTAACCATCATCTGAGTTTTCAGAGAGGTGCAATCACCGATCACAGATCACCATGACAAATATAATAATAACCTCTCCTTTTAGTCTTCTTACTTTCCATAAACAGCTTTTATGAAAATGGTAGCATGATTTCTGTTTTCACTTAATAGGTCATGAGCATATGTCCATGTGACTACACTATAACAAGTATGATAATGAATAATATGATAATAATTTGATATATTGCGAGAATTACCAAAATGCCACAGAGACAGAAAGTGAGCGAATACAGTTGGAAAACTGGCGCATATAGACTTGCTTAATGCAGGGCTGCCACGTAGCTCCAATTTGTAAAAAAAAAAAAAAAAAATGCTGTATCTGAGGAGCACAATAAAGTAAAGCCCAATAAAATGAGGTGCACATCAAAATAAATATATAAACATCAAAACATATACATTGAAACAATTCAGTGTTCATTCATGGATGGCCTGCGGTCATCTTGCATCTACTGGTGGTATAGACTTGCCCTTTGGAAGTAAAAGGACTGGGTGATTTTGAGGGCCCCTTCTATTTTAAGATTCTCTGATTTCAGAAAACAGGTTTAGTTCTGTGAGTATTGGCCACATCTGGAACCTCTTTCTCTTTTCTTCTTCGCCTCCCTAAATCATGGCCCTGCTCAAATCTCATCTCCTCTGTGAAGGCTTCTGAGCAGCCCATGCTACCCTCCAATTCTCTTCCTAAGATAGTGCCACTGAGATATAATCATGGAACTCTCCTTCTTGTCTCGTCAATTACTGTATGACTAGTAAATGTGATGTCTCTCTCCCATTCATTAATAAGCTTCTGTATGACTCGTACGACTTTTTTTTTTAAGATTTTATTTATTTATTTGACAGACAGAGATCACAAGTAGGCAGAGAAGCAGGCAGAGAGAGAGAGTGGAGGAAGCAGGCTCCCTGCTGAGCAGAGAGCCCGATGCGGGGCTTGATCCCAGGACGCCGAGATCATGACCTGAGCCGAAGGCAGAGGCTTTAACCCACTGAACCACCCAGGCGCCCCTGACTCATACGACTTTGATCTATCTTTGTATTTGTGCCTAATAGTGGCTTACTCATAATTGCTCTAAGCTTCTTTTTTTAACTGAACACAAACAAAACAAAATTTGGGGTACAATATATGGCTACGGTAAAAATAACTTAGAAAAGACAAAAGAGCAAAAAAAAATAAAAAAGCTTTAACCTGCTATGATTCCCTTCCCAGCAAAACCAGTTTATCCATTTGGTTATATATCCTTTTAGTCTTCTAACTATCCATATAAAAATGATAATTTTTTTTTACCTTTTTCTAATTATCATGCACATGATAAACCTGTGATGTTTATCAGAAATGTCATTTTTAGCAGTGACATAATAACTTACTATGGGTCACAAACTCAGTGACTCTCAAGTGAAAAACCACCACCCAAAGACATTCCTTTTATGTATAGCATAGTGTTGACTTACCCAACATTTATAAAGAATATGTTAGAGGCTCCTGGAGGGCTCAGTCAATTAAGTATCTCCCTTTGGCTCAGGTCATGGTCTCAGGTCCTGCGATTCACCCCTGCTTCTCACTCTGTGCTCAGTGGGGAGTGTGCTATTCCCTCTCTCTCTGTCTGCTCATCCTTGCTCTCTCTCTCTCTGCCTCTCTCTCTCATGCTGTCTTTTTTGTTTGTTTGTTTGTTTGTTTGTTTACAGCATAACAGTGTTCATTGTTTTGGCATCACACCCAGTGCTCCATGCAGTACATGCCCTCCCTATTACCCACCACCTGGTTCCTCAACCTCCCACCCCCACGCCCCTTCAAACCCTCTGGTTGTTTTTCAGAGTCCATAGTCTCTCATGGTTCATCTCCCCTTCCATTTTCCCTCAACTCCCTCTCCTCTCCATCTCCCCATGTCCTCCATGTTATTTGTTATGCTCCACAAATAAGTGAGACCATATGATACTTGACTCTCTCTGCTTGACTTATTTCACTCAGCATAATCTCTTCCAGTCCCGTCCATGTTGCTACAAAAGTTGGGTATTCCTCCTTTCTGATGGAGGCATAATACTCCATCGTGTATATGTACCACATCTTCCTTATCCATTCATCCGTTGAAGGGCATCTTGGTTCTTTCCACAGTTTGGCGACCGTAGCCATTGCTGCAATAAACATTGGGGTACAGATGGCCCTTCTTTTCACTACATCTGTATCTTTGGGGTAAAAACCCAGCAGTGCAATTGCAGGGTCATAGGGAAGCTCTATTCTTAATTTCTTCAGGAATCTCCACGCTGTTCTCCAAAGTGGCTGCACTAACTTGCATTCCCACCAACAGTGTAAGAGGGTTCCCCTTTCTCCACATCCTCTCCAGCACACGTTGTTTCCTGTCTTGCTAATTTTGGCCATTCTAACTGGTGTCAGGTGGTATCTCAATGTTGTTTTAATTTGAATCTCCTTGATGGCTAGTGATGATGAACATTTTTTCATGTGTCTGATAGCCATTTGTATGTCTTTGTTGGAGAAGTGTCTGTTCATATCTTCTGCCCATTTTTTGACATGATTATCTGTTTTGTGTGTGTTGAGTTTAAGAAGTTCTTTATAGATCCTGGATATCAACCTTTTGTCTGTACTGTCATTTGCAAATATCTTCTCCCATTCCGTGGGTTGCCTTTTTGTTTTGTTGACTGTTTCCTTTGCTGTGCAGAAGAAGAAGAAGCTTTTGATCTTGATGAAGTCCCAAAAGTTCATTTTCGCTTTTGTTTCCTTGGCCTTTGGAGACATATCTTGAAAGAAGTTGCTGTGGCTGATATCGAAGAGGTTACTGCCTATGTTCTCCTCTAGGATTCTGATAGATTCCTGTCTCACGTTGAGGTCTTTTATCCATTTCGAGTTTATCTTTGTGTACGATGTAAGAGAATGGTCAAGTTTCATTCTTCTACATATCGCTGTCCAGTTTTCCCAGCACCATTTATTGAAGAGACTGTCTTTTTTCCATTGTATATTTTTTCCTGTTTTGTCGAAGATTATTTCACCATAGAGTTGAGGGTCCATATCTGGACTCTCCACTCTGTTCCACTGGTCTATGTGTCTGTTTTTATGCCAGTACCACGCTGTCTTGGTGATCACAGCTTTGTAGTAAAGCTTGAAATCGGGTAACGTGATGCCGCCAGTTTTGTTTTTGTTTTTCAATATTTCCTTAGCAATTCGGGGTCTCTTCTGATTCCATACAAATTTTAGGATTATTTGCTCCAGCTCTTTGAAAAATACCGGTGGAATTTTGATCGGAATGGCATTAAAAGTATAGATTGCTCTAGGCAGTATAGACATTTTAACAATGTTTATTCTTCCAATCCAAGAGCATGGAACAGTCTTCCATATTTTTGTGTCTTCTTCAGTTTCTTTCATGAGTGTTCTGTAGTTCCTCGAGTACAGGTCCTTTACCTCTTTGGTTAGGTTTATTCCCAGGTATCTTATGGTTCTTGGTGCTATAGTAAATGGAATCGATTCTCTAATTTCCCTTTCTGTATTTTCATTGTTAGTGTATAAGAAAGCCACTGATTTCTGTACATTGACTTTGTATCCTGCCATGTTACTGAATTGCTGTATGAGTTCTAGTAGTTTGGGGGTGGAGTCTTTGGGGTTTTCCATATAAAGAACCATGTCATCTGTGAAGAGAGAGAGTTTGACTTCTTCCTTGCCAATTTGGATACCTTTTATTTCTCTTTGTTGTCTGATTGCCGTTGCTAGAACTTCTAATACTATGTTGAACAAGAGTGGTGAGAGTGGGCATCAATAAACCACTGGCCACACTAATCCAAAAGAAAAGAGAGAAAGCCCAAATTAATAAAATTATGAATGAAAAGGGAGAGATCACAACTAACACCAAGGAAATAGAAACAATCATCAGAAATTATTACCAACAGTATGCCAATAAGCTAAGCAACCTAGATGAAATGGATGCATTCCTGGAAAACTACAAACTCCCAAAATTGAACCAGGAAGAAATTGACAACCTGAATAGACTGATATCTAGTAATGAGATTGAAGCAGTGATCAAAAACCTCCCAAAAAACAAGAGCCCAGGACCTGACGGATTCCCTGGGGAATTCTACTAAACTTTCAAAGAAGAAATAACACCAATTCTCCTGAAGCTGTTCCAAAAAATTGAAGCAGAAAGAATACTTCCAGACTCTTTTTATGAAGCCAGCATGACCCTGATCCCCAAACCAGGCAAAGATCCTACCAAAAAGGAGAATTTCAGACCAATATCACTGATGAATATGGATGCAAAGATTCTCAACAAGATCCTAGCAAACAGGATCCAGCAGCACATTAAAAAGATTATCCACCATGACCAGGTGGGATTCATCCCTGGGTTGCAAGGTTGGTTCAACATTCGCAAATCAATCAATGTGATAGAACAAATCAATAAGAGAAGAGAGAAGAACCACATGGTCCTCTCAATTGATGCAGAAAAAGCATTTGACAAAATCCAGCATCCGTTCCTGATGAAAACGCTTCAAAGTATAGGGATAGAGGGAACATTCCTGAACTTCATAAAATCTATCTATGAAAGACCCACAGCAAATATCATCCTCAATGGGAAAAAGCTTGCAGCCTTCCCGTTGAGATTAGGAACACGACAAGGATGCCCACTCTCATGCTGTCTTTCAAAAAATAAATAAAATCTTAAAAAAGAACATGTTAGAATCAGTTGCCAGTATCTGAATATTGGGAGACTTCACATAAAAGTCCATAATTTCTGCTCTTCTTTAAAAAATGGTAATATCATGAGGAAGTGGAGATGCAACATCGGAGGGTTAAGGGGGTAGGAGAAGAATAAATGAAAGAAGATGGGATTAGGAGGGAGACAAACCATAAATGACTCTTAATCTCACAAACCAAACTGAGGGTTGCTGGGGGGAGGGGGTTGGGAGAGGGGGTGGGGTTATGGACATTGGGGAGGGTATGTGCTATGGTGAGTGCTGTGAAGTATGTAAACCTGGCAATTCACAGACCTATACCCCTGGGGATAAAAATACATTATATTTTTATTAAAAAAAAAAAAAATATATATATATATAAATGGTAATATCACATTCCCATCAGGCTGCATAGGGGTGCTGTGTGGAAGCTGATTTCTTTATATGGAGTTTGTGTTTTCTCTTTGCCTCAGTCCACACTATGCCCTATGGCATCCCTGAAACTAATGTTAAGGGTCAGTTGCTATTTATCAGACTCATAGGCTGATTTTCTTTTCTACAGTCCAGAGAAAAGTGAAATTTTTCTTGTACTCATATGTCTATCAAAAGCTAAGCCAAAACAGAAAATTTAAAAGGCAGTTGAGTGAACATATTTCCACAATTTCCAAACTGTGTGTCAAGGAACTCCAGGGTGCCACAGTGAACCTACCAGGGTAGTACAAGGTGTTTTAAATTACTGAATAACACACCATTATCCTCAGAACTGTCAGACACTACACAAACTACCAACCTGAGGGAATTCGGAGATTCAATATTATATCATGCTACATATATATGATATCATATCTTTGCAAAACTGGTTTTTCATTGGTTGATGTATTAAAAAGAAAGTAACAGGGGCACCTGGTGGCTCAGTCAGTTAAGCATCTTCCTTCAGCACAGGTCATGATCTCAGGGTCCTGAGATCAAGTCCCACATTGGGCTTCCTGCTCAGCAGGGAATCTGTTTCTCCCTCTGTCCTTCCCTCTGCTCATGCTCGCTCTCTCTCTCAAATAAATAAAATCTTCAAGCAAAAAGAAAGTACCATACAAAAATCAGTATGGAACAGGAAATGAGGGTGGATATATCCAATCTGATTCCAAGGTTTGACTAATTGCACAATGGCCAACATGTGCACATATTCTATTAGTAAATATTTATGATTATTTAAGAATGAATTATATATTTTTTCTTTCAACTTATCTGTAAAAATTTTTTTCAAGCAGTTACTAAGTTGTTAGGAAATAAAGACTTACGAGTTTATTTGGACATATATACTTAATAAACCTAACTACGTGTCATCTATTTTGGCTTAGAGTGCTGTAAAAATATTACTGAGACAAAGTTTGGGGACCTTTGGCACATTCCTTGTGCATCTAAGACACAGCGCTAACTGGTTTCCCTCCAGCCCACAGGACTGTGTCGCTAGATACATCTAATGCCTATCCCCTATCCCTGAGACATTTATGTTGCTTTTTACTGTTTAACAAACAAAGAGGAGCATCTTCATAGCTAATATTCCCATACAGTCAAGAATGTCTTCTTAGAATAATCTCCTCGAAAAAGAACTGCTGAGTTAGATTAGCCAGACATTTAAGGCTTTTGAAATTATTTCTGGGTTTACTCAGCTTCATTTGAGAATCCCCAAGACAAAGAAAACTGTCTGACACCCAAATTATGCTGAATATGTAGGAACTGAATTGAATGGAGTCGAATCACATCGAAGTGAACCAAATCGAACTGAATCTCTAAAAGTACTCATGCCTTTACTTTTCTTTGCCTGATGTTGCCTCTACCTCTGACACAGGCTCTGGAAGCAGCAGTCCACATCCCAGGAACAGAGGAGCTCTTGCTATGGGAAAGGAGCCTGTGCATGGGTTCTTTTACTAAAGAATCTTTTCTGAGCCCTAAAGGCCAAAGAGCTTAATAGTTAAGCAGGACTGAATCCAGATTGATTTCAGATCCGCCCTTGACTAGCTGATTACTTTAAGCACATCACCTAACCACTGTACCTCAGTTCCCTCAGCTCTACAATGGGAATCATAATAGAATGTGCCTCAGGGTCTTGTGATAAAGATAAAACTGAGATCATCTACATAAACACTTTGCACAGTGCCTGGCACATAGTAAGCTCTCCATGATAGCCATTCGTTTTATTTGTTCTCCTGGAAGCTTCTAGATGTCCTCATAGGAAGATCCACCTGGATTTTCCTTCCTTTCTGCAGGCTGCTTGCTATGGCTGCTGGCTAGAGGCATAAGGAAGACACCCATCCATGCCCAGCCTTCTTACCCCAGAAACTAATCCATTTCCCATCGTGGTCCCTGGATCCCTTTGAACCTACCTGAGCAAGAGGTGCTTTCTAACTCCTTTCTAATTAGGGTTCAGGCCAGGAGGCCCAGGGCTTCTTCCTGTCCCAGGTAAGGGCAGCTACCAGAGCACCCTGGTCTGATACTTAGTTCATCTACCTGGATACTGCATCAAGCCAAGAAGATTGCCATCTGAGGGAAGCAAAAGAAAAAAAAAAAATAGTATTGATTTTGGCTTAAGAAGCATGAAGGGCTTGTTTCTCATCTTCGTCATGTTTAGAAACCCATTGCTTTGAACGTTGGAGGTCCAGATACCATTCACGGAGAATCATTTGGGGGAAATTTAAAGCCTGACTCTGTCCGCAAAATGCCCCTTGCCTCCAATCCTCTCCTAGTCTGCCTCATCCTGCAATAATTCCTCTCCTGACTCCTTGGGTATTTTCAGCCAAGACAGAGCTGTGGACTGGGAAGCAGGCTGCTCTGGCATCAACTAAGCCAGACAGTGGGAATGCCCACAAGCCCTCACAGATGCTGCAGTCCCACAGCCTGTGCTGTAACTGGTACAGCCCTTAGCTTGGCATGCAGGAACTGCTGCTTGAGTCCCTGCCCTACCCCTCCTGGGCCTTCTGCTGACAGCCCAGTGACATCGGGCTCATTTAGTCTCCTCAACCCTCCATTTAAAATGGGGATGATAATGTCTATCATCTATGAGATAATAAAATAAGACCTCCATGAATGTGCATGGTAAAATACATATGTAACTGTTGAGGAATTTAAATTAAGGAAGGAAATAGAAGCCCACTGTGTATTGATCTGGCCCAGGAAGACTTCTTACAGAAGAGGAACTTTGGAGAACAGAGGGCACCATACCAGGTAGATAATGAGAAAGACTTGGAGGAAAAGGGTAAGCCTGGGGTAGATTGAGAAGGATAGAACTGAGGGGCACGCATGGAATAGTATAACAGACTCCAGTAAGACTTGGTAACCCGGTAACTGGAGTCTTTTCCAACTAATCAATTATTCAAAATTATTGTTGTTGAGAATCTTCCAAGGGGTCAGGCTGGTGCCCAGTTAATTTCAGGTGTCCGGACATTCTGTAATCTGTAGGAGGTAAGATTGTCAAAGTCAGAACAACCAGACAGGGATCCAAGAGTCCTGCGTGCAGGGCTAGGTGGCCAGTGGGAGCTCTCCAAAAGGAGAAAGCACCCCAGCCTCCAGGCTGACGATGGGGCCCCAGATTGTCAGGAAGACTCTTTGTGCCTGTGAGCTTCTCCCAGGAGCATGTGAGCATTTCCTTCTATGAGGAATAAGACCCTGAGGGAATGGGACACAGGAAAAATGATTTTTGATGGGACAAGACAAGCAGTAGAAGAAGCAGGTAGAAGAATCACTGCTTTGGAGCGTGCTAGGATCAGAGTTCACCCCCAGTTCTGTGCCCTCAAGGCACACAAGCAGAGGCTTAGGTGGGTGGTACTGCCTAATGTGGAAACAGAGCTTCAGCCTCATCATGTGACAATCTGGCAGCAACTTGCTGGTGGCTGGTGACCCAGTTGGAGCCCAGGCATAGGGTGCTGGGGCCTCGGCAGTGGGTGTTGCAAAGACGCCGAGGGCCCTAGTGAAGGTGAGAAGGGGCCCCAGAGTACAGAGAGCAGCGCTCTTGATCAGTCCCACACGACTGCCTCTCTGCCGTCTGCCTTTGCACTGCCTGTGCCCCCTGCTTCCCTTCCAGGATTTGGGGTATGTGTTGCTCTTTGCATGGAAGTATATAACGGACCAGGGCTGGAAACATGACCATAAAGGGCTCCTTCCCCATTCTCTAGATGGGCCGCTAAAGAAATAGGAACGTGGCTTCCAGTTCGTCCTGCTTTGCCCCCAGTGGGCACGTGGGGCTGAGAACCTCGGGTGCCTCAGACCTTCGGATGTGTTGCTAGCATGCCAGCGCCAGAGCCAGCCACGCCGTCGGAAGCCCTGGAAAGAAGCCTGAAGCAGCTGCGGTCTCAAACCTCGCACACCCACTCTGTGCGGCCTGGGCCCTGCCTTCCCCAGACAGGAGACACTTGTGAACATGAAGAGGGAGAGGGAGGGAAGCAGAGGGAAGAAATCCATTCCACCTCACAGCTTTCCACCCCTACCCCAGTGGAGCGTGGGTAATTTGTTACGCCTAATGAGCAAATGCCGCCTTCTACGGAGGCAGGAACGCCAGTGGGAGGATGAGGCGAGTTGCCATGGGAGACCAAGGGACCCCACTGACGTCTGTGCCGCCTGGCAAGGGAGTCTTCTCGGGAGGAAGGAGCGGCTGTCTCCTTCCGTCAGGGTAATAAGCCCTTGCATTGTGTGGAGTTTTACGTGTTCTGAGACACTTTTACATCGATTGTTATATTAAATTTTTTTTTTTTCTTTTTTACAGATAGAGAGAGAGAGAGAGAGAGAGAGAGATTACAAGTAGGCAGAGCAGCAGCCAGAGAGGGGAGGAAGCAGGCTCCCTGCCAAGCAGAGAGCCCGATACGGGGCTCGATCCCAGAGACCCTGAGATCATGACCTGAGCTGAAGGCAGAGGCTTAACCCACTGAGCCACCCAGGCGCCCCTCGATTGTTATATTAGAGTTGAGCTTCATAACCGCCCAGTGAAGTAGGTGGGCCTGGTGTTACTTTCTGTTTTTCAAGTGAAAAGACTAAGGCTCAGGATAGTTAAAGAAATTGTCCAAAGTCAGGAAAGTAATAAATGGATCCCCAGATACCCATTTTCCAAATGCTTGTCTGTATGTGTCTTGTTTTTAATAAAGGACACGTCACTGGACTGAGGGCAGTCGGGGGAGCTTGAAGGATATCAAGCCCACAGAACTCCAACCCACAATTTAAGGTGAATCAAAGGAAGTCCAACTTCACGTTGAGGAGGACAAACCCACAGACCCCATTACTAGAGAGTTTAGGTAAATGCACACATTGCAGTTGGAATAAGTGACCCTGGAGACCGGGGATGGGCGTGTCTAGCAGACACAGGGCTCCCTGCCCTGACCCTCTGACCCTCCCAGGCTGACCTCTCAGCACCACCCACACCTCCTGTGCCCCAGCCACTCAGAACGACAGCTGCTTCCTGAATCCACCATTTCCATGCCTTTGTGCATCCTCTTCCTGAAACTTCAAGTTCAAGTGTCAAAGTTTTTTAAATCCCATAAAGAGTTCATTGCTTTCTCCTCTTGAAATGAAAAGACTCGTATACCAGCCCCCACCCATCTATCTCCTTCACTAGACTGTGAGCTCATTGAAGGTAGGAATGATTATTTCTTCATTACCCAATCCCCAGCACCTGCCAAGGGACCTGCACTTACTAACATCCTAACAGATGTGTATTAATTGAATGTTTCCATCATCACTGCCATCTTAATTCAAACCAGAATTACTCACTGAGCATCAGCTTGGGCTGGCAGTTATGTAGGCAATGGGATGTGAGATACTAGCCCCACAATCCAGAGCGCACAGAGAGCTGTGGCAAAGCAGGAGAAGCCTGTGCACTATATTGAATTCGGATGATTTAATTGACACTGTATGAGTCCAAGTGTGGCGAAAATCTGAGCTGTTCCAAAAAGGATCTGAGGAGCCTTGAAGGAAAAGAAGCAGTCCGAAGGCATTCCAAGAGTTTATTAAAGTCCCTCCCAGACTGGGTTCTATGGCAGTTGCGAGATCAACATAAAATACACTCTCGGTTGTCACAGAACTGAGAAGTACAAGGCCAGAACAGCTGAGGAAAACAGAAGAAAAATAAGGACTCAGTTCTAAGGAGCTGCCTGTTACCACCATGATGATGTCAGAGAAGAGAGGGCTAGAGTCATCAGGAGGGCTTCGTGGAAGAGGGGACATGAGCTGGGCTTTGAATTATACTTAGGTACAGGAAGATAAACATCCCTAGAACAAGAAACAACCATGAGCCTAGAAGCAATAATTAACCTATACAGCTTGAAACAATCAATGAGTGGCCCTAAATCTGTCCTTATATCCTAGGACAGGTTCTGCCACGGGCAGAAAAGACATGAAAACATGGCACCTTCTTTTGTACCAAGACGCTGATTTTTTTTAATATGGATAATTAAAAAAAATAAAGAAAGAAAGAACTCCAGATGGATTTTAAACACAGTGGGGAATTGGGCGGTGTGATGGCAGATGGCTATTTCAGCTGCACATGGGTAAAAATAATTTCAACTCCCCAATACCCAGGACTGCTCTGAACTTGTGAAAACCTCTTAAGGCAAAGCTGCAGTGCAATGCTCAAAGCACAGAGCCGTAGCAGATGGGGTCTGAGGGCCTGGAGCTCACCGACAGGAAAATATCTATTGCCGTTAGATGCTGCAGTGGACGCCCCAGACAAAGGTTCTGTTCTCCAGGGGCTGATATTCTGGTGGGGAGCCGCAGACAAAAGTAAATATGAAGTCAGGTGTTGCTGGAGCCTGTGGGGGGAAATCCAGCAGGGAAGAAGGATCAGGAGTGCTGGGGTAGGTTGTGGCTATGCTAGATAGGGTTAGGAGCAAGGGTATAGTATGAGCGGCGACCTGGAAGGGGAAGGAGTCCAGCCACCAGAACACCTGGGACAGGTGCACTGTGGGCGGAGAGGAACAGCAACCCCAAAGGTGTGAGGGGGTAGCTTGACCAGCATGTTTGAGGAACAGCAGGGGCTGGAGTGATATGAGCAAAGGGGAGAGTAACAGTAGAGGAGACCAGGGTAGGAGACCATAGCAAGGGTTTGGCTGGACTCAGAGTGGGATGGCAGCCATGGGAGGGGTTAAACCTCGGAGACCTGACATTTGGGAGGGAGCACCCTGGTCACAACATTAGGGGCAGGACGTGAGGGAAAAACTTGCTCAGACCATGGTAGTAATCACAGTGAGAGGGGATGGTGACCTACACCACCAACAGAATAGACCAAGGGCTCCCAAACTTCGAAGCTCAGATCTCCTTTTTGCACTAACTAACCTCGCAGCATGATAACAGTTACCATTTTTGTATCTCTTGATTAGGCAAACACTCCATGTCCACGTTTCTAAATGATTCTAAATGAATCCACCATGTTCACATCTCCAGGGGATTTACATACATTTGAAAAAAAGTTGCACGGGGATGTGTGCAAGTTGTATTGTTTATTAGGTCTGCAGACTGCTTAGTAAGGAGATTGATTTTCAGGCCCTTCCTTGCATTGTGGCCCAAAACCAGGCGGCTGAAATGTTGCTTCTCTCACTTTTCCCATTACGTTGACCAGCACAGGACTTGTTCCCATAGGTCTCTCTGCTAGAAGGGGGCGAATAAGCCCACATGAGCGTGAGTGTCAGTGGGCAATGATAACTGAGGAGGGATTCATAACTTGGAGTTGATCCATAGCTGGGATTTGGAAGATCCAAGAATAACCCTAAATTGTAGGCAAAATATGTGTGAGTGTGTGCAGTACAAGGTCAACTTTCATTAGATTCTCAAGGGTGCCTGATAAAGAAGAAGAGGGAAGGGGTAGGAGCCACAAATTTGATGCATTATTTTTCCCAGATACCATACGTGTTTTAACAAGGACTTCCAGTGCTGAACCCCAAACAGTGGGCACCAGATAGAGCGGACAGACATTTTGAAACCATAAGGCTTCAATTCACCCTGAGCAGAAAGACCAGCACAAAGTATAGATAAAAACATAACACCTCAGATTCCAGAAAGACAACTTCTTGTCCCTCCTACTAAAGTCAGTCTTGAACCCTGCCACTACTAAGCTCAGTAAGAATGTGTGGAATGGGGTGGGGGGGCGGGGGGGGAAGCACCCATACAAGTGTTCCCATTTAAGAAAGGCAGGATCATCCATAAGGAACTCATGTATTTGGAGAAATTGAATAAATAAATAAATAATCCGGAGAGTCTGTATACTACCTTTGGATAAATCATGCTTGATGCTTGAGTTGAAGGTCAGGAGCATCACAATGCCCTGCTTGCTTCGCCGAGGTGCGTTAAGGCTGAAGCTTGTGGCATGGCAGAAGAATTTCCAGGGTATAATTATGCACCCCTTCAACATCCACACCACCTTCCACGTGATGTGAAACAATGTGTCAAAGTCCCACACAGTCAAAGCAGTAATTTACAAGAGTCAGCAATTCTTCAAGGCAGGTAAGCCATATTTCAAAAGGAGAGAGAGAGTTGGGGGGACGCAGGGGAACCAGCCGATCAATTTACAAAGATCCTGTTTCTCTGCCACTCTGTTGACCTTTCAGGCAAGACCTAATGCCAATTAGCTCAGTTATAAAGTCCATAATTCTTGCGGGGAAGGCTGTGTGTTGCACACGATCATTTTACAATGCTTGCCCTAATTTGCAGCCCCCAAACATGGACTCCTGGGGATGCAAGGTGGGGGTGGGAGGGGGTTGTTGGCAAGCTATGGAAGCAGCTGGAAGGGATCACAGAGCACAATTACTGTCTGCGCATGGCCACATCTGGAAAACAGCTCCATGCTGGCTTTAAAACAGCATTAATGAAGAATGGAACTTTGTGCTGGGAAGAAACGGGTTGGGGGGGCAGGAGTGGGAGGAAATAAAGGGGGAGGCACCCTTCTGCCCCACTTGGTGGGGGCAACAAAGAACACAGCAGGCAGGGTATAAGGCCAAATCCAGGGAGAAGAGGGTGTTGACAAGAGAGGGGCAGCAGGGAAACGGTGTTACATTAGGGAGAGGTCTAGTCCTCCTTATCTTTGCCATCTTCAAAGCTGGGCACCCATGCAGGACTGCCCCCTTTTTCACTGAGATGAATGAGCAGATTTTGTTCACAGTGTGAGATTTTAACGGTATCTGGAAGATTCCCAACTAAAAGAATGTACCCTACTAGTACCTAAATTCTCCTAGTAAAAACATTCAGTCCTTTGGTCAAGGGGTCCCTTCTCCTAAGATGTATTTGAAAATGCAGGTGCACCTGCTACCTTTGAGCTCCAAGGCACATAGTAGTTGCTCAATAAATACGTGTTGAATGGAACTGAATCGAAGGAACAAAATAAGCCAGGTTGTGACTGGGACCAAATTAATTCATATCGCTGGTTTCTCAGCTGTAGCCATTACATGGGACCAGTGATTCTCAACTGTGAGGGCAGCAGAAGAGGGTGGCATGTCTTTCCGCGGGGGTATATCACACTCCATGGAGAAGGAGAAGGCAGCATTTCATGGTTTGAAGAAGAATATTCAGTAGAGGAACAGAATTAGATTTGGAAAACCAAAGAGTCTGCTTCTAAGACAAGAGGACTTCCTAATACAATCTATAGGAAGAAGTGCTCAACAGAATTTTCCCGGCTGGTGAGGATTCATAAACTGACCTTAGAACTCAAAATAGGCATTTTCCATACCACCAAAAATGAGAGCATCTCTCGATCTCTCCAGGATGGGGGGGATTTATTTTGTCATGGGTCAGTGGAAATGAGTAGGTGGATGTGAGGCCTCCCACTCCTGTCTTCTCCACTGGGCTGTTTAGCATTCTGTCATTAAGACAGATCAGCTGCTGGGTCCCCAGGACCTAGGTACCTTTCGAGGGACAGGAGGAACAATTGGCAAAGAGAATGGGGAGTCAGGAGGGTGTAAAAAACTTCAGCCAGCCTCGCCTTTCTGCTTGTTTCTCTGCCTCCGCAGTATCCCATTCTTGGCATTGCTTAGGGGTGTGGTGGCTGGGGCCCAACTTGGTGTATGTTTTAGTGTTTGCCTAAAAACCCTCGAGGCCTGCAAAGATGGAAGGAACCTCACCTACCCCAGCCCTAAGGTAGAAATTCCCCATGGTGTCTCTGACAGGAACTCCTTCTGCCTGTGTTTCCCTCCCTCCCATAGAACATAGAAACTAAGACCTTTGAGCAGCCCTGGGTTCAAGGCCCGCCTCAGCCACCTCTCAGCTAAGTGACCTTGGCCAATTTACTTAATCCTTCTATGTCTTGGTTTCCTCTTTGTTAAAATGAAGACAATAGCCCCCCCGACCACACAAGAGGAGAGAATCCATGCCGTGCCTTCTCGGATGCTACTTGGAATTCTGCATTTCTATTTATGCAGTACAATTTTATGTATTTACATACGACCTTATATGCAATCTGTGTGTAGTCCGATTCAGAAGTTGAGTGTGCATGCCAAGAATGACGTAGGCCATCACTTCTGCTAAGAGTCATTCCGTCGCCTAGAGCGCCCAGGGAGGGGGGCGTGTGTGTTACTCTCCCGCTCCTGAGAGCAAACTGCCCTTCTCCATTGGCCAATATTGAGTATGAAGAGTGTATGCGTATGAGAATTCTTCCGAGTACTCTTACCAAAGAGTTCCCCACATGCTCCAGTAAGCCCAAAATGGGGTTTTTGTGAGCCTGAGTGTGGCCAGCTATCGGCGGTGTTGGCATACGACGTCAGGCCCCGCACTCGAGACGCACTCCAGAAAGAGCAGCCAAGCCCAGTGCAGACAGTTCCTTCACTCACAGAACAGCCCTCGGTGTTAAGACACCAGTGTCCTGTCATTTTCACCTCTGCCCCCATGGGAGCACTGCCCAAACAGCTGAACCCCTCCCACCCGGGATGCCTGCTGTCTTGTGCCCTTTCTCACTGTCCCCTGACACCTTCCCCGTTCCCCTCATTCCCCCTGCCCTCAGAGTTCCCGGAGTAGGTTCCCTCTAGCCCCTGCCGCCCGGCTGTGGATGTCCTCTGGGCACTGTCTTTCTTAAAGGGGGTGCATGCTGCAGCCAGGCTGCTGTGCCCCAATGTCTACGTTTGCATTTCCTTTCTGCCTCGTCACACCTGCGACTTGGGTCCCGGGGGCTCTGCATTCCTGAACTTCCTAAGGAAAAGGCATTCGGAAAGAGCCCAGAGCAGCTGGGTCTGACACACTCTCCTCCTGCACCCCCGACATGTCCTCAACATTCTCTCTCTCAGGGTCTCAGTTCCCAGGTTTTCAGTGCATGGATGGTGGCCAGGAGAAGTCCCTGCCTTCCTAAGACATGTCAGAGTTCTCACCTGTTAGGCCTGGGGTCTGTGAGCCAGCGCTCTGGGGCTTCCTCTCCTACTCTTGCCTGTTCTCGCTCTCTCTGCAGAACATGGGGCCTGGCCCACTTGATTAATCCTGCCTAGGGACTCTCACCCTCCTGAGGCAGATAAGGCACTTAGGACAGACCAGGCTTAGACCCACATGAGTGTAGCCCCATGAGGATGCCCTCCCCGCAACTCCCAGTTGGCTCGAAGAGGGACTTCACCCCATGCCTGAGATTTGGGTACTTCCAAGAGTGACATGGGCAATGCCAGTCTGGTTGTCCCTGGTCCAGCACGAGGTGGGCACTCGTAGATGCTCAGAAGGACTTCAGGTATAAAGACTGCGTCGTTATGGATAATTCCCCCTGGACCATCATCTACCTTTCTGCCCCGTTTCCTGTGTTCCCAGCCACCGTGTGAGTTCGCTTTTCCCTAGCGCTCTTTGGCCCGTTGCTCCTGCGGCTGACTTTTACCACATCCTGCCCATCCTCAAGGCCAGTTCAGTGCCGCCCCCTGAATCCCTGAGGACCCTCCTGGCCTGCAGGGGAGCTCACCCCGCTCTGAGAAGCCTTGCCTCATGTCACTCCTCTGACCCTGCGCAATAGCAGTAAGCTGCCCATCTGCGGGATAGCGGAAGCGGAAGTACTAAGTACAGTTGCAGAGGAGGTGGGCATGGAAAGCCATGACCCTGAGGAGGATGGCCCGTCCTCTGGGAGATTGCCCTGGGCTGTGAGTTTGTTTCTCGGGAGCAAACGGGGATGGTTAGGAGCGCCTCTGCCCACAAGTCCATGGCCTGGTCCTCCAGACCCCCTGAGAGCATTTGCCCCCTCCCTAGCTCATTAGCTCACTAGTTCATTAGCCTCTTCATGCTCACGGGCCTGCCTCTGCCTGGCATCTGATATGTCAGCCACAGTGATCTGTGTCTTTGTATCGCACTCAAGGGTCGAAAAACCCTTTCACATATTTCATTCATTGGGACCTCAGCAGCGCAGCAAAGTTGTAGCATCCCTTTTCTAAAAATAAGAAAACTGAGTCGCAGGGAGGTGAAATGGCTTTGTGTAAGGCCAGAAGGTCTGCAGACCACAGATGAGGACCCCATCCCTGCCTCGAGGATCTCTCCATCAAGGCTCCTGTGCCGCCACCTCCCTTCTACCCATAAGCCACAGGGAAAGGATGCTGCTGCCTGATGTCTTCCCCACCTTCCCCGCTGCCTCTGAAATAAACACCACTGCATTCTGTGGGATCTTATCAGGAGTCCCTACAGAGGAACCAGAAGGGAAACGAGCGATGTTAAGACATCCCGGCTGGAGCTCATTTTCATCTGCCATGAGAATGAGACTGAGCCCTGGGTTCAGAGCCCTCCCCGCAATGGCCCCTTGTAGGCAGCTTCCATGCCATGCTTTCTGCGGCATGGGGGCGCAGGCCTGCTTGCCCTCACCCCTCTCCAGCGAGGGTCTCTTCTACCCCAACTCTGGAAAAACCCGTCCGACTCACAGAGGGCACCAGGTTAGACTTTGGTATTCCCCCCACACATGCTGCTTAGCCCAGAAGAAGCCAATTTAGGTCCTTCCCTG